>NC_053154.1:13299398-13606898 GCF_016835505.1 Polypterus senegalus | reverse complement strand
GACTTCACAAGGTGTTTCCCATGGCCATAAAAGTGGAAGGTGATTCTTCTGGAAGTATGGCTGTGGATCATTCATTGTTAAATAAATATGAACATTACCAGACTTGACTTTCAGTCAGTGTGTGTGTGTCTCACTCCTTCCATTTTGGTGCTTGTTACAGTATTATTCTTGATGTTGTTCCTATGTAACAATGATTACGTGTAGCTTAGCACAATATTCCATCTCATTATGTTTTCCCTCTTCTTATTCTTCTCCTACTACTACTTCTTGGAATATTGCTATTATTATTATCATTTGTGACATTCTGGTTATTTTTATCATTGTCTTTGTGGTGAAGTCTTACCGTTATTATCAGAAAACTAAAAAAATGTCATAATAACGGCCATTTTGTGGCTCAGGGTGCCGTAAATTCATGATGTGACGTCACCTCTCTCTCATACATCGGTCAAGAATAAAGACTTCGACTGAAACGCACAGTATCATGGCAATTTGCCTTTCTTGTTTAGTAATTTTAAGCTTAGTTTTCTGGAAGTAGGTATAAATAATATTTTTGCAAAAAATGCATTTATTTTGCACATTCTTAGCATAAGAATATACAACTGACATGGTGATTATGAAACATGAGTTACGTGAGAATATGTTCCATCCATCAATTATCCATCCATCCATCCATCCATTATCCAACCCGCTATATCCTAATTACAGGGTCACGGGGGTCTGCCAGAGCCAATCCAGCTAAACTCTAGGCAGGGCACCATTCCACCGCAGGGTGCACACACACACACACACACACACCAAGGACAATTTAGAATCGCCAATCCACCTAAGGTGCATGTCTTTGGACTGTGGGAGGAAACCCACGCAGACACGAGGAGAACATGCAACTCCATGCAGGGAGGACCCGAGTAGCGAACGTAGGCCTCCTAACTACGAGGCAGCAGCGCTACCCACTGTGCCACCGTGCTGCCTTGAAAATATGTTACATAAGAATATTTTTTAATTTTCCCATGAATATTTCTCACTTAGTTTGCTGTTATGCAGAGTTGGTCACTGTTAGTGCTCGTTCAGTTTGAATCTTCGTTATGTACTTTCATCACGAAAACATAAGATTAGCATTTTTCTGGGCTACCACTACAAAGTACATAGAGTAAGTAACATATGAGAGAGTAAATCAGAAAGTAATTTTAAAATTGTGTGGTAACCACAGTGATTAGAAGCTGCCGCAATACAAAACATTTGTGACGGCTTATGGGTAGTTTGGACACACACACAGCACAGCGCTCTGCCTTGTTAGTCTAGAACACGGGTCTCCATCTCCAGTCCTGGATGCCCGCAGTGACTGCAAGTTTTCATTCCAACCCTTTTCTTAATTAGTGACCTGTTTTTGCTGCTAATTAACTTCTTTTTGAATTCATTTTAATTGACTTGCTCTTGAAGACTCATACCCCTTAGTTGTTTTCTTTCCTTTAATTAGCAGTCAAACAATAATGAGATACAAAATGAGCCAAAACATGAACAGCAAACTGTGACCATCATACAATATCTGAAAATATCTGATACCCAAATGTGCAGCAACAGCGGACAACGTTACCCATCAGTCTTTTCTGATCAAGGCATTCACCATATCGATGTGGGTTTCTGTGAATGACATTGATGGTCAACCAGATCAAACATTGTTGGCTACACTTGTTCTTCTTGCTTTAAACCTTTCTACCCACTCAAAAATGTTTTGCTGTTTTCACTTTCATACTGAACCAAGTCCTTTGGTGAATTGTAAGAGGTTTCACTCCCTTTGCTCCAGAGAAATCTCACAATGGCGTTTTGTTCAACAATGGTGCAATCCTGTATTGGATCATCCATATTCATTTCACCTTTGGTTCATCAAGACCAGAGGTCCCCAACTCCGGTCCTGGAGGGCTGCAGTGGCAGCTGCACACTGACGGCACACTGCAACACATCGATTGCACCACGATAAAATCGGAAAATGGACTTCACTCAATTTTGGTTGAATCATAACGCAGCCTTCTGTTTGTCGCACCCCCTTGAAATTCCATCTGGTATCCTCTAGGGGTTTATGCACCTCAGGTTGGGAACCACTGAGCTAGACTAATTGCAGAGGGCTGCGCTGTCTATGTTCAAATTATCTATAAGCTATAGCAAACATGTTGTATTGCATCAGCATCTATCCTTTGTGGTAACAGTGTAATTCTTTCATTGCTGTCAGATTTAGATTTACCCAAATAAAAAAAAACCATATATATATACTAAGGGGTTCACCCCCTGCTCACTTTGCTCACCAACTCCCCTGGCATGCACTACATGCCAGCCACTTCACGTTTCTGCAGCTGATGTTGTGAAGAGGGGGGCTGAATGCATCCCAAGGAGAGGCGGTTGCTCCTCTGAAACCCACTCTTAAACAATACAATGGGAAACAAATACAGTTTTTTTACCTCCTATTTGTTTTACTGCACAGTGACACAGTGGTAGCGCTGCTGCCTCGCAGTTAGGACACCCGGGTTCGCTTCCCAGGTCCTCCCTGCGTGGAGTTTGCATGTTCTCCCCGTGTCTGCGTGGGTTTCCTCCGGGCGCTCCGGTTTCCTTCCACAGTCCAAAGACATGTAGGTTAGGTGGATTCTAAATTGTCCCTGGTGTGTGTTTGTGTGTGTCCTGCGCTGGGTTGGCACCCTGCCCGGGATTGGTTCCTGCCTTGTGCCCTGTGTTGGCTGGGATTGGCTCCAGCGGACCCCCGTGACCCTGTGCTCGGATTCAGCGGGTTGGTAAATGGATGGATATTTGCTTTATCTGGCTTGCTGCTGCTGCTACCGTTCTGAATGATCTGCATCTTACGTGGGGCTTTGAACATTTAAAAGCCTGTACAGCAGCTGTCCTAGTCTTTGTCTTTTATTTCCGGCCCTGCACGAGGTTAAATCACTTGGCACAAAGTCCCGTCTCCTAGGACGTGAGTTCTTGATATTTTTAGTTTATAATTTTAAAAATGGACTAAGAATCTGAAAATCTAACAACATTACATTAAAGTGTGATAAATTCTGAAAAGAATGATAACAAACATATATATGTAGATTTTAAAATAAGCCCGAGTTAAAGCGTGACAAAAATGTGACATAAAAAGTCACATTAAATCATTACACAAAATCATTGAACCACAAGGGGGCAAACTGCTATCCAAATCCGACACAGACAGGTGTGGGACACTCTGGATATGCTCCCTCGGTCCTTGCAGTGGGGCGGAGTCTTGGCTGGGTAAGGGCCCTGGCCATACTCCACTATATATATATATATATATATATATATATATATACAACCCCAATTCCAATGAAGTTGGGACGTTGTGTAAAATGAGTGAAGATTTGCAAAACAACAATAAAGTTTATCAGTTTGAACATTCGATATCTTGTCTTTGTAGTGTATTCAATTGAATATAGGTTGAAAAGGATTTGCAAATCATTGTATTCTGTTTTTATTTATGTTTTACACAACGTCCCAACTTCATTGGAATTGGGGTTGTATATATATATATATATATATATATATATATATATATATATATATATACAGTGCATCCGGAAAGTATTCACAGCGCATCACTGTTTCCACATTTTGTTATGTCACAGCCTTATTCCAAAATGGATTAAATTAATTTTTTTTCCTCAGAATTCTACACACAACACCCCATAATGACAAAGTGAAAAAAGTGTGCTTGAAGTTTTTGCAAATTTATTAAAAATAAAAAAATTGAGAAAGCACATGTACATCAGTATTCACAGCCTTCGCAATGAAGCTCAAAATTGAGCTCCTGTGCATCCTGTTTCCCCTGATGATCCTTGAGATGTTTCTGCAGCTTAATTGAAGTCCACGTGTGGTAAATTCAGTTGATTGGACATGATGTGCAAAGGCACACACCTGTCTATAGAAGGTCCCACAGTTGACAGTTCATGTCAGAGCACAAACCAAGCATGAAGTCAAAGGAATTGTCTGTAGACCTCCGAGACAGGATTGTCTCGAGGCACAAATCTGGGGAAGGTTACAGAAAAATGTCTGCTGCTTTGAAGGTCCCAATGAGCACAGTGGCCTTCATCACCGTAAATGAAAGAAGTTCAGGGCTCTTCCTAGAGCTGGCCGGCCATCTAAACTGAGCGATCGGGGGAGAAAGGCCTTAGTCAGGGAGGTGACCTGATGGTCACTCTGTCAGAGCTCCAGAGGTCCTCTGTGGAGACAGGAGAACCTTCCAGAAGGACAACCATCTCTGCAGCAATCCACCAATCAGGCCTGTATGGTAGAGTTGCCAGACAGAAGCCACTCCGCCTGGAGGTTGCCAAAAGGCACCTGAAGGACTCAGACCATGAGAAACAAAATTCTCTGGTCTGATGGGACAAAGATTGAACTCTTTGTTGTGAATGCCAGGCGTCACGTTTGGAGGAAACCAGGCACCGCTCATTACCAGGCCAATACCATCCCTACAATGAAGCATGGTGGTGGCAGCATCATGCTGTGGGGATGTTTTTCAGCGGCAGGAACTGAGTGACTAGTCAGGATAAAGGGAAAGATGACTGCAGCAATGTACAGAGACATCCTGGATAAAACCTGCTCCAGAGCGCTCTTGACCTCAGACTGGGGCGATGGTTCATCTTTCAGCAGGACAACGACCCTAAGAACACAGCCAAGATATCAAAGGAGTGGCTTCAGGACAACTCGGTGAATGTCCTTGAGTGGCCCAGCCAGAGCCCAGACTTGAATCCGATTGAACATCTCTGGAGAGATCTTAAAATGGCTGTGCACCGACACTTCTCATCCAGCCTGATGGAGCTTGAGAGGTGCTGCAAAGAGGAATGGGCGAAACTGGCCAAGAATAGGTGTGCCAAGCTTGTGGCATCATATTCAAAAAGACTTGAGGCTGGAATTGCTGCCAAAGGTGCATTGAAAAAGTATTGAGCAAAGGTTGTGAATAGTTATGTACATGTGATTTCTCAGTTTTTATATTTTTAATAAATTTGCAAAAACCTCAAGTAAACATTTTTCATGTTGTCATTATGGGGTGTTGTGTGTAGAATTCTGAGGAAAAAAATGAATTTAATCAATTTTGGAATAAGGCTTTAACATAACAAAATGTGGAAAAAGTGATGCGCTGTGAATACTTTCCGGATGCACTGTATATATATATATATATATATATTGTAAAAGATGAAGCAGTAAACAGCAAAAAGGTTTGGGGTTTTCCGGGCCCGTATATTGTCGACTCTCCACAATTCACAAAACAGGTCAAAAATATAAACAAAACTGTTCATATGCGCGACACTGTTGTGAGGCCATTTTATAGGGGAGGAGCCGGAAGTGGAGGAATGCTGGGAAGGAACCATGAGGGATGATGGGACTGCTGAGGGTGGAAGTGGACGTAGTGCGGGCAGGTTATGATGGTGGAGTGTCTTTTTTCCTGGAAGACAAAGGAGAAAGGTTAGTACCCCGCCATTCCCGCCGGCAACATATGGCGAAGTGGTTTAAGATCCGTCCGCGGCCTCCTGGTCGCGTGTGCGTGACAATATATATATATATATATATATATAGCTATATATATATAGCTGAGTCAGCACTGAAGCAGCCAATCAAACAGAAGGACCCCTCTACCTGATGATTCCTGCAATCCTCAATGATGACTTTACCTTAGGCAGGCAAAACAACTTGTCAGGTGTCACCGAGTGCCACATCTGAGTAGCAAGAAGAGAAACAGAACAGGTGAAGGTTAGTAACAAGTTATTACTATTACATTACTTATGTTTTAGAGCCAACAACTAACAATAGAGTTGAATTTTGTTGTGGAAACATTTTTGGATGACCCAATCCAAAAACATAGATCCTTTTATTCCCATACTGAGATTGTTTGTTATGTAGATTCACACATATGTCTTCTTCTTTTCTTATTCTTAAACTCACCTGACATGGAAAGGGACACAGTCCACCACTGCAATACACTTGAACCTGGAACTATGGCCCATTCTACACTGAGAACTGACTGCTACTGGGCTTACACTTTCACTCTGTGACGATGTCCACCCTTATTCTCTGTACCCAAGATGGCAAGATAGACCAACAAGGCAAGTAGTAAGCAGGTTTAAGGAATACTCTACTGAAATGTTATATATATATATATATATATATATATATATATATATATATATATATATATATATATATATATATATATATATATATATACACTCAGCAAAAAGAAACGTCCTCTGACTTTCAACTGTTTTTACTTTCAGTAAACTTAATGTGTAAATATTTGTATGAACGCTAAAAGAGTCAACACCATAAGACATTAACTAAAAATGTTTCACAATGTGTCCCTGAATGAAGGGAGGCTCAAAATCAAAAGTACCAGTCAGTATGTGGTGTGGCCACCAGCTGCTTGAAGTACTGCAGTGCATCTCCTCCTCATGGACTGGACCAGATTTGTCAGTTCTTGCTGTGAGATGTTACCCCACTCTTCCACCAAGGCACCTGCAAGTTCCTGGACATTTCTGGGGGGAATGGCCCAAGCCCTCACCCTGCGATCCAACAGGTCCCAGACGTGCTCAATGGGATTGAGATCTGGGCTCTTCCACTGCGAGGATGATCAGCTGTCCTTCCTGTCTCCCTGTAGCTGTCTTAGGCGTCTCACAGTGCGGACATGGCAATTTATTGCCCTAGCCACATCAGCAGTCCTCATGCCTCCCTGCAGCATGCCTAATGCACGTTCACGCAGAAGAGCAGGGAGCCTGGGCATCTTTCTTTGGGTGTTTTTCACAGTCGGTAGACAAGTCTCTTTAGTGTCCTGCATTTTTAGAACTGTGACCTTAAATGCCTACTTTCTGTAAGCTGTTAAGGTCTTAACGACCATTCCACAGGTTAATTAATTGATTATGGTTAATTGAACATGCATGGAAAACATTGTTTAAACCCTTTACAATGAAGATCTGGAAAGTTATTTGGATTTTTAAAACATTATTGTTGAAATACACAGTCCTGGAAAAAGGAATGTTTCTTTTTTTGCTGAGTATTTATATATATATATATATATATATATATATATATATATATATATATATGTTACATAGACTACTGTCAAATAATGCAGAGAGTACGCAACATGAGAGGCGCACACACTCCACTGTACCCCTCTCGCGGGGATCGAACCTCGGATGTCAGCATCAGAGACGAAGTCCCTTTACTCTGCGCCACAGCGTGTGGTTCATTTATTTGACAGCCTGGAGATCAGAGTAATTACATTCATATCATCCGTAGTCTGAGTCTCGATCTAATTGTATGATGGGCCCAAATAAGGGCAAAACACATGTTGCATACTGTTTGCATTATTTGACAGTAAACTATGTAACATTATATGATCTGCTTCTCGCAACTGAGAGGGCCCGTGGCAGATGTTTGCAGACTGGCAGACAAATCACATGCGTTACCTGGTAGGTAACCATCCATACAATCAGATCGAGATTCAGACCACGGATGCTATGAATATATATATATATACTATATATATATATATATATATATATATATATATATATATATATAACAGCCAAACACCACTGACTCACTCATCACTCATCAAGAAATTTCTTATAGTTTTTATACCCGTTTGTAAGACTGACTGCATTTCACCAGAGAACTACTTAACAGATTTAGATCGGGTTTTTTTCTATAATTTGCTTGAACATTCTGTTGATTTTGCGACTTCTCTCATAGTGCTAAGTATCATAGTTTGCTTGCAGTACTGATTTATTAGCACATATTTGAGAGAGACTCATTGGGCTGTGGGGAGGGGGGCGGGGCCCTCTTCACACACGTGTCTGCCTCGGGGCATAACTTGAACTCTGCTTGTTTAGCAAATGAGAGAACCACTTAAAGGATTTAGATCTTTTTTTTCTATAATTTGCTTGAACAGTACGGTTGATTTTGCGACTTTTCTCATTGTGCTAAGAATCATAGTTCGCTTGCAGAAACGATACATTCGCACTAATCCGAGACAGAGGCTGCAGGCCCAGCAGGGACTCATGGGACAAGCAGTTTTTATACAAGACCCTGCTGGATACCACAAGGGCCGCAAGAGGGAGCTGCAGGGAGGACCGAAGACCTATTTGTGCCCTTTAACCCGGAAGTTCGTCAAAGGAAGAGTGACGGGCTTCCGGGGTGAAAAGAAAGGACTTGTACCTGACCCGGAAGTGATTGAGAGTCACATGGACTGGAGATTGGGAACACTTCCGGGTCAGGATATATAAAAGGACTACAGGAGCTGGGTGGAAGGGTGGCAACGCGTCTGGGAGTTGGAGGATTTCTTATTGATTGTGTATTGTTAATTTATATTAGTATAGTGGTGGAGAGTGAGCTTTGTGCACTGTGGAAGATTAATAAAGTCAACTTGTGGACTTTTACCTGGTGTTTGGAGTCGATGACAAGGGTTCAAGGGATCAAGACCGCCTCCAGGACTCTGAACAAATCCAAATTATATTATGGGATATCATCTACTGTTGAATTCTGCTCCGTACTTGTAATATTTCTATTGCACTTTTATACTATATTCAGGATTACTTGTGTTCTGTCCTGTGTATTGTATTGTATCGACCCTCTTTTTTGACACCCACTGCACGCCCAAACTACCTGGAAAGAGGTCTCTTCCATTTTTTTTCCCATCAAGAGTTTTTTTGGGGGAGTTTTTCCTTGTTTTCTTAGAGAATCAGGACAATACTGTCAAAAGGAAGGGTCTGTTAAAGCCCATTGCGGCACTCCTTGTGTGATTTCGGGCTATACAAGAAATAAATTATATTGTATTTTATTATAACAAAACAACTCTAAAAGGGAAGTAAAGTCTTCTCACTGATGTGGATGACAATAGAGGGAGGCGTCAAATATATTATTTATGAATAATTTCAGAAATTAATTTTGGGATGAAATTCAGCAAAAAGAAAAAAAAGTTCTTATTAAAATCTGTCCCCATGGATGAGTTGTCCAGTACACTGCATCTTGACTCAGTTGACACAGTTTTACTTGCTTGGAAGTTTTATGCCTATCATAAAAAACTTGTTTTACTGTTTTGTTTCTTGGCTCAAATTACAATGGCATCCTATGGCCCTTTATGCCAGTTAATGGAGCCTATTAAGGATTTCACTGAATAGCTTTTCCCAGTTCTGCTATTTCATGTGAAGAGTAAATAAATATCATTTAAACTGAATATATTACTATTGTCATAGAAAAATCAATATTTGGATTGACCTTCTTTTGTGCAGGGTAGCAACAAAAAACTGAGGTTTGTAATTTAAGACTTTCTCAGTTAATGGTGCTATGGATAAATACTTAAATATAGTGTAACCAGCAAGGGGTGTCACTGAGCCCCAAACCTCACACACAATAAGTCCCAACAAAATACTGGGATGAAATAAAAGATATTTATTCATCCAAGACACCTTTAAACAATCACCTATCCGCAGATCAATGAACAAATTACAATACAAAACCAATTCTTCCTTCTTCTGTCCTCCAAGTGAGTGTTGCCCGCTGCCTCCCGGCTCCCCAATGTGAGGTGGTGGCTCCTTTTCAAACAGGCCCTAGGAATGCTTCCAGTTGCACTTCCGGACTCCAACTCCCAAGCACCCCTGCGATTGTCCCAACAGAGCCAACACAAGAGGAACACTGACGCCTGCCTTGTGGGGAACAGAATTGCCTCCAAATTCTGTGTTCCGCTGGTCCAGCCAGCATATTATTATGGCTGGGCACAAAGTTGTTTCTTCGTCCAGCCAACCAACCCATCTGTCCTTCCGCACAGGCCCCCCATCCAAGTAAGAAACTATCCTCCTTCCTGGCTGGGGTGCCTGTTTTCCTTCTCAGGCATCCATAATAGTTTTTCCTTTGGGTGTATTTTAAACAAAATATATTTTGTGGTGTCACGAATCGACCGTGGATTCAGAAAGCAGTCAGAAACCCCTTCACATTCTGCACAGTTTATTGTGTTGTAGATAGTGAGAAGTCAAGCAAAATGCACGCAAATTTTATTGGCTAACTCAAAAGTAACACAGAGATTACAGTTGTGCTTGAAAGTTTGTGAACCCTTTAGATTTTTGTATATTTCTGCATAAATATGACCTAAAACATCATCAGATTTTCACTCAAGTCCTAAAAGTAGATAAAGAGAAACCAGTTAAACAAATGAGACAAAAGTATTATACTTGATCATTTATTTATTGAGGAAAATGATCGAATATTACATATTTGTGAGTGGCAAAAGTATGTGAACCTCTAGAATGATCAGTTAGTTTGAAGGTGAAATTTGAGTCCGGTGTTTTCAATCAATGGGATGACAATCAGGTGTGAGTGGGCACCCTGCATTATTTAAAGAACAGGATCTATCAAAGTCTGCTCTTCACAACACACGTTTGTGGAAGTTTATCATGGCACGAACAAAGATTTCTGAGGACCTCACAAAAAGAGTTGTTGATGCTCATCAGGCTGGAAAAGGTTAAAAAACATCTCTAAAGAGTTTGGACTTCACCAATCCACAGTCACACAGATTGTGTACAAATGGAGGAAATTCAAGACCACTGTTACCCTCCCCAGGAGTGGTCAACCAACAAAGATCACTCCAAGAGCAAGGCGTGTAATAGTCGGCGAGGTCACAAAGGACCCCCAGGGGAACTTCTAAGCAACTGAAGGCATTTCTCACAGTGGCTAATGTTCATGTTCATGAGTCCACCATCAGGAGAACACTGAACACCAATGGTGTGCATGGCAGGGTTTCAAGGAGAAAGCCTCCGCTCTCCAAAAGAACATTGCTGCTCGTCTGCAGTTTGCTAAAGATCACGTGGACAAACCCGAAGGCTCTTGAAAAAATGTTTTGTGGACGGATGAGACCAAAATAGAACTTTTTGGTTTAAATGAAATGCGTTATGTTTGGAGAAAGGAAAACACTGCATTCCAGCATAAGAAATTCAAATCAAATTCCTCCAAGCCGGTGTGCAGGAATGATCAGAAGTTACCGGAAACGTTTAGTTGCAGTTATTGGGGGGTCACACCAGATACTGAAAGCAAAGGTTCACACACTTTTGCTACTCACAAATATGTAACATTCGATCATTTTCCTTAATAAATAAATGACCAAGTATAATATTTTTTTTCTCGTTTGTTTAACTGGTTTCTCTTTATCTACTTTGAGGACTTGAGTAAAAATCTGATGATGTTTTAGGTCATATTTATGCAGAAATATAGAAAATTCTAAAAGGTTCACAAACTTTCAAGCACAACTGTAGAGTTCCCTGTGTTTATAAGGAGACAACATTGGAAAACCTTTAAGTGAGACATCTTAGATGTAAAAAATTAATAGACCTCTGCAGGCTAAGAGTCATTTAGCAAGAGAGAAGAACAATGTCTGATCAAGATCTCTGGATAAGATAACTGTCCAACAAAATCTTTGGAAGTTTCTGATGAGTTTTTCAATACAATGTGGGTCTGTAGTCAGGTTGTCTGTGTCAGTCCGAGAGATGCAAAACATTCCTCATATCTGGCCATAAAACTCTTTTCTGTATTTGTTGTAATGTTTTGAATTTGAGCTTGAGTTTGGCTTCCCATTCTTTTCTCTCTTGCTGTGTTCTGTGTTCCGCAGTGATGCAGGCTCTGCATCGGTCTGTTGTGGTGAAAAAGGATCTGACCCATAAGACAAAGCTCTCAATTTACCTGTCGATCTACGTTTCTATCCTCACCTATTGTCATGAGCTATGTGTAGTGGCCGAAAGAACGAGATCGTGGATACAAGCGGCTGAAATAAGTATCCTCCACAGGGTGTCTGGGCTTTCCCTTAAAGATAGGGTGAGAAGCTCAGTCATCCGGGAGGGGCTCAGAGTAGAGCCGCTGCTCCTCCGCATCGAGAGGAGTCAGATGAGGTGGCTCGGGCATCTGATCAGGATGCCTCCTGGACGCCTCCCTGGTGAGGTGTTCTGGGCACGTCGAACCGGGAGGAGGCTCCGGGGAAGACCCAGGACACACTGGAGGGACTATGTCTCCCGGCTGGGCTGGGAACGCCTTGGGATTCTCCCGGAAGAGCTGGAAGAAGTGACTGGGTAGAGGGAAGTCTGGGCCTCTCTGCTCAAGCTGCTGCCCCCGCCCCCGGATAAGCGGAAGAGGATGGATGGATGGATGGATGGATGGATGTGTTCTGAAGTTGCCCCTAAGCATTGTGACTTTAAAGTCCCTCTCACAGTGTCCATGGCTGTTGAAGTGGGCCGTTACAGGAACATCCCTGTTGCCGTGTTTAATGTGGCACCTGTGTAAGTTCATTCTCTGGCGGAGTGTTTGTCCAGTTTCTCCCACATAGAGTACAGTGTTGGGACATTTCAGAGAATTAGGTGGACCACATTGCAAGATCTGCAGGAAAATGATCCCTTTGTGCAATGTCCTAGTCGGCAGTGTGGTATAACTACATGGTGTGAGCTGGGGGGCTGTTCACAACCCTACAGGCTAAACAACTTTACAGTTTTACAGTGAGGCATCGACCCAGCTCTGAACATATTAATGTTGATGTCCTGTCACGCTTGTTATAATAAATAATTATGCGGCGTTTGTTATGCCGCGGGTTCACTATTGTGTTGTATTTTGCTCTCTCCAGAGTTCCATCTTTTCATTCACTTACTGTTGTATTCTCACACTAACCTGTTTTAGACATCCGTGTCTTTCCAGAAGTGTTTACCATTCAATAAATAATTATGCATGAGATTGAGCGTGTGTCTAGGTTTGGGTAAGCCGTTGAACCCCATTCGGGCTGCAAACTGTGAAATTCCCACTAAGTGTGACTCATTCGCTCCCACTGTTTTCGTCCCTACCCTTTGTACACACCCGCCTCCCACACGTTGACTGTTCATAGAGGCATGTTTCTCGCGGAGGTGAATCGCCATATGCAGCGTGTAAAACTGTTTGCGAGGGGTATCCCATGGGATCATTAAAACATTCCTTTACAACTGAGGTTAAAACACAATGAAGTGAGCAGTCTTTAAAAAACAAGTTTTCGGTTACGACACACGACCATGTGCAGCATAGCAAAGTGTTGTACACGCTACATACAGCAATTCACATCCGCGACAAACATGTGTCTTCATAGATGCTCCTGCACTTTGTACACACCTCGCTACGCCGCACGGACGATTGTATGTTGGTTGGTTCAGTGCATTGTTACTATGTTGCTTTTCTTGCTGATTTATTACATTACCGATTTTGCAAATGTTAAATTTTCTCCCTGTGCTTAAAAATTATTAAAAAACCGGCCTGATTATGCAGCGTATGGTACGCCGCGGGTTGGCTAGTTATTATTATTATTATTATTAAATGTACATGAAAAATAAACTTGGGGAAAGGAGAATGCATATTACAAAAACAGTGGACGTGAGCTCCAAACATCAGATCGGGTGTAAATTTATGGAACTTGTAAAAGTGAGCTTTTTTTCAGTTTTATTCTCTCGGTCACGTTCACGCTCTCCATCCCCCCTTTCTGATCTGACCCTAGCTGACAGTGGCAGCATAAATTCACAGCCGAACTGACGCTGTTCGTTTTCAAATAATATTACATTAGTGAAATGATGTTTTCTGATTGGTACTATTCAGGTCATAAAATACTTTCTTTAAAATGTCACATATATTTGTTTCGGTGTATTGGCATTGTGCACCAGATGGCGTGATCTTATTCGGTGCAAGCAGGAACACACAGTAATATGCTTGACTTGGCAGCGATCAATGCACATGTAAGGCATGCACGGGTCCACTGAGAAAAGAAAAGTGTTCATGGCTTACCTTGCAGAGGAACTTCGTCGTCGCTTCTTACAAGAAAAGGCAATGGAAAAAGAAAAGGAGGATGCAACATTGACAAGTTTCTGTTCCAAGACCGCTGCTTCCCCCAGGAAAGCAAACTCGGTCAGTCAGTGTCAGGTGCCCTTTCAATGTAATAGGAACCACAGCAGAGACAGAAGTGTGTACATTGCAACAGGTCATAAATGTAGTAAGGACGGTCCTTGGGTGTGTGGGAACATTTGAATTTAATGATTGCATATAGCCCGGAACTGACCTCTCTGTATTATTCTTTCCTCTGCATGTAAACAACACAATGCACCAAAATGAGGAGACTGGGCATGATCGAAAATAAAAAAAAAAACACGCGGTCACTGATTACAACCACAAGATGGTATGCGAATGTTGCATCAGTGCCAAAATGTTTTCCAAAATGTATTATACAGGTCATAAAATTAATTATTCCAAATATCATATATACCTATGTCTCTGTGTTTTTTATTAGTGCGGGTTTGACATCATGGACCATAAGGTGCATAACTAATTCAGTGTAAGCAGGAACACTCAATAAAATTGAATAAAAAAAAATCAAGTGACCGTGAGATACGAAGAAGGCAGATTCACCAGCGTTTGTGTGCCAGCTTTTATCCCTCCAGATCAGAGAATTTCTAGTTCTATCGCCTCAAAACACCACTCACATCTACAGTTACTTCCAGTTTCAAATAAAAACTAACAGCGTCAGATCTGGGGTGGAGAGGTTGTATCGTGATCGTGATTGAGAGAATAAAAGCAAAAAAAAGAGCTAACTTTTCCAAGCACTATAAATTGACACCGGATGTTACAGACAAAAATGAAATGTATGTTTTTATTGTATGATATTAACAGTAAGAGCAGCTCACTACTCAAAATGGTAAATTTGCACAGGAGCTGCTTTTGAACTCGCAAGCCCTGGATTACAATTTAGCAGTTTTTACCGCTGCACCACAGAAGTTGTACTGCCCTTGCGCATTTTGTGAAAGTGTTTATTTAATATTTGGACTTCAGCCTTCACACATTATACAGTTCATGTCTACATTTTGTCAAGTATTACAAAAACATGAAAAACGTTTCTGTTTTAATGATGTGTTTACATAGATTATTGTAGACACGGAACACATATGAAATGCATGTGTTCCAAATAATGATCTACTATTTCCCTTTTAAAACTCCAGTACTTCACTCCAAGATAATCAAGGCTCAAGTTGGGAGAACTTTGTGCCCTTTCTGCAGTGGTGGGAGGGGATGGGATAGCAGGCTGCTGGCTGCTTGTCTTGATCTTCACATTTACAAGACAAAAGATGCTGAAGGAGAGGTACGAAGGGATTTAAGGCTGGCCTGATTTATGTGTTTTTTCATAGGCTTTGGTAATTCTAGTTCTAGACTGTCTTCAAGAAACTAAGATACAAAGACACACACACATCATTGAGATGTCAATATTTTTGGAATCAGGGGACGCTAAAACATTGAGATCCATCGTAAAACCGGAGGTCAAAATTTTTAATGAATCTAAAGCTTTCGCTCTTCCCCCATAGACGATAGGTTATGGTGGGGGGAGGCACAAAGCAAAAATATGAGTAGGTCAGAAGAAGAAGGATAGAAAAGGAATTACAAAAGATCAGAATGAGAGAAAACCAGGGGAAGAAAAGAAAATGGAGGAAAGAAGAGTAGAATTGAGTGGATGGGTCAGTTAAAGGGAAAGGAGGCGAAGCAGTTGGTTGAAGCCCTATGGTGGAGTGGATAGACATTGCTGAGCATTTGCAGCATGGGAGATCATGTGCTCCAGTTGGTCCTGCAGGTACTGACGGAGGTGGCAGGATGATGTGTGTCCCAGTGGACACTAATGGAGGAACTGTAGCGTCGTATGGTGGACTGCATTCACCTGAGTTTTAATCCAGCTAAGTAAACATTATGGAGGAGTCGTGGATATGAGAGTTAAAGAGAAAGGAGATTGGAGGAACTAATTTCCTTGATTTTAATCTTTGTTTTAGATATTTAATTATTTGCTAGCCACTGTACCTATCAAAGTTAGTATCACGCATGTGCGCTTGAGGATCTCCTGAAGGACTCAGGTAATCCCAACATTACCTTCACTGAGCAGGAGGGGGCAGTACCACTAACCATATCTCTGGTTTCCTCTACAGCGTGGAGTCGTCACCAGGAAACAATGCCTGACCACGCCCCCACCAAGCATTGGAGGCTCCACCCATGTCGGGAGCAGGCAGATATAAATTGGACGATTACAATTAATGGCTATCATTTCAACAACAACAACAACATTTATTTATATAGCACATTTTCATACAAACAGTAGCTCAAAGTGCTTTACATAATAAAGAATAGAAAAATAAAAGACACAATAAGAAAACAAAATAAATCAACATTAATTAACATCGAATAAGAGTAAGGTCCAATGGCCAGGGGGGACAGAAAAAACAAAAAACTCCAGATGGCTGGAGAAAAAAATAAAATCTGTAGGGAGTCCAGACCACGAGACCACGCAGTCTCCTCTGGGCATTCTACCTAACATAAATGAAACAGTCCTCTTTGGATTTAGGGTTCTCACGGAAGGACTTGATAATGATGGTCATGTAGACTTCTGCCTTTTAATTCATCCATCATTGTTGGAGCATCATGAAGCTTTGAGTAGGTGGAGGTGGCGCAGGCCACCACCACAAAGAAACCGGAAAAAGAAACAGAAAAGAGAGTAGGGGTCAGTACGGATTTTAGAGCCACCATGAGTAATTATTATGAGGAAATTGAACATACAGAGTATCAGGATTAAGTTAAATTAAGATTAAAATGAAGTTATAAAAAGGCCATGTTAAAGTAATGTGTTTTCAGCAGTGTTTTAAAGTGCTCTACTGTATCAGCCTGGCGAATTCCTATTGGCAGGCTATTCCAGATTTTAGGTGCATAGTAGCACAAGGCCGCCTCACCACTTCTTTTAAGTTTTGTTCTTGAAATTCTAAGGAGACACTCATTTGAGGATCTGAGGTTACGATTTGGAATATAAGGTGTCAGGCATTCCAATATATAAGATGGGGCAAGATTATTTAAGGCTTTATAAACCATAAGCAGTATTTTAAAGTCAATCCTGAATGACACAAGTAACCAGTGTAGTGACATCAAAACTGGAGAAATGTGTTTGGATTTTCTTTTCTTAGTTAGGATTCTAGCAGCTGCATTCTGCATTCGTGGCAAACGATTTCTGTCTTTTTTGGGTAGTCCTGAGAGGAGTGCGTTACAGTAATCTAGTCGACTGAAAACAAACGCGTGAACTAATTTCTCAGCATCTTTCAGTGATATAAGAGGTCTAACTTTACTTATGTTTCTTAAGTGAAAAAATGCTGTCCTAGTGGTCTGATGAATATGTGATTTAAAATTCAGATTAAAGTCAACAATCACCCCTAAGCTTTTTACCTCCATCTTGACTTTTAATCCTAATGTATCCAGTTTATTTCTAATAGCCTCATTGTATCCATTATTGGTAATCACTAAGCTTTCAGTTTTCTCTTTAATTAACTTGAGAAAGTTACTATTCATCCATTCTGACATACTAGTCAGACATTGTGTTAGTGAATCAATAGAATCAGGGTCATCAGGAGCTATTGATAAGTACAGCTGTGTGTCATCAGCATAGCTGTGGTAGCTCACGTTGTGCCCTGAGATAATCTGACCTAACGGAAGCATGTAGATTGAGAAGAGCAGCGGACCCAGGATAGAGCCTTGTGGAACACCATATCGGATATCATGTGTCTTCGAGTTGTAATTCCCACAATTAACAAAGAATTTTCTCCCTGTCAGGTAGGATTCAAACCAATTTAAGACACTGCCAGAGAGGCCCACCCATTGACTAAGGCGATTTCTAAGAATGTTGTAATTTTTTTTCCTTAAAAATATTAGGAAATTAAGGCGCTTTCTAAATAAACAGGATTGTGAGAAATTAATTCATGCATTTATCTCTAGTAGGATTGACTACTGCAATGCGGTGTTCACTGGCTGTTCAAATTGTTCTCTATACAGCCTCCAGTTAATCCAAAATGTCGCTGCAAGAATTATTACAAGAACAAGAAAATATGAACACATAACCCCAGTTCTTAAATCTTTACACTGGCTCCCAGTTAAGTTCAGGGCAGATTTCAAAATCCTCCTTTTAACATATAAAGCATTAAATGGCCGAGGTCCGGCTTACTTGTCTGAACTTATCATGACTTACAAACCTGAGCGCACATTAAGATCTCAAGATGCCGGTCTGCTTAGGATTCCAAGGATTAATAAAATAACAGTGGGAGGTCGAGCTTTTAGTTACAGGGCCCCTAAACTGTGGAATGGTCTTCCTGCATCCATAAGAGATGCCCCCTCGGTCTCAGCCTTTAAATCCCGGCTGAAGACTCACTACTTCAGTTTAGCATATCCTGACTAGAGCTGCTGATTAACTGTACAGACTGCATCTCTGTTGTTAGTCATTAGCACTATAACACAAGTAACATGAATAATTATATTTGAATACTAACCCTCACCTATTCTGTTTCTTTTCTCGGTACCCAAATGTGGCCATTGGTGCCACGGCCCACCTGCCAAGTTGTTTGCCTGCCTATGGTAAAGTCATCCCTGATGGAGAATCACAGGAATCATGGGAAAGAGGGGTCCTTTCATCGGAGCAACGTTTCAGCCGTGGCATGGCCAAATGGGGAGGCAGCTAGATGGATGAGGTCTCCAGGACTCTAAAAATATCCAAACCTAATTATGTCATATCATCTACTGTTAAACCGTACTTCTAAAATTTTTATTATTATGCTGTCTTAAGGAATTGTTCTGTTCTGTTTGTTGTATTGTATTGACCCCCTACTTTTGACACCCACTGCACGCCCAACCTACCTGGAAAGGGGTCTCTCTTTGAACTGCCTTTCCGAGGTTTCTTCCATTTTCCCTACAAGGTTTTTATTGGGAGTTTTTCCTTGTCTTCTCAGAGAGTCAAGGCTGGGGGGCTGTCAAAAGGCAGGGCCTGTTAAAGCCCATTGCGGCACTTCCTGTGTGATTTTGGGCTACTATACAAAAATAAACTGTATTGTATTGTATTGTATCAATGGCGTCAAATGCAGCACTCAGATCTAAGAGGATGAGAACAGATAAATGGCCTCTGTCTGCATTTACCCGCAAGTCATTTACTACTTTAACGAGTGCAGTTTCTGTGATTTGTTCTAAAACCCGACTGAAATTTATCAAGAATAGCAGGTTTATTGAGGTGGTCATTAACTGCATAATGACTGCCTTCTCTAGAATTGTACTTAAGAAAGGCAGGTTAGAGATGGGTCTAAAATTTTCAAGAGCCGAGGGGTCAAGATTATGTTTCTTGAGCAGGGGTTTAACTTCAGCAGTCTTAAGACAGTCTAGGAAGACCCCAGTATCTAATGACGAATTTACTATGTCAAGAATATTATCAATTAGCACGCCTGATACTTCTTTGAAAAACCTTGTTGCTATTGGGTCAAGGACGCAGGTGGAGGATTTTAATTGATATATTATTTTTTGTAAATCAGGTAAATCTATCCTAGTGAAAGAGTTTAATTTGTTTATTTATTTATTTATTTATTTGGACACACAAAAGAGAGAAAGACGGATATTCATAGATATTAATTGAACAGCAGTTCAGAATTATTCTACAGGGAGATTCACTCTAAAGAGACCCCGAATATTCTGTAATAACTCTCACTAGGACAAAGCAATCTGAACAAAACAACGTGCAATGTGCTCCTCAGTATATGGAGCTTCGAACAAGCCGGGATGCCCCTGCGTCAGAGCGATGAGGTAGACGCCGGACATCCGTTGCAACGTTTATCCTCCATTTGCAACTTCTGGGTGCATACCGCTGGTAACCCTTCACTCATTCACTTGACTTCTCATCAGGATGGTGGTGTAAAGTTTAAGAGATGTCGGAATCAACTGGATGATCGTGAGTTAATGGAAGGTTACTTCCAGCAAGATGGAGCAACTTGTCACACATTGGCAAGGAGCATTGCAGAAATTGGGGCATCTTGCAGCCAACCCCATATAAGTAATCAAGTTGAAATTAAAATAGAAATGTTAGTAATGCAAAAGTTAAGGTTTTTTCTCATAAGTTCAGGCAGACTGCACAAGATGGTGTTTCCTCGATTCATGAGGCATTCTGGGAGGAGGAGGTGAGCCCAGGTGGATGACCATGGAAGTGATGTTATAGAAGGGATGGTGTCAGTCTTCCTTTCTGCAGAAGGAAGTGAAGAGAGATCATTATTATGCAGTGCCACCTCATGTCTCGGTGGAGAATTGCAGTCATTCAATCCCTTAATCTGTTTCCCAAGTGCACACATGTGACTGATAGAAAGATAGATATGAAAAGCACCATATGATAGATAGATAGAACTTTATTCATCTAAACCAGGGAAATTTAGCTTAATAAAGAATATCTTTAAATAAATAAATACATAAATAGATAGATAAATACATACTGTATACACATACTATGGTGTGAACACACATCAGAATGAGTAGAAAGAAAGAAAATTTAAAAAGAAAGAAAACTTACAGCCCCAGTACTGGTGAGGTGCTACACAGGCATATTGCTGTTGGTATAAAACAGCCCTTGCAGTTTTTTTTTTGACAAACTTTTGCTGAATGATTTGTAGACTGAAAGTCCTCAGTGTTGGTGTGTCCCAGAGAGGATGTGCAGCATTGTTCATAATGGCATTCAGTTTTGTTTTCATTCTCTCCTTTGTTACGACCTCCATTGGAACCAGAGGGTGTTCTATAACTAAATCTGCTCTTTTAATTAGCTTGTTGATCTGCTGGGCCTCTCTTGAAGTGATGTTACCAGCCCAGCACACCACAGACTGGCCATCACAGAACTGTAGAAGATGAGAAGGATGTCACTTCCCACATTAAAGGAACACAGTCTTTTATACAGCAGTCCCGCTGTGCGCCAAGACCAAATCTAACCCTGTGTGATAGAAATCAATCTTAATTAAAGAAAGAAACTTTTCCACCTCCGGGACAAGTTTGTTAAAACTTTTTTGACTCATTAATAGAGTAGGAGAAAAGCTGTTCTTTTTTTATTTTTTATTTTATTGAATTTATTAAAACCAAATAACATTCCATACACATAACTCAAGTTTTACAAAAAGCAAAAAAAGGAAAAAAAGGGTTTGAAACAAATCAACCCCCACCCCTGAGAGAGCTAGGCCAGCAGTGTAAAGGTCATACTGACCTCTAAGGATTTATGAAACATTCTGACCTGTCATTGTTTACACACGTCTTAAACAACTATTATCATACACTGATAATTTCTGTATTATCTATATCTATTATTTATTATTTATTTACTTATTATATTACATATCTTACACATCAATATTGCTGCTACTTGTTTGTCCTATCTTTGCACAATGTCTTGTCTTGTTTGTTTGTGTTTTAATTATAAATTTTAAAATTTTTATTCTATTTTTAATTTACTATTTGCACATCATGTTGTTACACTGTGGACCCTGAGCTTCGCAATTTCGTCTATCTGTATACTTGTATATGGTTGAGATGACAATAAAGTTCACTTTGACTTTGACTTTGACTTTGAAAACTTTATGCTAGAAAAGGAAAAAGAATATATTAAATAATAAATGAATAAAGATAAACGGAGTAAAAGAGGAGAGAGAACCTGCTTCCTCAATTTAAATGCTTATTCTAAAATGTTATCGATTAGATCCTGCCAGGTTTTGAAAACATTCTGCACAGATTCACTAAGTGAGAATTTGATTTTTTCCAATTTCAAATAATATAAAACATCAGTTACCCACTGACTTAGACTAGGAGAGTTAGGATTCTTCCAGTTGAGCAAGATAAGTCTACATGCCAATAATGTAGCAAAGACAATTACATTTTGTTTGTCCTTCTCCACTTTAAACCCCCCTGTGAGCCCACCAGACACAGCTGTCAATGGCTTAGGGGAGATTGTGACCCCAAGGCTGTCTGAAAGACATTTAAAGATTTTGGTCCAGAATGATGTTATTTTAGTGCAGGCCCAAAACATGTGGCCCAGTGAGGCTGGAGCTCGATTGCAACGTTTGCAGGTTGTATCTTACCCTGGGAACATTTTGAATACAATTTTAAAAGAGAGAGATGCGCTCAATATATAATTTTAAGTTGAATAATTCTATGTTTTGCGCATATGGAGCTTGAGTGAATTCTGTGTATTGATACTTTCCACTCCTTTTCTGAAATATTGAGTAAGAGATCCTTTTTCCACTCTTCTCTTGGATCTTTGATAGGGAAGGAGTGTAAAATAGTTTTATATATTACGGAAATGCTGTCTGAGTCCTCGAAGCTGAGTAATATTTTTTTCCGGTATAGAGGTAGGTGGGAGGTGAGGAAAATCGGGCATGTTCTGTTTAACAAAGGTTCAGATTTGATGGTAGTGAAAGAAATGTGTTGCTGGTAAGTTAAATTTGGAGCGTAATCATTAGACATTATCTATGTACAGATCTCTAAGTGACTTAATCCAAGATATTTTTCAGGCATTAAAAACTGCGTATGTTTGAAAGGGTGGAAAAATCATTTTGTTTTTTAGTTACCCCTCATTAACTGCCTTCCTTGGAGCATCCATAACATCAGTCTGTTACAGCATGGTCAGAATGATCATAATATTAAGGGCGTAGGTCTATTTTATAAGCAACTGAATTTACATAGCAGGGTCAATCAATGCATACATTTACTCTGATTGGTTCATTGGTTTACACCCAAGTGACTTATTAAAAATGAAAGTCTGTTTAATTATATTCTTATTCTTTTCTCCTATCCTTTAGATTTAGCTAACACCCTTGAAATCTCCGTACAACTGCACAGTCTTGCTACTACATGACATCTGCTGATCTTAGTCATCTTTTAATACATTTTGTGTATTACGTCTTTATCTGTCTTGACCTTTATCTGTTTCCTGAAATACCTGAACAGGTTTCTGACACTTATTAATCCTTTATGCTAGTTATTTGAAGATGAATGCTATGTTACCCTAAAATTAATCTCTCACAACCGTCATTGATTTGGACCTCCAAGTACTTGTAAGAGTGGACCACCTCTACATCCGCTCCCTTAAGGGTCACTGGACAGAGAGTCTCTTGGGTGTGACAAAAGTCAATAAGCAGTTCCTTGGTTTTGCTGATATTAAGTTCTCTTTGCACCAAGGAACAAAGTTCTCCCCCTGACTCCTCTCTCCGCTCTCATGCACCTTATTAATACATCCACAAGGGCAGAATCACCTTCAGGTGACATGACTTGGTGTCATACTTAAAGCTGGAGGTGTACAGAGTGAAGAGTGTGGTCCATGGCCGGCTTAGTATCCTGGCCAATACCCCCAGGCCGCCAGAGGGAGCCCTCACAGCGGCATGGAAGGTCTCCGAATTCCAGCGGAGCCTCATGGACATTGTAGGTTTTATGGACAGCCCTGCTGGATACCATGGGGGCCACCAGGAGCCGCTATTGGGAGGCTTGGGAAGTGTTATTTGCCCTATGCCCCGGAAGTACTTCCAAGTCATATGAACGGAAGGAATGATGTAATTCTGGGGTGAGAAAAAAGGACTTTTATCTGACCCGGAAGTGATAAGGAATTATGGACTAAAGGATGAGAACACTTCCGGGTCGGGTACTATAAAAGGACCATGGAAATTCCCAGAGAATAAGCTGAGCTGGGTGGTAGGAGGGCAACACATCTGGGAGTCAGAGGATTGGTTATTGTTATTGTATTGTGTTTATTTATGAGCAGTGTAGAGTGGAGGGTGCTTGGTGCACATTATTGTAGTAACAAAAATAATTATTGTAGCACTTTTACCTGGTGTTTGGCGTGGTAACTGAGGGTTCGAGGGAGCGATAGTGCCCCCAACTGCTACAAGAGTAAAGCAGACAGGCCTACTGCTCATTGTGGTGCTCCAGTGTTGCCCACACAGTCCTTGAGTCTCACAAACTGCGATCTGACCAACAGATAGTCCATCATCAGGACACCACAGGCTCATCCACCTGCATGTCTCTAGTTTATTCCTTAACACGGATGGCTGGATGGTATTGAAGACATCGGAGAAATCAAAAACCATCATCCTCACGGCGTTGCCACCTTTGTCCAGGACAGAATAAGCCTTGTGGAGCAGACAGAGAAGTGCATCCTCCACTCCAGTCTATGTACCATATGTCAACTGCAGTGGATCCTGGTGGTCTACCACAAGAGGACTCATGTACATCTCTCTATATATAAAATCCAACATCTGCTTGTCTGTCTGTCCTCTTTTCATGAGAGAACTACTTAACGGATTTTTTTCTGTAATTCTGTAACATTACAGTTGATTCTGTGACTTCTCACATTGCACTGAGTATCATAGTTTGCTTGCGGTACTGATTTATTTGCACTAATCCGAGAGACATGCAGCGGGATGACGAAAGGGGGGGTGGGGCCCTCCTCTCTGATGTGCCAGAATCTTACATCCACTTAGCTAGTGAACGAGAGAACTACTTAGCGGATTTAGATCGGGTGTTTTTTTAGAATTTGCTTGATCGTTCCGGTTGATTTTGCAACTTCTCTCATTGCGCTAAGAATAGTTCACTTGCAGGAGAGATATATTTGCACTAATCCGGGACAGAGGCTGCGGGCCGAGGGAAGGGGGAAGCGTGAAATCAGGAGCGGGGAGCCGGGCAGGGCCGTCCTCCCTGTCCTGTTTCACTACTAGACGGCTAGGGCCATGGGAGATGGCTAGTCTTTAATAAGAATGAAACGTATGCAAAAGTATGCCCTTATCCACACTGCTGCTTAAGGCACGAGGTAATATTTCTAGCTACATTGTACTTACACAGCTAATTTCTGAGTAGTTACAGTGAAATATTGTTATAAAAGACGTTTAATGTAAAGTGAAGCCATTTACATTTTGATGAGGATAACGTAAAAGATGGCAATTATAAAATTACTAATGATGATGCTGCTGATGTATAGGTAAACAATACAGTATCGAGTCCTAAGCTATAAGAACAGTTCATTTAGAAGTTTTCCAGACTGACGTTATTCTCCCCCTAAGTGTTAAATCATTTTCAGCCATTCCTGAAATGACAGCACCTGCAGAATTATCGCTGCACACTTTCCTTGCAGGCATTTTCATGATGATTGTGGCTCATTATATTCAGCGTTGTCTGGTCACATAATCTGTTATGCAGAGCAATTTATGTTTCAATGAGCCATCACATGTTAATCAAGATACCTCTGTTGTTTAATTCACTGTCATGGACTGAAAAGCAAAAATACATCATTCTAAGTTTCACAATGGATCAGCGCTAAGCAACAGAATTTGTTTAAGTTTCAAATCTGTCGCACAGATGTTATGTTATAGATGTAATATGCCAGTCTTTCTATACAGTAAAACCTTGATTAGCCATCAGGGGTCAGGACCAAGGCCATGACGGATAACAGAACAGCTGCTTTAAAGATCATATACAGTAGATAGTTTAGTTAATAGTCATATTTATTTAAAAAACATAACTATATTAACAAAATATAACATAGGATTAAGAAAAGTAATGAATTCATATAATATTTTAATGACCAGCGTAATAAGCAAATACAACACAGAGGTACAGGAGTTCTTTGTTCTTTGTTCTATCTTCCGTTCTCCATCTTATACTCTATTATCTGGGTTACAGAGCACACCTTCAAAACAATCAAAGAAAGCTTTCCCTACCAATCAGTTTATCTCCTGCCCCTCATGTTCTGCCATTCTCTCTGCCGCAGACATTCCTGCTTATTGTCTTCTGACTCCAAACTTCCTTCCACCGCACCTTCCCTTTTCCACCAGCTGCCTGCATGTCACAAAATATTATTAACAAAACATAACAGAAGAAAATTTAAAAATAGATAGATAGATAGATAGATAGATAGATTAGGGCAGGAACTGAAAGTGACATCATTTGGGGTGTAACCAGAAGTGACATCATCAAGTCCAGGCGGAATTTCCCATGGCTGGTCTGCCGATGAAAAGAGGAAGGATCAGTGCACTCTGCCACCCCGTGGTCTGGCATGGAATTATCCCTTTGTGAGCCCTTCAGCTACCTCCAATGCGCACATTTGTGACAACAGATAATTCTTTATTTGACCCCAGGAGGAAATTTGGCACCCTATGTTCCTCTCTGTCCTCCATTGAAGACAGCTTTGTAAAGCGTTGTTTCCGCAAAGCCTACAGTGTTACAAAGGACCACTCCTAGCCCTCCTGCGGTCTCTTTTCCATCTGGCAGAAGGTACTGTGGCATCTGAACCAGTTCTGTTAGGTTCTGCAACAGCTTCTACCCCTTGGCGGTCCGGACTCTGAATTCTGTGCTTCCCTGCTACCCTCAGATCTGCCCCTGGTAGCAAATTTATATGCAGTATATTTGTTACATTTGTCACTACTGATGTTATTTTATTATTTACTATTATTATTTATTAACTATTTATTTTTTACTTTTTTAAATTATTACTATCTATTCACTTACTTTCTATTTATTTTTAATTTTTTACTTATCTATTACTAGCCGTCCCCCTTGGCTCCGCCTGTGTAGTAGTGAAACAGGACAGTGAGGAAGGCCCTGCCCGGCACCCCACTCCTCACATCACGCTTCCTCCTCTCCTCGGTCCTCAGCCTCTGTCTCAGATTAGCACAAATATATCGCTCCTGCAAGCAAACTATGATGATAGCGCGATGAGAGAAATCAACCAGAATGTTCAAGCAAGTTAAAGAAAGACAAACTTTAAAAATCAATAAACAAACAGGTATCGCTAGCTAAGCGGAGGCAAGGTATGCTCCAAAATTCAGAGGTACACCGATTTGAACGGAGGCTGGCATGTGAGTGAGGAGGTCGCGGCTAGGCACCCTACGCCTGACATCATGCTTCCCCCTCCCCTCAGTCCACAGCCTCTGTTTTTAATTTGTGCAAATATATCACTGCTGCAAGCAAACTATGATTCTTACTGCGATGAGAGAAGTCGCAAAATCAACTGGAATATTAAAGCAAATTACTGAAAAAACCTGATTTAAATCCATTAAGTAGTTCTCTCGTTCACTAGCTAATCGGAGGTAAGATACGCCCAACGCTGGTACGTGAGTGAGGAGGTCCCTGTCTAAAAGCTTGCTGTGTGTCTCTCGTATTTACGCAAATAAATCGGTACTGTAAGTGAACTATTATACATAGCACAATGAGAGAAGTCGCAAATTCAACTGGAATATTAAAGCAAATTACTGAAAAAACCCGATTTAAATCCATTAAGTAGTTCTCCCGTTCACTAGCTAATCGGAGGTAAGATACGCCCGACGCTGGTACGTGAGTGAGGAGGTCCCTGTCCAAAAGCTTGCTGTGTGTCTCTCGTATTTACGCAAATAAATCGGTACTGTAAGTGAACTATTATACATAGCACAATGAGAGAAGTTGCAAAATCAACTGGAATGTTCAAGTAAATTACAGAGAAAGACCCGATCAAATCCATTAAGCAGTTCTCTCGTGAACAGTGGACAGACATACATACAGACAGACCGACGTTGGATTTTATATAGAGAGAGATATTATAGTACAGTTCTTTAATTGTCTTGCACTTGTCCTGTGTTTTATGTATTTTTAATACCACAGTCATAGAGAACATTACTTGTGCCACTGTATGCTGGCTTGACGTGACCTAACTTGACTTGATTTGAAGTCCATAGCGTTCTCCGTTTGGATTTTTCTCAAACTTTTCTGATCTCCCAGTCACTGCCGCTATAAAACAACGCCACAGCATGATGCTGCCATCACCAGGGTTCAGTGTCGAGATGGTATTGCACTGGGGTTGGTTTCTTCCAGACATGATGCCAATCTTGGTTTCACCAGATCAGAAGGTCTTGTTTCACACCACCTGGCAGTACATTACATGACTTTTTGCAAACTCCAGGCAGCCTTCCTTCTTCTTTTATTATGGAAAGGCGTCTGTCTGCCAGCTCTGCCATAAAACCAAGCAGTCTTATATATAAAACCTTGCTTATATTTCATATAAAAAATGTCCTTACATTTGAAATGCATTTTTAACAAATTAGAACATTTCTAAAATCCTTTTTTCTGGTTCTGGGGCACTGAGTGTTACTTGTTGTGGGGAAAAATTATTTAAATCATTTTAGCACAAGGGTGCAACAGAACAAAATGTGCAGAAAGTGAAAGGGGTCTGAATATATTCTGAAGGCTCTGTAGGATTAATGGTTAGAGTGTTAATATATTCCATATTAATAATACAATTTTCTGTATAGCTTTGTTGTATTTAATGGGGTTAGCCTTGCTTTGAGATTTCTTTCGATTTTTTTTTGTCAACCAGGTTATTTACCCTTAAAGTTTCCACGAGTCTTTCAATTTTCCTATTTAGATTTCATTTCAACTACAGGCTTCACCGAGGCAAACATGGAAAGTGAGGGTTATTCACTTCCACCTAATGCTAACGTATTGTTTCTGTGACGGTTTTGGCATAGATCTTCAGGCGAAGGCTTTTATTACTCTTGACACTTGTTGTGTTTAGCAGTCAAAGCATGCCAGCTGCCTGTTTCATGTCTACACATATATGTATGAGCTGCTGCTCCTTAAAATCACGCTAGGTTTGACACCCTGCGCCATATCACTCTGGATTTAGAATAACTCTTGCTTGCCTTTGATATCGTTTATTATTATTATCATTATGGTGTTTGCTGTTTGGCGTGTAGTGGAGAAGCAGCCTGTTAGGGCTGTGATTACAGGCCATTATCTCGATCCAGAGCAAGAGCCAGGCTGTGAGAAGCACTGGCTGATGGTCCAATGGGTGTTATATATCTATATCTATATCTATATCATCTGTATTTCTGTGGTGGGCTGGCGCCCTCCCCGGGGTTTGTTTCCTACCTTGCACCCTGTGTTGGCTGGGATTGGCTCCAGCAGACCCCCGTGACCCTGTAGGTAGGATATAGCGGGTTGGATAATGGATGGATATCTGTATCTATATCTATATCTATATCTATACATATTGGGTTACAGTATGTATAGATATAGAGTATATACTGGCATATATAAACAATAGTAGCCAAAGTTTGTGCATTAATCTGAATTTTTCTCATTTTAGCTTGCCATAGACAACAGAACATAAAAAAGTGCTTGTATTGTTCAACGAAACCCCATGAAATTCAAGGTACTAAACGACTTTCCACAGGCAGTTTTAACAGGATGACAGTGTCATCCACTACACTTACAGGAGAGTTGGAAGCTATTTCTCTCTTTCTTTGACATGGAGGTATGTGCAATGCTACTTCTGCTAAACTTTGATATATCACTTTTTTTCCTTGTAATAGTAAGAAACAATTTTTCTGAGAGAAACCTGATACCTTTGTGTTGCTGTTCTTTGATAAAAAATCTACAATCTTATCTGTTGATTCTAAAGGTAAGAATATTGCTATCAGAACACCATGCCCTTGAACCCCTGTCCTTCTAATGAATTACAAGAACCGGCTGAGATTTCAATAAGCAAAATAATGCAATAAAATGGTCAACATGCAAGATTTGAAACTTGTAAATTGTATTTTTTAATACTTTAAGGATTTTAGGGACTTAATTACAATGAATAAATTACAAATGAGTGACACACAGTAATTCAAGTTATTCAAATTAAAACTGATTATAATTGTAAAAAGAACAAAATGCTTATAAAAAATAATCACCACCGTGGACGTTTCCACATCTTATTAGATAGATAGATAGATAGATAGATAGATAGATAGATAGATAGATAGATAGATAGAGTGAAAGGCATTATATGATAGATAGATAGATAGATAGATATGAAAGGCACTATATGATAGATAGATAGATAGATAGATAGATAGAGTGAAAGGCATTATATGATAGATAGATAGATGTGAAAGGCGCTATATAATAGATAGATAGATAGATAGATAGATAGATATGAAAGGCACCATATGATAGATAGATATGAAAGGCACTATATAATACAGTAGATAGATAGATTGATAGATATGAAAGGCACTATATGATAGATAGATAGATAGATAGATAGATAGATAGATAGATATGAAAGGTGCTATATGATAGATAGATAGATAGATAGAGTGAAAGGCACTATATAATAGATAGATAGATATGAAAGGCACTATATAATACAGTAGATAGATAGATAGATAGATATGAAAGGCGCTATATAATAGATAGATAGATAGATAGATAGATAGATAGATAGATAGATAGATAGATAGATAGATAGATAGATAGATAATCTTTATTATTATTACACAACATTCAATCCACAGATCAACAGCAAAAGATACTTTAATGACAAAGTAAAAACAGATCTCTGCAAAGTTGTCTAAATTAATTACAAATATAAAATGATTAATATTTTGATGACAACTGATGAGCATCTGTTCATCTATTCATCCAATTTCTGACTCTGTGTGACTGAAATGAGCCAGCACCTATCCATTGATTTCATTAAACTCCCATTTACTTTGAACTAATGTAAGCTCGCCTTCTCCCTGATGGCGCCAGTGTTCTCATTGATCTCCATAACCCTGTATGTGAGTAAGAGGACTTGGAAAATGAATAAATACATGAATGATATAAGCTATTATATGATTTCAATACCTTTTCTCATTATTATAACAATTCTTGACCAGCACTTAATTAACACATGTGCTTAGTGTTACTGTAAATAGTATTAATATTAAATTTAAGCTTGAGGGGAATGTTTTTTATTTTATTTGTTTTAATAATGTTTATTATTGTGCCTGCAAGGACCATTATGCAATTGTACATGTGACAACAAAACTGAGTGACCTGAATACTCGGACTTAATACAGTTGCCCGACTGTGACACTGAGGCCTCACCTAGACGCGTTTACAGCCATTTTCACACCCATTTTTTATGGGCAAGCTTTTTCGAACTCAGGTGCGATTTCTCAGAAGTGCTGGCAAGTCACATGAATGGAAGAGTAGAAGCACTTCTGGGTCAAGGACTTTTTAAAGGACTGTTTGAGACCCAGCAAGTGAGCCGGAGTCGGGAGGTGTGGAGGAGAGTATTCTGTGCATTATTAGTGTATTTTCTAGCTTGTTTATTGTGGTGGAGGTACTTTAGGCATTGTACAAGAAGGAACAAGAAATTAAACAACTTCTTGGTGTTTTTAAAACATACTGTCAGTGTCTGTGTGTCAGGTTCAGGGCTGGTATAGCGCCATCTAGTGTTACAGTAGTTACAAGGCCTGTTGCTATGAAAGGTCATGCAACTTCATGTGTGTGTTTGGATTGCTTGGATTAATTTGTCTGTCGTCATCTGAACTCTGCATTATACTGTATTTCAGATATTACCAACAATGAGTACTACTGTGAAAAAATGTAAAATTAGAGTTGAATGCATTGTTTTTATCGTGTTTAAAATATTGAAAGTCAAGCAGTGTGCCTAATATGCCAAGACAGGTTTGCTGTTTTTAAGGAGTTCAATTTAGAGAGACATTTTCAAACTAAGCACAGTAAGTTTGGAAGTAATTGATCAGAAAATGAATTACATCAAAAAGATCATTTTATTTGCTGCTTTCTTTATGTACCAAAGTTAGGTAGTTATATGACTAATAAATGTGTTTTTGTGTGAATATAACATTCATTATTTAGTAAATTTAGATTTTTGTCACATGCAGCCCACAAGAGACCTTACAGATGTCCATGTGACCCTTGGGGAGAAATGTTTGCCCACCTCTGGTTTAAGGTACACCACACAGTTTTTCAAAATTACTATAGTTAAATTAATTTGCATTTCAGATATCTGCAAATATGTGACTTTTCAAAAACCCAGCACAACTTTCTAAATAAAATGGGAATGTAAATTTTAGCTATTCCTGGATCCATTCATTCAGTTTCCCTTATCCGCTGTTATATAAGTGTAACCTGCTTGCAATATCCATGGTCTAATCAAGACGATCTGCAGTTAAGTTCATAGATGTGGGCAGCCAGATGAGGCAAGGATGGACTTCAGGGGGTTATATTCACAGCCAAAACATTTCTGAGAGGCCTGTCGTGCATGGGTGACACCTGAGACTGAGCAACAACAGATCTGCAGTGCACTTAGATGTCTGAGTCTGCATAGGCCTTACACTGAATTGATCAACAACTGTCTACCTGGCACTAAGAAGTGTGGGTAAGCCATTGAGCCCCATTTGTGATGGGAACCAGGGCTTTCAATTGTTCCCCACGAAGAAGAATATCAATGAAGTGCAATTTAGATAGATAGATACTTTATTAATCCCGAGGAGAAATTCACATACTCCAGCAGCAGCATACTGATAAAGAACAATATTAAATTAAAGAGTGATAACAATGAAGGTATAACAGACAAACAATAGCTTTGTATAATGTTAACGTTTACCTCCTAAGGGTGAAATTGAAGAGTCGCATAGTGTGGGGTCCTTTCAGTCTGTCAGTGGAACAGGATGGTGACAGCAGTCTGTCGCTGAAGCTGCTCCTCTGTCTGGAGATGATCCTGTTCAGTGGATTCTCCATGATTGACAGGAGTCTGCTCAGTGCCCGTCACTCTGCCACTGATGTCAAACTGTCCAACTCTGTGCCTACAATAGAGCCTGCCTTCCTAACAAGTTTGTCCAGGCGTGAGGCGTCCCTCTTCTTTATGCTGCCTCCCCAGCACACCACCGTGTAGAAGAGGGTACTCGCCACAACCGTCTGGTAGGACATCAGCAGCATCTTATTGCAGATGTTGAAAGACGCCAGCCTTCTAAGGAAGTATAGTCGGCTCTGTCCTTTCTTACACAGAGCATCAGTATTGACAGTCCAGTCCAGTTTATCATCCAGCTGCACTCCCAGGTATTTATAGGACTGCACACAGTCACCTCTGATTATTACGGGGTCCATGAGGGGCCTGGGCCTTCTAAAATCCACCACCAGCCCATTGGTTTTGCTGGTTTTCAGTTGTAGGTGGTTTCGCACCATTTAACAAAGTCCTTGATTAGGTTCCTATACTCCTCCTCCTGCCCACTCCTGATGCAGCCCACGATAGCAGTGTCGTCAGAGAACTTTTGCACGTGGCAGGACTCTGAGTTGTACTGGAAGTCTGATGTATGAAGACTGAACAGCACCGGAGAAAATACAGTCCCCTGTGTCGCTCCTGTGTTGCTGACCACAATGTCAGACCTGCAGTTCCCAAGACGCACATACAAAATAAGTCCCTGCCCTTTGTACACACCATCCATATGGATGACTTCAGAATTCAGTGGGAATCGAAGAGGATTGGGGAGAGCCCCCAGTGTGAGCACCCTGGTCACTGGGGAACCCGAGTCTTGGTCCAGCATGGGAGCTGTATGTGGCCAGGGGATGGAAGGCAACCAGAGCAAAAGTAAGGTCAGCTGTACCTGTGGATATGGCGAGCAATGCAGAATTTCCACAGCAGGCTGTCAGAATGTGTACAGACAACACCTTCATGATGTTTTCTTCAAAATATAAAATAAATATTTAATGAATATTGATTATTATCATTAATTGCATATCCTGTACAATACATTTCACCATTAAATGTATTTTTAATGTGTTTATTAGTGCATTGAATGTCAATTGAAAATTTCCTGTTTCCCTGTGCAAATCTGTATCTTCGATGTACCTTTCAACAACAACATTTATTTCTATAGCACATTTTCATACAAACAATGTAAGTTAACGTGCTTTAAATGATGAAGAAAGAGAAAAAAGACAGAATACATGATTAAAATTAGAGAACACTAATTAACATAGAATAAAAGTAAGGTCCGTTGGCCAGGGAGGACATTAAAAACAAAACAAAAAAAAAAACTACAAACGGCTGGAGAAAAAATAAAATCTGCAGGGGTTCTGAGGCCACGAGACCAGCCAGCCCCCTCCAGGCATTCTACCTAACATTAATGACCTCAATCAGTCCTGATTGTATTCAGGGTTCTCAAGGAAGAATTTGATGATGATGGTCATGTGGACTTCTGGCATTTAATCCATCAATGTAAGGACCTCACGGTGCTTTAATTAGGTGGTGGTGCTGCAGATCGCCACCACAAAAAAACGGAAAAATAACAAAGAAAGTAGGGGTTAGAATGGATTTTGGAGCCACCATGAATAATAATGATAATTAATTGAATATACAGAGCATCAGGATTAAACTAAAATAAAGCTATGAGAAAGCCATGTTAAAGTAATGAGGTTTCAGTAGTTTTTTAAAGTGCTCCACCGTATCAGCCTGGTGAATTTCTATCGGTCAGCTATTCCAGGTTTTAGGTGCATAACAGCAGAAGGCCACCTCACCACTTCTTTTAAGTTTTGCACTTGGAATTCTAAGTAGACACACGTTTGAAGATCTAAGGTTTCAGTAAGACAAAGCTAAATAGCTCACAATTGGTATGTTTACATGTGCCACAATAACCCAACTATTCATAGACACCTGATTTCTAATATGCTGTGTAAACCTTTTATTCTGATTAAAGAAATCAGGTCATTGACCTTTGAGCAATCTGATCAACAGAAGTAGATTCCTCCGCAAATAATCTAATTATGTGGCCATGTAAACCCTTAACCGGGTTACCATTAAGGATTTTGTAGTCTGTGCATGTCCGTTGCACACCGATAGCCTGTGCATGGGTTAACTTCGCACGTTGTGACAAGGATTGACACGGGACATCAAAAAGGTTTGGGGCAGCCATCTGTATATTATGCCCTGGTTACAAAATGGGTATAATTTGCTGAGTTGTGTTCTGGTTCAAGTCCAAAAAAGAACTGATCTGAGTGAGTAAAGATGGTGGCTTTAAAGGCTGAGACTGGAAGTGATGTCATCGTGACCAGAAGTCATGTCATCATAGGAGCTGGGCACTGGGACCGGAAGTGGCATCGTCGTAGATGCCAGAACCAGAAGTGACATCTTCTTAGGTGCCGGAAACAGAAAGTGACGTCATCGTAGGCACCAGAACCGGAAAGTAACGTCATCGTAGGCACTGGAACCGGAAATGACTTAATCGTAGGCACCAGAACCCTGTGGGATTTCACGGGAATGGTCTGCAGAGGTTCAAGAGAAACAGTCAATGCACCTCGCCACCCCCAGGGCTGGAGTGGAATTGTTGCTGTTCAAGTCCTTTAGCTGCCTCCGATTTGTACGTGTGTGACAACACATTTTCAGCAGCCACAGGTAGAAGTATCCACAAAATACATTTTCAGAAGAAACTGTTGGGGAGATCGCATCATTCCTTCTTGTGGCTGAAATAATCAATCTCAGTATTTCAGGAATCGCTAAATTTATGTTGATGAGATGAACGTACAGTGCTAAACTCAGCAACACAATATCAAGAGCAGTAGAGTAACATGCTAAAAGTATGTCTGATTACTTTCTAAAGTAACAAATAACATAATGCAATACTTATTGTATAAATAGCTGTGTTCTTATTATCCCAGCAGCACCATATAAGGCAAGGTTGGTATGGCAGTCCTTTACATGGTTCATTCGCACAACCAAGTAGAAAAGACTTGCAGTGTACAATCCAGTAACAGAAACTGTTAAATAAAGCATCTATTTGCCTAAACATACTTATAATACATGAGACGATTATTATAGATGCCATGCCTGTTTTTAAATTCATGGTAGCCGCGGAGGATGTTGAACTCCTTTTTGCACAGTTTACTGGCGTTGGAGCGTTTTGATATAGGAAATAGTGTGGATCATTAAGAAATCAATCGGCTTCCCTAACCAGGTTATTCATCTTAATCTGGTGTGAAAGGATTCAGACAAAACAGGAGAAGTTTTGGAGGCAGCCGCCTGTATTTTTGAAGTATGGCTGCCAAAGATGAAGGTGTAATAAGAATATAAGTTTATATGTTTTATACAGTATGTCACTGTGCTCTGTACAAAAAATATTTTATAAATCTGCTTCTTCTCAAATGTACAGCTAAAGGCCAGATTTAGCACACAGGGGCTCATCTTTTAGAACTGCTAGGCAAGCATTAGAAGATGTGAAAGGGACAACTACAAAAATGGGCATTATACTATTTCTGTGTGTTAGAGTCAGCGTGAAATTGAATCCTCTCTTTGTCTCATTTGGAATTGCATGATTTACCTAAGTAAGTCCCTGCACATGGAGAACAGTATAAAGCCTTGGAGCATTGCCCGGCGCACCTTTGAAGCCGACAGACGGATGTAAGATATCGTCATCCAATCCTGAAAAACCTTCCAGCGCAGCAACAAAAATGGCAGATTGTATATATCGAGATTCCACCTTGATAAAAGTCTTGCTATGGCTTCCTCGTCTGTAATGCTGCGTAAATCATCATTAAAGAAAGCAAAGTTATTTTCTCTAATGTGATTTCTTACCGCTGTATCACTATGGGAGGGATATCGCCTTTTTAATATTATATCTATACTAGCAGAACACCCGCGCTTCGCAGCGGAAAAGCAGTGTGTAAAAGAAGTTATGAAAAAGAAAAGGAAAATTTTTAAAAATAACATAACATGATTGTTAATGTAATTGTTTTGTCATTGATATGATTTAAAACGGATGACTCCCGCTCTTACGTGCAAGTCTGCGTGGATATTATGAACATCTGTTCCAAGTTCTATTTAAATTTTAAATAGAAGGAATTTTTATTTAGTCGATAGAAATGTCTTTGGTAGGAATGTAAGTTAAATGTAGGCATCATTGCATAAAGTTTTGACCATCCAGCGCTTACATTATATATTCCGAAATATTCCAAGACCGTCTTTATATACTGAGGTTTTGGGAAGCGCTGATCAATGTAATCGGTGTACCAGGAAATTATGAATTGACACAAGTTCCCCTTTGCTTGGAATTGAAACTGTGATTAAATGCATTATTTTTTTTAATGCGTTATGGAGCACATGCATCAAAGCTTCTCATCTGTGCGATTGTCAATGTAACCCTTGTAAGTAGTGCCTGGAGGATTCAGTGTGGAGAAACTGTAGAGACAGCTTGTGTATTAACTTGTGGATTTTATTCCAGCGCTTGCTCCTTACTTTCTCACTTGCGCTATTACGCGTAATGCAAACCTCGCGCGATACTCCGCTAACTTAAAAGCCTTGTGCAGCACCTGTCAGTTGAAAAATGATGGTTTGCTTGCTTTTATCTGTCTCTCTCTGCTCCTAGCGGAACTGTCATCTCTGACTTGTCATGGAGCACGTTTAAGCTGATGTGTTTGCAGTCTGTGAATAAAAATCCTTCTTGTTTCTACGACCTCCTGTGTCTCTGTGAAAATCTGTGACCCAAGCGTGACAATATATTCCGACGCTGACTTTATATATTCAAGATTTGACTTTATATATTCCAGCTGACTTTATATATTTAAGTTTTGACTATCCAGCGCTTATATTATATATTCCGAAATATTCCAACACCGTCTTTATATACTCAGGGTTTGGGAAGCGCTGATCAATGTAATCGGTGTACCAGGAAATCATGCATTGACACAAGTTCCCCTTTGCTTGGAATTGAAACTGTGATTAAATGCATTATTTTTTTTAATGCGTTATGGAGCACATGCATCGAAGCTTCTCATCTGCGCGATTGTCGAGGGGTGCTGAGTTGCGCAGCAGCCTTACTTATGAATATGCTAAGCACATTCCTTCAGCCGCCACGCCTCCCACGGCGAACTGCCCGCTATGGCCGTATACAGTACTGTATAGGAAAGAAGGTTCTAGTTATGACCGTCAGGTTTTGGGAAGCGCTGATCAATGTCATGCATTGACACAAGTTCCCCAATGTAACCTTTTTTTAATGCGTTATGGAGCACATGCATCGAAGCTTCTCATCTGTGCGATTGTCAATGTAACCTTTTGTAAGTAGTGCCTGGAGGATTCAGTGTATATGTCACTCGCTCGCTTCTTATTGTTTCGCTTCCTTCTCAATTATATACTGCATGTTTTCTTCAGTGCGTTTTGGAGCTCTTCCTGGTTTTCTACGTAGTGCGTTGACAGTCAGTTCCCGTGATTACGTGGGAGGCGTGAATTAGTGATAAGTGAGTCAGTGAGTGAGTCAGTGAGTCAGTGAGGGCTTTGCCTTTTATTAGTATAGATAGTTTCAGGTTACTTTAAGATGCCACAGTTGCTAAAGAACTTATTTCAGCTAGTGGGCTAGCACCACCTAGAGGAAAACAGAAGGTTTGGTTGATATTAACTGGTCTTAACAGATCTCAGTCCACAAAATGAACAAACAGACAGGAAAACATGGTGGCTTTATAGTTAGGCAGTGGAAGTGAGGAATTGATGTCATCGGGACTGGAAACCAGAAGTGACATCCTCAGGCCTGGAACTGATAGTGACATCCTCAGGCCCTGGAGCCGGAAATGACATTCTCGGGCCCGGAACCAGATGTGATGCTCTCGTGCCTGCAGCTGGAAGTCACGTTATCAAATCCAGATGAAATTTCCTGTGGTCGATCTGCTGATGAAAAGAGAAAGGGTTAGTGCACCCTGCCATCCCCTGGTCTGGTGTGGAATTACCTTCAATTGAGCCCTATAGTTGCCTCCTATTCACACATGTGTGACACCAGGTATACAGATGCACAGCTTTTGTGATCAAACCTCTTTTTTGGGGGGGTATCGATTGATGTTTTCAACACTGTTTTTTAGGTGACTCCTTAACTAGTTGGCAAGGAATTTCTAACATCAATGCATTTCAATGCTGTAATTAAGCGATTTAATAATATACAATTGTTTAACACTAAACATAGAATGCCTGAAACTGTCATGGTAAACAATGCTGCTTCCTAACGACTCGGCTTCACAGTACACGGTATGTCTTATTGTAATTGAATTAAAGCAAGATTAATGCAGAGTTAGTCGTTTCATTACATATATTATAATGGAGTTCCATGACTATCAACTGTGCCTAATTTCTTGAAACATAATGGAGACAATTATTAAAATGAAGCGAGGCATCTCTCTGCAGTTTATGTAGCCTGAATTTGCAGCAGAAGCTGTTGTGAAGAGCTGAACTGGCGAAGAACGCCAACTTCTAGGCGCAGTGTTTTATGGCGTTACTCATTTCAACACCTGCTGCTCACTCTGCCTTCACGACCATTTATCCTTCACAGAGGTTGCAGTGCGATTACGTGAGCTGTCAAAAGACTAACAAATACGTTTTTTTTTTCATCAGGTTAATTTACTTGTCATGTTTCAACAATTAATTTATCCTCAGAAAATGTTCAGCGAATTAGCTTCACTGCTACTTCAAACTTATTTTCACCAAACTGGCCGTCATTATTTAAATGATGCTATAAATTAATTTTAACACCTTTCAAAACTCTATGTAAATAAACACACATCTGTAAAACTGCCAAGGTAATCTGATACAGTAGTAACTGCCATAGTCATTTTGATCCAGTGCTTAATTTAATACAATACAATTTCACACAAAATCACACAAGAAGTGCCGCAATGGGCTTTAACAGGCTCTGCCTCATGACAGCCCCCTCTCCCCTTTTTGTCTCTCTAAGAAGACAAGAAAAAGCTCCAAAAAAAAACCCTTGTAGGGAAAACGTGGAAGAAACCTTGGGAAAGTCAATTCAAAGAGATACCCCTTACCAAGTAGGTTGGGCGTGCAGTGGGTGTCAAAAAGAAGGGCGTCAATACAATACAGTACGATACACAGAACATAACAAATCCCCAATACAGTATAAAAATAATTCATCAAGCTGCCTCCCCATTTGGCCATTCCAATGCTGAAATAAGTGCTAATCCGAAGAAAGGACCCCTCTTTCCCACGATTCCTGCGAGATGGTGGATAGATAGATAGATAGATAGATACGTTATCTATCTATCTATCTATCTATCTATCTATCTATCTATCTATCTATCTATCTATCTATCTATCTATCTATCTATCTACCATCAGGGATGACTTTACCTCAGTCAGGCAAAACAACTTGGTAGGTTGGCTGTGGCACCAAGTTCCACATTTGAGTACTGAGAAGAGAAACAGAATAGGTGAGGGTTAGTGTCTAATTATAACTATCATGTTACTTATGTTTTAGTGCTAAGGACTAACAACAGAGATGCAGTCTGTACAGTTAATCAGCAGCTCTAGTCAGGGTGTGCTAAACTGAAGTAGTGAATCTTCAGCCGGGACCGGCACCTCTTATAGTAGCAGGAAGACCAGTCCACAGTTTAGGGGCAATGTAACTAAAAGCTTGACCTCCCACTGTTATTTTATTAATCCTTGGAATCATAAGCAGACTGGCATCTTGAGATCTTAACCTCTTAACATGCACACGTACCGGTCCCGGTACATAACTACAATTGGACGACGTCACAGCCATGTCACAGCCATGTGTGCATGCCCCTCTGTCATGCACCTCGACATACCGATGATATAAACCATTTTGACACACAACAACCACAGCACTGACACTAAATCCTTTTTTACAGAGAAGTAAATACTTTTAAGAGTTGACTTTTCCTACCTTTGAAGGCTCTCTGCAAGTCAAACATCAATATTTCCGAGCAATATTGATCTCATTCTGTCCGTAAGGCTCCAGGGAATATAATCCAGTAAAACAATTAGGTCCAAAACACACGATAGATCCTCAAAGGGACAAAAACTCCAGAAAACGTTTCTTAACTTGAGACTAGCTCCGACATTTTTTTTCATTTCTATTGGTCATATCAGACGTAATTTGTTTCTGTTGGCAATAACCATGCTAAAGCATGTTACACGGAAGTGTTAGCTTCTGATTGACACCTAAGTTGGCCAATTACGAGGGGTCTGGGGGTGACTGGAGCCTCGTATAGCCAACGAGTGTCACAGACAGCTGAACGATGACGCACAACTCCAAACCCTGGTAGAATCTACCAGTTTGATTGAACGCTGTGAGTGACACTCCAAACTTACACCCAATCAGCAGCTGAGCACGCCGATATGTAACTTGCCATGCCAACTTGTAAACAAAACCGATCGGAGCTGCGCGAAGCTGGCATTTGTGCCAGTCTGCAGACTTGGTGCGTGGTTGTTTATTGTGATTTCACCAAGTTTTTTCGCATTTTAAATATGGATAAACGTACAGATAAACGTAAATACACTCTCGATTAAATAGTAGAGGCATGTACGCGCGTGACAGTGATGAATCGACCAGGAGACGTCTAATGGCAGAGAGCGACATGTGACACGCCCTTGTGCTTTCTGCCTGCTAACGATTGCTACAATCAGTGGCACATGGAAAAACGCTGAGCTGTGTTGTAACAGTTTGTAAAAGAAATGTATATAGTTTGTGTGCATTTTATTAAAAAAAAATAAAATAAAATATATATATTTTTTTGGCCCATAAGACTTGTTTTGACTAATTTTATATTGAAATGTGTATTTTTATTGTTTTTAGTATGGAATATGAATTTCCATAACTAATAGAGTGACACTGTGTGTAGATATAGATTCCTTTAGGTGTAAGCTTTCAGTAGAGCCCTCATTGATATCTGTGGGTTGAAGCATTCAAAAGTTATTACACTTTTTCCATACGTTCCAAAATGTGGATAATGGTCCCTCTAAAAAGCACCTGGACATGCCCACATAAAACTGGTGTAAAAATGTCATTTTTACAGGTATTCTTTTCAAATTTGAAATGTGAGTAGTCAACAAGTTATTCTGTTGGTACATAGTGTGTTTCTGTCCCCACCTATCTACTGCAGCTATAGAGGCCTTTATTTTCACAAAAAAACTTAGGCGAGAACAAAAATTCATTTTTTCTGTGAGTTCTAATGTGCATAACTTTAGACCAGTCACACCTACAGTGATTCGGACTACTAAGGGTGAAACTAGAGAATGTTACCTTTACAAAGAGACCAAACGTGTGTTTATACTCCAGATAGTTCAATAACAGCAATGATTCTAATTTGGAGAGGTCGAATTACAAGTGATTTAGCAAAAATGACCCTGCTTGATTTAATGTGCGCTCTGGTTTGTAAGTCATGATAAGTTCAGACAAGCAAGCCGGACCTCTGCCATTTAAGGTTTTATACATAATGTAGACAATATTTTCCTCTTTGCCATTTTTATATATTTATATAGTGTCTGTGTATCTGTCTCTCTACCTGTCTATTATATAGTAGCTTTTACATCCATCTGCTTATCTTTCGATGTGTACAGTGCATGTCATATTCATCTAAGGCTACATTGTGATGCCCCGTGTAGTGACAAGGTTAGCACCGGACTACATAGTGGACATCTTGTAGTACAGGACCAACCGGGATCAGAATTGAGAAAAGTCAGACATGGACACACGGACACAAAAAGGTGGTATTTCCAAAACAAAAGTGGGTTTTCTTTACAGGTGCACAAAAACAAAAATAATGTCCCGTATTTACAGTGAAGCTGTAAGTCCCAAAAATGAAACATTAAGACAAAAATGTATATACACAAAATCTTCCTTAAGAAGAGAAAACAGAAGCAGGAAGAATCTACACACAATGAAAACCAAAGAGTTCACAAAATAATACAAAAATTTACATGGAAAAAAACCTAAAAAACAAAAACTGCACCTCAAACCCAAACTATCAGATACCTTCACCAATACTATACTCAGCAAAAAAAGAAACGTCCTCTGACTTTCAACTGTTTTTACTTTCAGTAAACTTAATGTGTAAATATTTGTATGAACACTAAAAGAGTCAACACCATAAGACATAAACTAAAAATGTTTCACAATGTGTCCCTGAATGAAGGGAGTCTCAAAATCAAAAGTACCAGTCAGTATGTGGTGTGGCCACCAGCTGCTTGAAGTACTGCAGTGCATCTCCTCCTCATGGACTGGACCAGATTTGTCAGTTCTTGCTGTGAGATGTTACCCCACTCTTCCACCAAGGCACCTGCAGGTTTCTGGGCATTTCTGGGGGGAATGGCCCTAGCCCTCACCCTGCGATCCAACAGGTCCCAGATGTGCTCAATTCCTTCGACGATAAAAACGAATCCGTCCATCACCCCTGGTGAGACAAAACCGTGACTCATCAGTGAAGAGCACTTTTTGCCACTCCTGTCTGGTCCAGCGAAGGTGGGTTTGTGCCCATAGGCGGCGTTGTTGCTGGTGATGTCTGGTAAGAACCTGCCTTACAACAGGCCTACAAGCCCTCAGTCCAGCCTCTCTCAGTCTATTGCGGACAGTCTGAGCACTGATGGAGGGATTGTGTGTTCCTGGTGTGACTCGGGCAGTTGTTGTGGCCATCCTGTACCTGTCACGCAGGTGTGATATTCGGATGTACCGATCCTGTGCAGGTGTTGTTACACGTGGTCTTCCACTGCGAGGATGATCAGCTGTCCTTCCTGTCTCCCTGTAGCGCTGTCTTAGGCGTCTCACAGTGCGGACATGGCAATTTATTGCCCTAGCCACATCAGCAGTCCTCATACCACCCTGCAGCATGCCTAATGCACGTTCACGCAGATGAGCAGGGACCCTGGGCATCTTTCTTTGGGTGTTTTTCACAGTCGGTAGACAAGCCTCTTTAGTGTCCTGCGTTTTTAGAACTGTGACCTTAAATGCCTACTTTCTGTAAGCTGTTAAGGTCTTAACGACCATTCCACAGGTGCATGTTAATGAATTGATTACGGTTAATTGAACATGCATGGAAAACATTGTTTAAACCCTTAACAATGAAGATCTGTAAAGTTATTTGGATTTTTAAAACATTATTGTTGAAATACACAGTCCTGAAAAAGGGACGTTTCTTTTTTTGCTGAGTATATATAACTAGAAGATATAAAGTATATACTCACCGATAAGTTCTCCCGCGGTTAAGTCAGTACTTGATTTTGCCGTATAATTTCTGGTATTTTATAATGTCGGTCATATAAGTTGAATGTGATAAACTCACGTTATTGGTCTAAGAGATTATGATATGCTAATGCCCACCTGAGAGAGTAACCACGAAGCACAGGGCCTCTTTTTTCTATGTGGGTATGACAATGCGCTGTATCAGCGTGTGCTCCTAATATCTCTCTCTCTCTATTGTGCCTACGTGACCCAAACTATTCCGAAGTGACGTTTGCACTGATTTGTGTTTTTTGTATCTCACACCTTCATACATCTTTATCGTAAGAGCATCCCTTATCTACAATCGATCAGAAGAAAATATGATGCTGGCTTTAAATTCAACGTCATTGAAGCAGCGAAAGACATTGGTAACTGCGCTGCTGCAACAAAATTTGATACGTCTGAGAAACTGATGTGAGATTAGAGGAGGCAAGATGATGGAAAAAAAATAATTAAGTGCCGCATTTTTCAACGGGCGTATAAGTCAGGGTCTGATTTTATGATCGATTTTTCTGGGTTCAAGACCCAACTTATACGTGAGTATATATGGTACATGAAAAAATATTTACAAATATGGGCACAAGGCTCTGTTTGGTATACTAAACGAATACAACTTCTATACCAACCACGCCATATGCACCATCAAGTACAAAGACAAACCCTTGAGGCAGGAAGTGCCTCTTATAGTTGGGGAAGCAAATCTTCAACCAATCCTGTGACATGCTGCTCCCATACACCAATCGAGACTGACGCAGTTGCATGTATTAATTAGGGCTTGCGGCCTCGAACTTGAGAGCATCCTGATGCGTTCCTCTCAGAAGATCCGATATGCACTACAAAAGTTAGTTACTTTTTCTAGGGGATCCCCGTCTCACACTAAAGCATGCACAAACTTAACGAAATGCTTCAGACCTTTTGCTTTGCTAATGTGAGGTGGGTAAAAAGAAATGGTCGGCATGATGGTGGTGTACGCACGTGTCCTCCAGCAGGCCTGAACTGTAGGCGTGCTCGACCTGTCACTGGCGTCCCGCTGCGTGAACCTGCCAAAGCCAAAGAAAAAAAAATGATGCATACCCAGTACTGCCACAATTTAAACAGGTAATTGCTTTAAGTTTTATTCTGCAAAAATCAATCTTCTGCCCTCACCATGCGTTTGCGTAAGTAGTTATGCAGCGAGCTAAACACTCCTTCAACAAACACCCAAGGCACTGATGATATTCAGGCATTTAATGAAAGTGGTGTGAAACTATAAAGAAACAAGCAATACCTATCAGAATTTGTGAACTTAATATACATTTTTCCTTAAAAATGCCATCAAATTTAATACAAACTACTATGTTATTATTTCCTTATGATGTGACATAAATATTACAAAACAGATTCTTTAGCTTAAAGACATCCTGCCGCTTCATATTCAAATGCATAAAAACAGGTCTGAACAATCATATACATACTGTATATATTTACGTTGTGGAAACCGTACCCCCAAACACAGACAGACCGACACCACGATGTCTAAAACACACTTGTTTATTTAATTTTCCCACTGCAACCACAATGCCTTCTCTCAGCAACTCTCTTTCTTTTCTTCTTCTTCTTCTTCTCTTTTTTTCTCTCTCTTGACCTCTTTCTCCTCCTCCTCCTCACAAGCTTCGTCTCCTTCCTCCCAACTCTGGCTCAATGTCTGGAAGGAGGCGGCCCCTTTTATCATGACCCGGATGAGCCCCAGGTGGCTCCCCTTGACGTCACTTCCTGGTGTGGCGGAAGTGTCAGGAAAGCACCTGGAAGCACTCCGGGCCTTCTTGGAATTATTTCCGGCAGCACTTCCGCCACACCAGGAATAAAGAAACAAAATACCTACAGATTGTACATTTACAAGGGCAAATAAACAACGGATGGAAATGAATGTCTGCCACCTGCTTCTCAATATGCTGCTTGCTTCAAGATGGAGTCTTAATAGCAGTATAAAACAATACCTAATTCAGCCACTAGCGGTCTCCTATGAACACATTTTAATAGAGGACAAAACTTCTTCTTCTTTCGGCTGCTCCCATTAGGGGTCGCCACAGCAGATCATCTTCTTCCATATCATTCTGTCCTCTGCATCTTGTTCTGTCAAACTCATCTCCTGAATGTCTTCTCTCACCACATCAATAAACCTTCTCTTAGGTCTTCCTCTTTTCCTCTTCCCTGGCAGCTCTATCCTTAACATCCTTCTCCCAATATATCAGCATCTCCCCTCTGCACATGTCCAAACCAATGTAATCTCGCCTCTCTGACTTTGTCTCCCAACCCTCTAATGTCCTCATTTCTAATCCTGTCCGTCCTCGTCACACCCAATGCAAATCTTAGCATCTTTACCTCTGCTGCCTTCAGCTCTGTCTCCTGCTTTCTGGTCAGTGCCACCGTCTCCAACCCATATAACATAGCTGGTCTCACTACCTGTAGACCTTCCTCTTTCACCCTTGCTGATATCGCCACCTCTTTTCACCTTGCGCCTTATCTCCTTGTACTCTTGTCTACTTTCTGCATCTCCCTGACTATCCCACTTCTTCTTTGACATCCTCTTCCTCTGTATACTCTCCTGTACTTCCCCATTCCACCACCAGGTTTCCTTTTACGTCTTCCTCTGTCCAGATTACATGCCAAGCACCCTTCTTGCTGTCACCCTTACTATATCTGCTGTAGTTTCCCAGCTGTCTGGTAATTCTTCACTGCCACCCAGTACCTGTCTCACCTTCTCCCTAAACTCCATCTTGCAGTTTTCCTTTTTCAGTTTTCACCATTTGATCCTTGGCTCTGCCCTCACTCTCCTCGTCTTCTTGATCTCCAACGTCATCCTACAGACGACCATCCTATGCTACTTAACTACACTTTCCCCTGCCACCACTTTGCAGTCTTCACTCTCCTTCAGATTGACTCTTCTTAAAATGCGTATTCACCACAGCCATGTCCATCCTTTTGGCAAAATCCACTATCATCTGACCTTCTTCATTTCTCTCCTTGACACCATACCTACTCATCACCTCCTCGTCTCCTCTGTTCCCTTCACCAACATGCCCATTGAAATCAGCTCCAATCACCACTTTCTGTCCCTTGGGTACACAGTTCATCACTTCATCCAACTCACTCCAAAAATCTTCTTTCTCACCCATTGCACACCCAATTTGCAGTGCATATGCACTAACAACATTCATCATCACACCTCCAATTTCCAGCTTCATAATCATTACTCTGTCTGACAGTCTTTTCACCTCCAAAATACTCTCTTTACTTTCCTCCTCTCCTCCTGCCTCTGGACACGTCTCCCCCCTCTTCTTCTCCTTCTTCTTCTTCGGCGAACAGTAGTCCAATTTTGGCCAGCACCCTTTTGGCTAACAGTACTGGTGGCAGTTGTTGTTAACGCGGCACTCGACCAATGAAGTATGGAAATTTGTAATGTTGCCTACATATTGATTTGGCAAAATTTTACACTGGATGCCCTTCCTGACGTAACCCTCCCCATTGGGACTGGCACAAAGAAACACACTGGTTTGTGCATCCCCTGTGGCTGGGTTTAACAATCAACTTTATCCTATTCTTAGTACTTTCTTTCCTTTAAAGTGGTAATGCCTGGCAGGCAAATTACCACATACATCCATGTTACTACATTTTAATTAAAAGCAAAACCAAAATGACCACCAGCCATACTACTGTTTTCTCATTGTTTAAAGAAATATCTCCGTCCACAGAAAAATGACCAGAAACAAATAGGCATGCGGACATTGGTGGAAAAATCTCTAATAGCCATTAAAATATTAGAACAATCTGAACAGGCCATTCAGCCCAACAAAGCTCACCAGTGCTGCCTATTGAATTCTTCTAAAATAACATCAAGTCGAGTGTTGAAAGTCTCTAAAGTCCTACTGTCTACCATACTTGGTCGCTTATTCCAAATGTCTGTGATTCTCTGTGTACAGAAAAACTTCCTAATGTTCAGTGGTAGTTAGGGAAAAGTATTTCAGAAAAATACAAGATGTCAATTTGTTTTTCATCTAGGCAAAGATCAGGCCTTTAGGAACAATGTGCTTTGGACAGATGACTCAAAGACAGAGTTGTTTTGCTACAGTTTTAGAACAATATGGACGAGAACAGGCCTTACAGCCCAGCAAATCTCGTGAGTCCCTTTAATTCTTCTAAAATAACATCAAGTTGAGTTTTGAAGGTCCCTAAAATCCTACTGGACTATTAGGAACATGTGCTAATTGAAGCTGTAGCAGACTCTGGTAGAACTAGTTCAGAAACTACAGACCTTTCTGCCAGATGGAAGTGGGACTAAGAGACTATGAGAGGGGTGGGAGTTGTCCTTAATGATAATAATAATAATAATTCTTTCCATTTATATAGCATTTTTCTCACTACTTAAAATGCTGTCCACGCAGGGAAGACCCAGGAAGCAAGCTCACAATCTCCTTACCACTGTGCCACCTGCATGGATTCAAAATGCTGGATGTGTTACAGGGTACAAATGGCATTTGTGGCATGAAGCACTTTTTTGATACAGTATATACTGTATGTTGATTACTGTATTTGTTTTTGTATGTTATTCTGTTTGGATGCTGTGTGTTTTCTTCTCACACCCTTATTCTACACCTGGTCGTCTACCCACAGATTTTTAAGTGACTAACACACCTATGAAGATCGAAGGGTGTGGACCCTGGACCAAGGAGGTATGAGCTGGAGGAAGGGGCTGTAAGTTTTTATAGTGGAGTAGTTTTGTCCCTAGTAAAAAGGGGAGCGGGTTGGATAATGGATGGATGGAGAGAGAAAAAAAGAAGAAAGGGAGGCACACAGGAAGAGACACACAGCACGAGAAAAGAAGGGAACTTTAAGGACCAACGGAAGTACGAAAAGTGGAATTTGACGGAATGAGTGATTGCTGTGCTAGTGAGAGGACTGCCTCAGTAACCCTATTTATTCATTAGTGGTATATTGGAGTGTCGCATGACCGTAGAATGTTGTACGTTAAGCATGGAGACTGCCCTGTGCTCTTTGTAGACGCAGTGCCGGCAGTGGACGGCGAGTGTGAGGATTGTGCCTTGGCAGTGATTGGGCACTGCGCTCCGAGGGACATTTTTTCTCTCTTTACTTCCCTCTGCTCTTTCTAAGGAAGGAAACTATACACAGCATTTAACTGTATTGTGTGACTTTTATATCCTGTATTAGAGATGGCTGGGATGTGATCAGACCGCGCATGAGTTTTTATGAATGTATTTTTAGGATTATTTAACAATTAAAATGTACTTTTTTGTAAAACCTGTGATCTGGAATTAAAGTACCTGAATAGTGGGGTTGAGGTAGTGTTTGATAGTGTTTTGGGTTCCTCATACCTTATAAACTTGGGGTGGCGCAGTCGGTTCTCCGAATATCTAGTAATAGAGGGCAAAGTGAGAGTGTCTGGATTTAAAACAGTGGCATATTTTTGGGGTTGGAGTTTATATTTTTTGATACTACCAGGCTTTGGGTATCATTCACCTTCCACTAATATAAGCTTTGCTGATACAACGCGATACAAAGGTGTCTTCAATTGAGGGCAGAGAGGTCCCAGTGCTCTTTTCTGCTTTGTGCTCTATTCGTTGTTGGACCTAAAGGTTAAAGACTCTGCAGTTCCTAAACCAGACAGTGATGCAGCTGGTTAGAACCCTCTCGATGGTGCACCTGCTGAACGTGGGGAGAATGGAGGGGGTGGTGGGAGGTTTAGTCTTGTCCTCTTTCAGCTATCAAAGGAAGTGGAGACCCTGCTGCACCTTCTCGGCCATGGAAATGGTGTTAATTCATCAGTTCCGTGGCAGAGCCTTTGGTGTACAGTGGGACGTACACAGCATGGGCCTTCCTGAGGTCAGCAATCATTTGTTCACATTAAGAGACATACATTCTTGCACTTGCACCAGACTGCCAATCACCGACCCACCACCATTGTATTATTCACCAACTTAATGATACCTTTACTATAAAAGTCTATCTGTGTAGTGTCTAAAATGTAAGTCTGCCTATCAATCCATCTGCAATGCCTATAGAAAGTATTCACCCCTATACCAGTACCAACTTTTAACTTCTGCACTGTCGGTGCCTTCTGTTGCTGCACCCAAACTCTGGAACACTTCACCCTTCCACATCGGAAATCTGGACTCCATTATAAAGTTTAAAACTGTTTTAAGAACTCATCTGCACCTCATGTCTCTCCTCTTATTCTGCCTACAGTGAGATGACCTCTGATGTCACTTCTAGTTTCTGGTCACCTGAGTCTGCCTCTTCTGCCTCACCTACATCATAACTGGCTCCACAGCCATCTTTGGGCAGTCAAGCCGTGAATTGCATCTGGAAACATATTTTTGCTTTTGTTGTTAAACTGTGTTTATTCATTTTTGCCTCAATTATACGGGGATCACCTGCCGGTGCCCCAACCCTTTATACCCATTGTGCTTTTGTTTCACTACTGTGGATTTTACTCTGTGAGGTGAACACGAGTGTCATGACTGGCACCTTAAATAAAATATATTATTATTATGATTATTGTTATTTAACATTGTATCACAGTGGATGTAATTTGGCTTTTGTGAATCTTTAGTGACAACTCTTTATTGTCAAAGTAAAAACAGATCTCTGCAAAGTTGTCCAAGACAATTACAAATATAAAACATGCATAAGTCGTAATCACGTAAGTAATATGACACCCTTAAATCTTTATTGGTGCAGCCCATTGGTTGTAGAAGTTACAGGATTAGTTCAACGTAGGTCACCTGTCTGGGGTTTCAATTGATTTTAGTCTAAATGCACCTGAATGTGGAATGGCCGACTTGTAGTGAGTCAGTAATGGATGGACTAACCTACACAATGAAGACAAAGGAACACCTACAGGGAACTCCATGAAGAGGTGGTTGACAAACAAGTCATGGAATTAAGACAAGAAAACATTCAAGTCACTATTCAGTAATGAAATTGACAACTGTAAATCTGCCAAGAGCTGGCCCTCCTCTATCTATCTATCTATCTATCTATCTATCTATCTATCTATCTATCTATCTATCTATCTATCTATCTATCTATCTATCTATCTATCTATCTATCCATCTTATAGTGCCTTTCATATCTATCTATCTATTATATAGCACCTTTCAAATCTATCTATCTATCGTCACACATGTGCACATGGGGGACAGTTTACATGCCCAAATAGTGCTATTCGTCAGCCAGACAGGTGGTTGGCGCTCTCACTTGATCTTTCCTCCTCTTGTTCCTCTGCGGTTCAGCCAAAGGCCCTGCCTCTCATTGACCCACTCGACCCACTGCTGACATCACTTCTGGTAACCCCTGATGACAGCATTTCTGGTACCCAGAATCCACCTTTCTGCCAAATCAGTTCCTGTTCTGACCCCCAGACCCCAACTCTTCGTCCTATTCACCACATTTATATAGCCCACTCAGCCTGTTAGTCAGTTCAGATCTGAACTCTGCTTATGTAAAGACGTGTTTCTTTTCTTTTGCTGATTTTTCAAGATACGGTGTGGCCATCCCCAAACCTTTTTCTTTCTCCTTCCTATTTTTTTTACTATCTATCTATTACATAGTGCCCTTCATCTCTGAAAAGTGGTCCAGGATAATTACAAATATAAAACATACATAAGTCTTAATCACATAAGTAATATGATAGCCTTAAATCTTTATAGGTTCAGCCCATTGGTTGTAGACGTCACATGATTAGTTCAATGTGAGTCGATCTATCTATCTATCTATCTATCTATCTATCTAGATAGATAGATAGAATATATTGGCTGTCCATGTTTTTGCTTGTTTAATAAAGTACATACTGTATATAGAATATTTTTTTATTATTACAGAGCATGACGGTTTAAAATAGGAATCACTTTTTTGCACAGACCGTAGTTAGGTGTCTGGAACAAACTCCCCAGTCGTGTTCAGTAACAAATACCCTGCTGTCTTCTCAGAAAGTTATTAGGGCACTATGCAACGAAGGGTCACCTCTCCTTTGTAAGCTTTCTTATGTTCTGCTTATTAATTTCTGTCTTTATCCCTTAAGAAACACCTGGCGCATCCCAAAGCTGAATATTAAATCCTATTACACACAAATCCGCTGCTCTTTATCCTCCCTGTTTCATCTCTGCGCAGCTCAGTCTAAAATGTCCCTTCACCTTCACGTGTTTTCTTGCACTTATTTAATTCTACCTCCCCTGCCCATAGTCTCCCCAGACCCCATCTTGTTGCTCCTTTTCTTTGCATTTTGCTCTTCTTGCCTTCTTTTACTATTTGGGGGTTTGCAAATGTAAATGATATATCAGTGATTAACAATTAGGAAGCTTTCCCACCTTGGCTTTATGTTCCCTTTCTTATTCTTGGCTTCAATTTCCTCTTGTTATATTTCCTTGTTACCGCTGTGACCTGTCTCATAAAAGAAAGATTTAGCGACCTGAAATTCACTGCAGATGGAAAAAGATCGCAGCAACCCACTTAGTATTTCAAATAGCCAATGTCAATTGCCTCTAACAATAAGTTGAACACTTTCTCTCAGTAAAATAGAACAGATTTATTGCTTTGACACTCAAGGTGAGAGATAGCTGACTACTTTTTAATTAGTACTGTGCCTCTTCAGAGTTGCAACAACAACAAAAAAAGTCATTAGAACTGTTTTAGAAATCACAAAATTTATTTTTCAAGTATTTCTATTGTCAGGCATGAGCACTCAAGAGCGAATTTCCAGACTCGTCTGAGGTAAGCACTACTACTCCCGTACACCGGGGGGCGCGATTGCTAATTCTTGTAGCTCTCTTATCACCCACACCCATATACATTCTTCCCTCTCATATAAGTCAGCTCGATTCAATAACACATTTTAAAACTGCCTTCAAAACTTATCTTTTCAAACTGGTATACCAATTGTGAATTTTGCACTGTTACTGCCAGTTGTCTTTGTTTGCTAATTATTGCTTCTCTTGTTTTAATTTTACTAATGTTATTTAATTTTATTGTAAGGTGACCTTGAGTGTTAAGATTACAAAACGGGATTTTCTAATGGCCAAATTTAACCGAAACAATTGTTCAGCTTTACCTATGAAATGTAATCCCCCGGGATCTGGTTTTGGCACGTACAGCGGTTTGTACAATCCCAAGCGGCACATGCGTGAGGCATCTTTATCCATTACACTGTAGTTTACTCCACAGCAGTGCCACACGCAATATGGCGGCGACGTTGACGTACGATGCTGCTGGTCATGCGCCGTCTAGTAATTCTATGTCTATGGAGGGATGAGGAAGTGACGTTTGGTGGCCATCTTGGAAACCCGGAAGTGTGTGAGGTAGGTTATTTTTCTGCTTTTGCTCTGATGAAAAAGAGAGAGAGGCCGCAAATCACCCCTTTGTCTTGCAATGTTTCACTCACCTCAAAGCTTGCCTCCTAAAAGCATGTGCGTGACAAAGATTATACCTGCTGCAGCCAACGCGTAGGTATTCATATGTTAAAATCACTCAACTCAATATGTTTTTTTTATAAATAACACCATGTAGAATTTCCAGGGACTAGGCTTGCCCTGGGGTGAAAATTGTTTTATTGGTGTAGATGCCAGAGAAGAAGGACAGGCATCCTGGTTGGGATAAAGGAAGGGTTCATACCCAGCCAGGTGGCCATAGTGGTTACTAGGACAGTTATTTTGTGCTGCCACAGCAGTCATTACTCACACGTCATGCAGCTGGCAGTCATGATATAGCAACAGAGCACTGTTATTTACAAGAAAATGGCTGTGACTATGTGAAAAATAACGCTTCATTAACATCAGGCGGTCTGGTCACTATTCAAGGACTGGACATAGAGGTGGTCTACTGTTACAGCTACTTGGAGGGTCACATTTATGACAGGTTGGACTGGTCTTATAACACAGAGGAATGATATATACAAGAAAGGGCACAGTAGACTCTTCTTACTTAGGAGATTAACTTAATATAGGAAATAACATCCTCAACATCACTGACAACTGTGTGACAGCCAGTCTGTGTTGTGCTGGACTTGTAACATCAATTCATAAGAGGCCCACCAAATCAACAAACTAATTAAAAGGACAGGCTCAGTTATAGGATGCACTCTGGAACCCCTGGAGGTCATAGCAAAAGAGAGAATGAAAACGAAACTGAGTGCCATTATGAACAACGCTGCACATCCTCTCTGTGACACAACAACACTGAGGACTTTCAGACAATGAATCATTCAGCAGAAATGGGTCAAAAAACACTATGGGGGCTCATTTATACCAGCAGCAATACGTCTATCTATCTATTAAATAGTTCCTTTCATCTATCTATCTATCTACAGTATCTAACACAAAATAGATGCTCTCATGATAAAAAATCAAGACACAAAGGGAGGTATTGTAATGTCATCAAAATAACAAAAATATAGGATGATGTTAAAACAAGCATAAAAATGTAAAATAGTCAAAGAAATTGATCCTGTGATGTTCAAAATGTCCCTTTCTACCAAACTTTTCCCTAAAGAGCTCCACCCTTTCTGTTCCTTCAAAGTCCATCAGAGGTTGCCTGCATGTCAAAGTACTTTTTTCTGCCTCGTCTAAACTTATCATGACTTACAAACCAGAGCACACATTAAGATCTCAAGATGCCGGTCTGCTTATAATTCCAAGGATTAATAAAATAACAGTGGGAGGACGAGCTTTTAGTTGCAGGACCCATAAATTGTGGACTGGTCTGCCTGCTATTATAAGAGATGCCCCTTTGGTCTCAGCTTTTAAATCCTGGCTGAAGACTCACAACTTCAGTTTAGCACACCCTGACTAGAGCTGCTGATTTACTGTACAGACTGCATCTCTGTTGTCAGTCATTAGCACTAAAACATAAGTAACATGATAGTTAGAATATTTTACTAACTCTCACCTATTCTGTTTCTCTTCTCAGTACTCAAATGTGGCACTTGGTGCCACGGCCCACCTGCCAAGTGTTTTGTAAAGTCATCTCTGATGGAGGATCGCAGGAATCGTGAGGTATAGGGGTCATTTCATTGGATTGGCTGGCCCAGCACTGGCCAAATGGGGGAGGCAGCTTGATGGCTGAGGTCTCCAGGACTCTAAACAAATCCAAATCATATTATGTGATATCATCTACTGTTAAATTCTGCACTGTACTTGTAAAATTTTTATTTTTATACTGTATTGAGGATTTGTTCTATTCTGTGTATTGTATTGTATTTACCCCCCTTCTTTTTGACACCCACTGCACTCCCAACCTACCTGGAAACAGGTCTCTCTTTGAACTGCCTTTTTTGAGGTTTCTTCCATTTTTTCCCAACAAGGGTTTTTTTGGGAGTTTTTTCTTGTCTTCTTAGAGAGTCAAGGCTGGGGGGCTGTCAAGAGGCAGGGCCTGTTAAAGCCCATTGCGGCACTTCTTGTGTGATTTTGGGCTATACAAAAATAAACTGTATTGTATTGTATTTAAGAGGCAATTTATTTTATTATGATCTCCAAATTAGTCCATAACACAATTCTCATCAGAAGGTAAGCCTGACACCAGGTATACTGGAAGTTTCCAAGCAATAGCAAAAGTATAAAAAAAAAACACCTTGAAGTCCCTCTCTCTCTCTCTCTATCTCTCTCTCTCTCTCTCTCTCTCTTTCTCTCTCTCTTTTTCTCTCTCCCTCTCTCTCTCTCTCTCTCTCTCTCTGTCTTTCTCTCTCTCCCTATTTCTTTCTCTCTCTCTTTTTCTCTCTCCCTCTCTCTCTCTCTTTTCTCTCTCTCTTTTTCTCTCTCCCCCTCTCTCTTTTCTCTCTCTCTTTCTATCTCTCTCCCTCTCTCTGTCCCTCTCTCTTTCTCGCTCTCCCTCTCTCTCTCTCTTTCTCCCCCTCTCTTTCTTTAACCAGAGTTTTCATATTTTAGATTTGTTAAAATGTGCAACATTTACCTGTGAGAACTTTGCTTCTTTTCCATCGCCATGTTCCAGTTCATCATTTGCTGAATATGCAGTGACTCATTGGACAACCTCATGATTACCTTTATCCTCAAACAAATTGTCGTTAATTTAATTTTAATGTAAATTCGTATTGTAAGCCTCTAAATTACTTTGAAAGATTAGCTGACTCCACGTAAAGGAAATCATATGAATTGTAGAAGCACATTAAACAGAATATTTTAGTTCAACGCATAAATGAAGATTAAATGCAAATTACAATTTCTTTTTGTAGCAGGCATCTTCACTCTTAATGAACGACATAAATTCAGTGCATAATCTTTAAGTTTACCTTGGATGTCTTCAAGAACAATATCTATGAGATCAGGGGGCTCTTCCAAAAATTATAGCAAACAAAAAAAAAAAAGATTGATATAATGGTCCAGTTTTGCAATTATGAAGGATAGTGTGACCAGTGGACAGACTGAGAGAGAGAACGAGTAGGAACAGTCAGAGCATCAGCCGAGATATCCCGTTTAATGGTTGCCATTGGCAGAAACAAAAAGGAAACAAAAGTGTTGCAGTGCTGCTGCGCTCACAGGTGGTCATAACAATGGCCCAGAGTGACCGAGTTAAACGAAAATGCACTCAGGCTGTGTTTTAGGAAGCTCTTTCTCCTTCACCATTCAGTCTCAGAATGAGCTGCCATCCTTCAGAATGTCCCGTTTTTATTGGGCCTCGGACCAGAAGGGGCGGGCCCATCTATGAGCTGAAGGTGGGTGTGCTGGCCTCGTTTTGAGGATGACTGTGTGAACTGCGAAAGGAAAGGAAGATAGTGTTAGTGACACAGCTCCCACTCTGGTCATAGGGTGCTACTGCTTACCATGGCAGAAGCCAGAAGGGTTTACTGTCCCAGCAGCTCATATTTGACAGCAGATAAAAATGGCAAATAATTGTTCGTTAATGTGATGAATACAAGTGTAAAAATACACCCTTAGCTCAATCAATCAATCTTTATTGTAAATGGCGCCATTCACAAACACACCATCTTATGGCAATTCACAAAGCAAACAATAATAAATTACCAAATAAAGAGTAAATATATTTTATAATTAAACATAACATTGTCAATCCCACTTAATCCACTTCAGTATCACAAGTGGCCACTTAAGTTGGCAGTGCCAGGTCCCTGGATATGGCACCAGTTCATCACACCCTGGCACACCATGAGGACAGCTTAGAGGAGCACTGAAACTTCTCAAAGCAGCACTGCTCATGAGGTAGCAGCCGATCCTGGAGAGAGACCAATTTACACACAAAAACACACACTCACACATTTGTGTACCAATTAGTTTGACCTGAATGTCTTTGGAAAACCCACAACTGAAACAAGGGGAAAATATGCAGAATCCAAAGTAACAGTGACCAGACGCAGCATGCAGGACACAGTGGATATGGAAAGTATTCAGGCCCCTTCACTCTTCACACACATTATTATGCTGCAGGTTTTATTTTATATTGATAAATTTTCCACTACTACCCATCACTCTACACCCAGTAACCCATAAAACATGTTTTTTGGAAGGTTTCCATCATTTGTTAATCATTGAAATCTCTCATTTCTAGAAGCATGCAGACCTTTTGCTGTGGAACTCAGAAATGAATTCAGGTACATCATGTCTGCTTTAATTGTCCTTGAGATGTGCCAAGAGAACTTGACTGGAGTCCACCAGTGGTAAACTAAATTGGTTGGACATCATTTCGAAAGGCACACGTGTACCTGTGTAGAGAAGGTCCCACAATTCATTATTGTGGGTTCGCTTCCGGGTTCCTCCCTGTGTACATAGCGCTTTGAGTACTGAGAAAAGCGCTATATAAATGTAATGAATTATTATTATTATTGCAAGCCATGAAGTCCAAGGAACTCTGTCTAGACCTCCGTGATCAAATTGTGTGTAGGCTTCATCAGGGCAAGGGGATAAAAGCATTTCAGGCATTTTAAACAAATCAATATGTGCCCAGACGGAGCTGCTTCAAACCTGCAGGACTGTTTTGATCAAACATTTAAAGCTTCTGCCACCTATGGCTGTTGGATCAACTTAGATGAGTGTGCATCATCAGTCACTGACTACATTAACAAGAGCATAGGTGATGTCACCCAGCACTCTCAGCCCTATGATAGGATCAAGTTCTTCTAGCAAACAGGACAATGAATAGCAACTTTCCATTTTGTAGTTTATTTACCCTTTGTCATACAGTGGACCCAGACTCCTTCACTTTCAGCACACTTTATTGTGCTGTTGAATGAATTTTAAATGGATAAATGTGCCATCGCCGCCCATCAGTCAACACTCAATAACCCATAAATACAAACTGAAAACATGTTTTCAAAAGGTTTGCAGATTTACTAACACTCAAAAACTGAAATCTCTCATTCAGATAGGTATTCAGACCCTTTGTTGCAGCTCTCCAATTTGTGGTCAAGTGAATTGTGTTTGCTTTAACTCTCCTTGAGATGTGTCAAGAACTTCACTGGAGTCCACCTGGAGGAAACAGAATTGATTGGACATTCATCATGTACCTGTGTAGAGAAGGTTCAACAATTCACATCGCAAGCCATGAAGTCCAAGGACCTCGATCTAGACGTCCATGATCAAATTGTGTGCAGGCCTCAAATAGGGAAACAGGATAACAGCATTTCTGACAAATCAGGAGGTGCCCAGAGGGAGCTGTTTCAACCCTGCAGGACCATTTTGATCACATGGATCAGGCCATGTTTAAGGACGCTGCCATCTATGGTTGTTAGATCAGCTTAGATGAGTGTGCATCATCAGTCACTGACTACATTAACAAGAGCACAGATGACATCATCCACCATTCTTAGCCCTACGATAGGATCAAGTTCTTCTAGCAAACTGGATGATGAATAACAGCTTTACGTTTTGAAGCTTATTTAGCTTTTGTCATACAGTGGACTCAGATTGCTTGACTTTCGGCACACTTTATTGTGCTTTTGATTTAATTTTAAATGGATAAATGTGCCATCACCGCCCATCAGGTAACACTCAATAACCCATAAGGACAAAGTGAAAACATGTTTTCAAAAGGTTTGCAGATTTACTAAATCTCAAAAACTGTGTGTAGGTCTAGATTAGCGTGACGGGATAGAAGCATTTCAGACATTTCAAACAAATCAAGATGTGTCCAGAAGGAGCTGTATTAACCCTGCAAGACTGTTTTGATCACACAGACCAGGCCATGTTTAAAGCAGCTGCCACCTATGGCTATTAGATCAACTGTAGATGAGTGTGCATCATCAGCCACTGAGTACATTAACCCTTAAACCTCTGCAACTGGCTATAGTCTGTTCCCAATGCAATTTTCCAGCATGTCAGAGTCAAGTATCTTCAGCGATGTACATTCATTGAACGCCACAACTGGCTATAATCGGATCCCAGGGCAATTTCAATCAATCAATCAATCAACATTTATTTATATAGCACATTTTCATACAAAAAAATGTAGCTCAAAGTGCTTTACAAAATGAAGAATAGAAAAATAGAAGACACAATAAAAAATAAACATTAGTGAACATTAATTAACATAGAATAAGTAATTCCCCGATGGCCAGGGTGGACAGAAAAAAAAAAAAAACTCCAGACGGCTGGAGAAAAAAAAAATCTGTAGGGATTCCAGACCATTAGACCACCCAGTCCCCTCTGGGCATTCTACCTAACATAAATGAAACAGTCCTCTTTGGATTTAGGGTTCTCATGGAAGGACTTGATGATGATGGTCACGTAGACTTCTGGCTTTTGATCCATCCATCATTGTTGGTGCATCATGAAGCTTTGAGTAGGTGGAGGTGGCGCAGGCCACCACCACAATGAAACCAGAAAAAGAAACAGAAGAGAGAGTAGGGGTCAGTACGGATTTTAGAACCACCATAAATAGTTATTATGAAGAACTGAACATACAGAGTATCATGATTAAGTTAAATTGAAGTTATAGAAAGGCCATGTTAAAGTAATGTGTTTTCAGCAGTGTTTTAAAGTGCTCTACTGTATCAGCCTGGCGAATTCCTATTGGCAGGCTATTCCAGATTTTAGGTGCATAACAGCAGAAGGCCGCCTCACCACTTCTTTTAAGTTTTGTTCTTGGAATTCTAAGGAGGCACTCATTTGAGGATCTGAGGTTACGATTTGGTATATAACGTGTCAGACATTCTGATATATAAGATGGGGCGAGATTATTTAAGGCTTTATAAACCATAAGCAGTATTTTAAAGTCAATCCTGAATGACACAGGTAACCAGTGTAGTGACATTAAAACTGGAGAGATGTGCTCGGATTTTCTTTTCCTAGTTAGGATTCTAGCAGCTGCACTCTGCACTCGTTGCAAACGATTGATGTCTTATTTGGGTAGTCCTGAGAGGAGTGCGTTACAGTAATCTAGTCAACTGAAAACAAACGCGTGAACTAATTTCTCAGCATCTTTCAGTGATATAAGAGATCTAACTTTTGCTATGTTTCTTAAGTGAAAAAATGCTGTCCTAGTGATCTGATGAATATGTGATTTAAAATTCAGATTAAAGTCAACAATTACCCCTAAGCTTTTTACCTCCGTCTTGACTTTTAATTCTAATGTATCCAGTTTATTTCTAATAGCCTCATTGTATCCATTATTGCCAATCACTAAGATTTCAGTTTTCTCTTTATTTAACTTGAGAAAGTTACTATTCATCCATTCTGAGATACAAGTCAGACATTATGTTAGTGAATCAAGAGAATCGGGGTCATCAGGAGCTATTGATAAGTACAGCTGTGTGTCATCAGCATAGCTGTGGTAGCTCACGTTGTGCCCTGAGATAATCTGACCTAACGGGAGCATGTAGATTGAGAAGAGCAGCGGACCCAGAATAGAGCCTTGTGGAACACCATATTGGATATCATGTGTCTTCGAGTTGTACTTACCACAACTAACAAAGAATTTTCTCCCTGTCAGGTAGGATTCAAACCAAATGTGATTGTCTCAAAGGCCAACAGAACAGGTGCAAATTAGAAACCATGGGTTACAAAGGAGCCACCATACAATCATAATGCTGCCTTTAGATCAGGTGACAAGGTGGTCCTCAGGTCAGCGAGGTCAATCCTATTTTAGATAGATAGATAGATGTGAAAGGCACTAAATGAAAGATAGATAGATAAATAGATGTGAAAGGCACTATATAATAGATAGATAGATAGATAGATAGATAGATAGATAGATAGATAGATAGATAGATAGATAGATAGATAGATAGATAGATAAATATCAAAGCAGCTAATCAAGAGAATGGAAAGAAAATCCATAGCCAGTGTCAAGACACCACAGACTCACGGTGTATGTGGTTGGGAATCCAAGCAATCATAGACTAGATAAGACCACACCACCTGTCTGCAGATGGTTTACACTACATGTCAAGACAAGAAACAGGTTATGATGTCTAAGAAACCCTCTGTAGTCAGTCAGTCATTGTCCAACCCGCTATATCCTAACACAGGGTCACGGGGGTCTCCTGGAGCTAATCCCAGCCCACTACAGGGCACACACACACACACACCAAGCACACACTGGGGTCAATTTGGGATTGCCAATTCACTTAAGCTGCATGTCTTTGGACTCTGGGAGGAAACCGGAGCACCCGGAGGAAACTCACCAGACACGGGGAGAGGATGCAAACTCTACGTAGGAAGGTCCCAGATAGCGAACAAAGGTCTCCTTACTGCGAGGCAGCAGCGCTACCACTGTGCTACCGTGACGTTGTCCTCTTTGATCAAATTGTGATGAGGTAGAGATTAGGCCAAGGGGATAATAGTATTTGTAAAGCTTTGAGTGTTCCAAGCAGCACAGCGTTCTAGATATTTGTGAAATGGAAGAAGTTTGGAACCATGCATGGTTTGAATTCCTGTGAGGAAATCTATCCTTCCTGAAGAGGAACAGGTTCTGTGTTTGTCCACAGCCAATGTGAGAACTTTGTTCAATGTAATACTAATCAAAGCTGCTGACCCAGACAGAATACCTGCCCAAGTGCTTAACACTAGAATCACTGAGGCCTATAAAAAAAGTCGTAATGCTGGGCCACCTTAAATTTCTTCCAAGCTTGCTGCTTGTGCTGATCGACACATTTGCCAAACAAAGACTCTGATAAAGAGGTGCAAGGGAATTTAAGGGGGCCCAGCATTATAACTTTTTTGTAGGCTTCAGGGTTTCTAGTATTGATAAATGTGCAAACAAGCTTACAGAAAACCTCAACAGACATCTTCAACATTTCCCATGATGTGCTTTGGGAAGCTAGTCTTGGGCTACTCGAAAGCTGGACTTCCCACATCGCCAGAACCATCCCACTGAAGATGCTATTAATTTCATCTACTCTTCATCTGGTCCTGACCCATTCTGGACAAAAGAGACTCCCCTTGCTAGAATGCTTCTTATTGATTTCAGTTCAGCTTTCAAAACCATAACCCCTCAGAAGGCCATAGAGAAGTTGAGCCTCCCAGACTTTAACATTTCCCTATGCAACTGGCAGAGAGACCCCAGACAGTCCATTGTGGAAACACCATCTCTAGTACTATCACGCTGAGCACTGGTGCCCCCCAGGGCTGTGTACTCAGCCCTCCTCCTCTGCTCACATATGCTAAGCATTGGTGCCACCCAAGGCTGGGTACTTAGCCCACTTTTCTGTTCACACTGCTGACTCACAACTATATCGTCATCATTAAGAGTACAGATGACACAACGGGGGTGGGTCTCATCTGCAGAGGGGGATGAGTCAGCTTACAGCTCCATCTCTGTATGTGTACGTCCTCACGCAGCTTCGGGAATGGTGAGGTAATTGGGGTGAGACCACCTTCACTAAGGATGCAGCCTGTCACACTTTTTTCATCTGCATCCTGCAATGTGCAATTGAGATGCTGCATCCACGGAGGAAATGACGCTGATCACAACAATACTCTGTCATCGTTTAACTCAGTTGGAATCAGTGTAGGAGTTATCTTTGACTCTAGCACGTCATTTAAAGCGCATATTACAAAGGTGTCCAAATCATGTTTTTTGCATCTTAAAAATGTTCAGAAATTAAAGTGCATTCTAAATAAACAGGATTGTGAGAAATTAATTCATGCATTTATTTCTAGTAGGATTGATTACTGCAATGAGGTGTCCACTGGATATTCAATCTGTTCTTTATTCACCCTCCAGTTAATCCAAAATGCTGCTGGAAGAATAATTAAAAGAACCAGAAAATATGAGCACATAACTCCAGTTCTTAAATTCTTACACTGGCTCCAGGTGAAGTTCAGGACAGATTTCAAAATCCTCCTTTTAATATATAAAGCATTAAATGGCCAAGGTCCTTCTTACTTGTCTGAACGTATCATGACTTACAAACCAGAGTGCACATTAAGATCTCAAGATGCCACTCTGCTTAGGATTCCAAGGATTAACAAAATAACAGTGGGAGGTCGAGCTTTTAGTTACAGGGCCCCTAAACTGTGGACTGGTCTGCCTGCTACTGTAAGAGATGCCCCTTCGGTCTCAGCTTTCAAATCCCAGCTAAAGACTCACTACTTCAGTTTAGCACACCCTGACTAAAGCTGCTGATTAACTGTACAGACTGCATCTCTGTTGTTAGTCATTAGCACTAACACATAAGTAACATGATAGTTATAATTGGATATTAACCCTCACCTATTCTGTTTCTCTTCTCGGTACTCAAATGTGGCATTTGGTGCCACGGCCCACCTACCAAGTTGTATGGCCTGCCTAAGGTAAAGGCAGCCCTGATGGAAGATCGCAGGAATCGTTGGGCAGAGGGCCCAGCACTGTTTCAGCTGTGGAATGGCCAAATGGGGGAGGCAGCTTGATGGCTGAGGTCTCCAAGACTGTAAACAAATCCAAATCATATTATGTGATATCATCTACTGTTAAATTCTACTCCGTACTTCTAAAATTTTAATTTTTATACTGTATTGAGGATTTGTTCTGTTCTGTGTATTGAATTGTATTGTATTGACCCCCTTCTTTTTGACACCCACTGCACGCCCAGCCTACCTGGAAACAGGTCTCTCTTTGAACTGCCTTGCCCAAGGTTTGTTCCATTTTTTTCCCTACAAGGGTTTTTTTGGGAGTTTTTTCTCGTCTTCTTAGAGAGTCAAGGCTGGGGGGCTGTCAAGAAGCAGGGCCTCTTAAAGCCCATTGAGGCACTTGTAAATAAATTGTATTGTATTGTATTGTATTCCTTGATGTGCAACTGTGACTTTACTTGGTCAATTAACACCACATCCATAGCCAAAAAGGGGCAGAAGGATCTCTATTTTCCTCCGATGCTGAACCCACCATCAACACAGCCATGACAAACTGGTTTAAATGGCCCCTTTGAATTGAAAAAAAAAATTTAATAATTTTTGCTTTACCAATCCATAAGATGTGCATTGTAATAACATTTTTAAGCCAGTCAACAAACAGAGAAATAGTGCTCATTTCAAAATCAGTTACCATCTTCTCTTCAGTTTTCAGAGCCCAAATCATCTGCTAATCCTCTGTAGCATTTTCCAATATTGACATGTTGCTCATTTTTGTGAAAAATGTGCCGCCTGGACCTACATGCTCATGAGCCAGTCTGCTTTGCTTTGTGCCAACGGATATGCATATGAGGGAATGTTGGCTGTATTCCTGTTAAGATGGGCCCCTGACCTAACTGGGCATAGCAGACGAGTGCCGTGGAAAGCCAACTGCCAGGTCTGCATTTGTTTTTTGGCATTCTTGTTTTGTTTCTGTTTATGTTTCATTTTTAGCATTCAAATGCTGCCAAAAAAATAATAGAGAAAAGAAAAGCCTACATTTAAATGACACATGAAATGTAAAGGAATATTAGAAGTAAAGAGGAAAGCTATATTATTTATAATCTTTACAATGTAGGCATGTTTGTTAATTTATAGTAGTTACAGTGGCTGTCTTAGAGTGGGACACACTCTGGACCCCCTGGAGGTCATAGCAAAGGACAGGGTTGAAACAAAACAATGCCAAACATCCCCTCTCTGACACACCAACAATGAGGACTATCAGCCGAGAAATTATTCAGCAAAAGTGTATCAAGAAACACAAAGGGGGCTCCTTTATACCAACAGCAATACGTCTCACTGGGACTGAGACTGGGGCTTCCACATCAGACATTTTCCCTCTTTATAATTTTCTGTCCCTTTTAGTCATAGTGTGCGTTCGGACCATAGTGTGGGTGAATATACAGGGGTGGGCAAAAGTAGGTTTACATTTGTGAGTACACAAAACGTGCATATATCTTTTAGGTAATTTAAGCCGTTATGAGATGGCACCCAATTGCACTGGGCCATTGTTTTTTTTTTTTATTCTTTATTTCGCCTTATACAAATTCTTGTATTAGGAATTTGTTAGTTTTTGCATACCCCTTGAGGTCAGAGCGTAGGGTCAGCCATTGTACAGAGCCCCTGGAGCAATTACAGGTTAAGGGCCTTGCTCAATGGCCCAGCAGAGTAGGATCTCTTTTGGCAGTGATGGGGATTCGAACCGGCAACCTTTGGGATACCAGCAAAGATCCTTAGCCTCAGAGCCACCATTCTGCATTGTGACATTCTTTTGAGTTAATAAAGATATTGAGTTAAAAAAAAAAGTTAAAAAGCCAAAGTTCCAGTACCTTTATAAAGGGCCCAAGAGAACTTCTGATGCTATCACATTACATCCAGGAAGCATTTCAGGGTCAGGCAAACCTCCCCATGATAGGAGAATCTGCCTCCAGCAGCTCCCCCAAGCAGCACCTGAGGACCCCAACAGGGCTGCCCACCAAAAATATAAGTCCCATGCAGCCCTGTTGTCCAAGTGTGCCCAAATGGGATGCATGTCAGAGGTATGTCACCACCCATTGTACTGGGGATGCAAATGGCCTGGGGAGTAGTATCCTCCTGAACATCCATTATAACCACCTTCTGACCTGGTAAGGATGCCCCTCAATTCATATCCTTCCATTAAAAGGGCCTCCCAGCCAGGTCAAGATCCATCTGTACCAGCTGGATGACAGTCAATCCATTTATCAAAGTATATCATGCCTTTTGTATCTATCTATCTATCTATCTATCTATCTATCTATCGTGATGGACGGCCGGGTCCCATGCCCGGCCAGGACGACCCTTTAACACTAGATCAGTGGGGAGCAGCCATGGGATGCTTGGTGGCAGCCCTCCTGAGTTACATCGGGGCCAAAAGGTGTGGAACTTCAGGACTCAGACCTGTTGGGCTCCATGGCCACCACCTGGAGGAGCTGAATGGCTTAACAAGCCTCTGTGGGCTGGAATGCAGCCACACTCGGAAGTGCAGCCTAATTAGGCCAATTACCACCTGGAGCACTTCCAAGAGGGCTACAAAAAGAGCCTGCAGCCACTACTCAGGAGCCAGAATCGAGAGAAAGAGGTTGCCTTTGAGGAGTGGTCATGCCAGAGGATTGTGTTGTGTGGAGTTAAGTGCTTGTGGGACTGTGTATTGCCTGTGGGGTTCACGGGAAAGACGTGCCCAACAGGTGAAGAAAAATAAAAGTCTTTGTGCTTTTACATGTGCCTCTGGGCCAGTCTGTGCTGGGTTGGGCGCAATACAGCTCCTTTATATTACACTATCTATCTATCTATCTATTATATAGTGCCTTTCATATCTGTCTATTGTCAGGGATTCCAGGGGCAATGACCCGGCCGGGACGCCGTGAGGGACAGGAAGAGGGTCAGAGCCCACCCTGGATCACATGGGGGCCGCCTTCCTGGTTGCTCTGGGGGCCACGGGTACAGGGCATGGAAGCTCCACCCTGTAGGGGCCCGTGGTCACCACCAGGAGGTGCCCCAATGCCTTGGGGACCTGTTACCCCAGCACTTCCGCCACACCAGGAAGTGCTGGGGGGAAGATTTAGGACAGCACCCGGAGAGCTGCCGGGAGGACAGTCGGCACTTCCGCCACGCTGGGGCGTGGCCAGAGGAGGAATGCCGGAACACCTGGGGCTCATTCGGGGACTGTTTAAAAGTGGCCGTCTCCATTCATTCAGCGCTAGAGTCGGGTGGAGGCAGGACAAGACAAGAGAGAGGAGAGTGGAGGCGGCCCGAAGAAAGGCATTTGAGTGGCCAGGACTGTGTTGGGGTTTGTGCACTTGTGGACTGTGGGTCTTAGTGACCATATATATTGTAAATACTATCTATATATATATATAATTCACTAAGGCAAAACAACCATGAAAAGCATGCCGGAAGGGGCGTGGATTCACTAAGCCGCCAACAAGTGAGACACCTATGGCGCACACACGAAGGAGCCACACCCACCAACTCCAAGACCATTGGATACGACGACAACTCGCAGGGCCATGCCCACCAACTTGGAAGCGACGACACAATGACGCCAGAAAAAATGGCGTCATTTATGTTCGTCTGTCATAGAGGCCACATGCAGTGCAGGTCAGGTTAATGTCATGTACCTCGTTGACTGTTCATAGAGGCATGTTTCTCGCGGAGGTGAATCGCCATATGCAGCGTGTGAAACGGGTTGCGAGGGGTATCCCATGGGATCCTTAAAACAATCCTTTACAACTGAGGTTAAAGCACAATGAAGGAATCAGTCTTTAAAAAGCAATAAGCCCTGTGCCTCTGTTTCATTACCGTCTCACCTGCTTCACCAATGCAGGCCCTGCAACAGTCGAGACGCTCTGTCAGCAGCTGACCTTCTCTGTGCCTGACCGGTTCACACAGAGGCAGCGCAAGAGAAAGCCGCGCCAGAGACAGACAGAGGCACACACACAGGCAGCTGGTGGGCGGCTCTCCATGAGTTTCTCTTGCGACCGGGCACATGAGCAGGCAGTGTGTATGCTTCGAGTGCGAGGGTGGACATGACAGGACCATCTAGGAAAAATCATGTCGCGGATGTGATTCGCTGTATGCAGTGTGTAAAACAGTTTGTTTGTCGCAGATGTGAATCGCTGTATGCGGCGTAGAACAGTTTGCGAGGGTGTCCCTGTGTCTTTCCAGAAGTGTTCAACCATCAATACATAATTATGTGGCGTTTGTTATGCCGCGGGTTCACTATTGTGTTGTATTTTCCTCTCTCCAGAGTTCCATCTTTTCATTCACTTACTGTTGTATTCTCACACTAACCTGTTTTAGACAACCGTGTCTTTCCAGAAGTGTTTACCATTCAATAAATAATTATTCATGAGATTGAGCGTGTGTCTAGGCGTGGGTAAGCCGTTGAACCCCATTCGGGCTGCAAACCGTGGAATTGCCACTAAGTGCGACTCATACGCTCCCACTGTTTTCGTCCCTACCCTTTGTACTCACCCCCCTCCCACACGTTGACTGTTAATAGAGGCATGTTTCTCGCGGAGGTGAATCGCCATATGCAGCGTGTAAAACTGTTTGCGAGGGGTATCCCATGGGATCATTAAAACATTCCTTTACAACTGAGGTTAAAACACAATGAAGTGAGCAGTCTTTAAAAAACGAGTTTTCGGTTACGACGCACGACCGTGTGCAGCATAGCAAAGTGTTGTACACGCTACATACAGCAATTCGCATCCGCGACAAACATGCGTCTTCTTAGATGCTCCTGCACTTTGTACACACCTCGCTACGCCGCACGGACGATTGTGTGTTGGTTCGTTCCGTGCATTGTTACAATGTTGCTTTTCTTGCTGATTTATTACATTACCGATTTTGCAAATGTTAAATATACTCCCTGTGCTTAAAAATTATTAAAAAACCGTCCTGATTATGCGGCATATGGTATGCCGCGGGTTGGCTAGGTGTAAATAAACGTGTGGTGGTTTGAGAACAACCTGTCCGCCTGTCTGTGTCCGGGTCGGCTTCACACTATCTATCTATTTATCTATCATATAGTATCTTTTCCATCTATCTACCTATCTATCTATCATACAGTGCCTTTTCCATCTATCTATTATCTATCTATCTATTTAAAAGTTGAGACTGAAGGAACATGTCTTATATTAATAGGCATAGCATTCCACAGCATCAGGGCCCTGTAACCAAAGGTTCAGCCTCTCACCCTTCATGTGGATCTCATAGAGTGCTATAATTTCAAGGTTACAGGATACTTGTGTCTTCTGTGGCTGGTTGTGGCTGTGCCTACTCTGTCTCACAGCTTGTATTTACAAGTTACTGCATTCCATAATTAGAACAGATTAGATTAGATACAAGTTTATTAATACAGCATTAGAAACATAAAAAACAAGAATGCAGACTCACACAACAAATAGTACAGCCAATCAATCAATTAATCAATTAATTGATAAATAAATAAATGATTATTATTATTATTGTTATTTTTATTATACTGATGATGATGAGTGGAAAGAGTATCTACAAGATAGTGGACCAAACATACGTCACCGTCACTCATTATCACTAAACTGAAAACGTGTAAAGATAAAGCTTCACAAGGATGGCACATCATGAAATAAAGAATTCACAAGTCATTGTCCAGACTCTTATTAACCCTTTTAATTCCCTTTTGGCTGTGTTCTTCTACTTTGATTTAACTGGCTATAACTTCATCATTTTTCATTCAGCATTCATGTTCCACCCCTCAAAATAATTGTCGGACATTTCTCTTTCAGAATCTTTACAACTGGACAATTAGTTTTGTTTTACACATATCTTCTGACTAAGTTATAAAGTTCAGTAATGTTTTTACTAAAAAAAATATATATATGCACTTTGAATGTTCTTATTTCCATAGCTGTTGGGAATAAGCTAACAGAAAAAAAAATGTTATGAAATATCTACTGTACAAGTAATGTCTAATTTTACTATTTTGTACAAAAAACAGGATCCTTTTCCCCCACTTTGTGTTTTCAAATAAGTATCCTGTGGTATGGCAGGTCCATGACTTAATAACAAATTTTTAATTGAATGTCTAGCTCCATCTCCATGGGTGTGGGTCCTCATGCAGCTGCGGGAGGTTGGTGAGGTAATTAGGGTGACACCACCTTCACTAGGGATACAGTCTGTCACACTTTTTTCATCCTGCAGTGTGTGATTGAGATGCTGTCTCCACGGAGGCATATGAGGAAGACCCAGCATGGAAAAAAAGAAGAACACTGACTGACCAGTGAGTGAGTGAGAAGAGAAAGAGAAGAAAGAAGTTAAAAGAAGAGGAAAAAAAAAACAGGAAGAGAGTCAGAAGAGACAGCAAGAACCTGTTCGGGACAGAATGGAGGCAGGTGGTCAGGAGCGGAGCCTCAGGGCGAGGAGCCTGAGGCCGAACAGAGGGGGCTGCTACTGACTAAGCAGCAGGGAATAGGAACGGCCTGACATGCAGTATCTTCTGCAGACGCCAAGAGACAGGCAGCGGGAGACGTATGCAACTCAGCATGGTGCCCCACTTTTTTATTTTTTTAACATTTTGCCTTATACAATTTCTTTTATTAGGAATTTGTTAGTTTTCGCATACTCCTTGGGGTCAGAGTGCAGGATCACAGCACCCCTGGAATAAGTGCAGGTTAAAGGCCTTTCTCAAGGCCCCAGCAGATTAGCAGTGATGGGGATTTGATCTGGCAACCCTCCAGATACCAGCACAGATCCTTACCCTCAGAGCAACCACTGGCCTGGCAATGAGGACCCAAGCCTGGATAGAATGGTTGGCTGCACCTGATGGTGGGCGACTCTTAATATTGCAAGGTCCGGACAGGATAAGTAGAGGAGAATATTGGGGCTCATGAATTTGTTTAAGAAACTGTCTCAGATTTTAACCATATTTTAAGGGTTAATTTAAGGGCTGATTTTAACCTCCACTGTCTGCACATGGTTTTTATTGGATTATTTATGTATTGGAGAATTTTGATGCACTGCAATGGTTTGGATAGAATTTGCTTTTGATGGATTTTAATAAAAACACTTTTCTGCACTTACCCCTTGCTTTGTTGTGAGTGACCTCATGCGCCAGGCTCATCCATCAGGTGTGTTTTCAACAGTAGCAGGTTCAAGAGGCCCCCCTAAAGCAACTGGGAGGGTGGAGTCGACCTGCACCATCACATAGCCATATTGTACCTATTTATTATTGAAAACCCATGGCCTATGTTTCATTTTGAAGTGTGGATCTTACTCTGTCAGAATATATATAGTTTGTAAAGAAATTATACTGTACATCCAAATTACAAAAAAAAAAACAATCTGAAATACAGAAAGTGTGACTTGAAAGCTGAAAAGCCCCCCTCATGTAGTAGATAATAGCCTGACCCTCTCATTGTATGCAATTGAATCAGGACATTTAAGAAAGCCAGGGGAACTTTCTGGGCTGCAGTCCAGCAATTCGACCATCTCTGAGGGCCATCGCTGCGCCATGCTGTTGGGGTATGCAATGCGGCATTTTAACAGCAAAACCCTGAACTTTAATTATAGCAGGAAATAAAATGAGTGTTTTTGCTTTCGGTTTTTTAAAATTCTGCATTCTTTTTCAGGGTCACCAGCTGGTCCAGAGCAATATGGTGGAGTTTAAAGGGTTTAAAAAACAAAATAAAAGAACATGGGATAGCCACTTCATCATATGTGGCAAAAGTGACTTTGAAACAAAGAAATCCTTTGACGGATCACATGGAACATCTTTTATTGATATGGAGTGAAGACTGCAATAAAAATAAGCATTTGGCTAAGTCAAATAGCCATTCAAACGAAAGCAGTGGGCATCTGAGAAGGGGCAAAAGAAAACATAAAGAAGGAGAGACTACTGAAACTTTTTTTGTAAGTCACAGATGATTTTATAATTTTAAGAAGTAAATGAGAAACTTCATAATGTTCGAATTACAGGTGAAAGTGCAAGGATAATGATAATGATGCCGCTGAATGATTTCCCAGCACCTTAAATGATATTGTGGAAGAAGGCGACAATAAGGATAAGCAAATATTCAGCATAGATGAATTAAGTTTCTAAAGATATTTATGTGATATTTTTCATTTCTTCTCATTTTTAGGGGGGCAATCATTGATTGTCTGTAACACATTAAACTATGCAGTACTGTAATCCATTATTAATACAGCTTTGATCAGTGTACATTTCTACAGCACTAGAGTTTGCAATTCACCTCTTCAATGAAAAACACTAACAAGCATAAAGAGTCAGGGCACCCATAGGCAAACCACATATAATTGAAAATAAATGTGGTTATACGCTGCTGATGGGGGCTTATTTTGTTTTGGATGTGCTATGTCTCTAGGTATGACAGAGGACTGGGACTATGTGAAGTGTGGTCTAGCCTCATGGGGGTCAAAATGGAGTGATTCTGGGGGACTAGGATGGGAGAGAAAGAGAAAAAGCTATTTCTAATCAATCCTTTTAATCCTTATAATTGTAAGAGCCAATGTAACAATAGGCTTCATGGTAATAACTCCTGGAAATATTGGAAATTTAGGTCAAAGGTGTCTTATGTACACAATCTAATGTGTTTTTGTATGAATTACAGATACCACAGCTTGATACCCTCAGTGCAGAGGAATTGGATAAACCTCCGGCATTCTCAGAATTACTAGACATTATAAACTCACTTCAGAGTGGGAAAGCAGCAGGCCCTGATGGCTACCCTGCCGAATTTTATAAAAAATTCTCAATTAAGCTAGCTCCCATTTTATTAGCAAATTTAAAGAAGCTAGAGATAATAAAATTCTACCTCAGACTTTTCGCCAAGCATTAATTACAGTCTTTCCTAAGCAAAATAAGGACTTATTACAATGTGCATCATACAGACCAATCTCACTTCTGAATAATGATGTTAAGATACTAACCAAAGTCCTAGCTAGAAAGATGGAGAAAGTGCTGCCTTCAGTAATATCACGGGACCAAACTGGATTTATTAAACACAGACACTTAGCTGCCAATCTTAGACGCCTCTTTAATGTAATATACTCCCCGCAAAATCTAACAATCTGGAGATATTATTATCATTGGATGCAGAAATAGCATTTGATATGGTTGAATGGAACTACCTTTTTACTACATTGGAGAAATCTGGGTTTGGCCCGAACATCTGTGCATGGATCAAACTACTGTATACCAGTCCAGAAGCTTTAGTTTGTATTAGCAACATGAATTCAGACTACTTCAAACTAGAACATGGTACTAGACAAGGATACCCCCTGTCACCACTGCTTTTTGCAATTGCTATTGAGTCACTGGCAGTTCACTTTCGAAATGCTTATGAGATAAAAGCTTATCTCAGCTTATCAGAGAAGAACTTAAACAGGAATTTTCTCTATATGCAGATGATATGGTACTATATACAGTATATCCGATCCACAAAATACTGTAACTGCAGTCCTAACAACAAAAAAGAATTTCAAAAGAAAAAAGAGATGGGGAATTGACCCATATAATATTTGGCTGATGTTGGTCAAAATTACTTGAAATAAATCAAACATTCGACAGACAATAGTGCTGACATTATCATTTATATAAGAAAAATGGCCACAGGAAATGAGTTCGCAGGAAGTTAGAGAGCACTGGAAGTAACATCATCCTCAAGGGACCGGAAGAGATGTCATCTTGATTGGCCGGAAGTGACGTCATCGTTGAGGGACCGGAAGTGACGTCATCCCGGAAGACATGTTTGGTGCGGAGCCATTTTCCAATCTCTGAAATGTTGTCGGTGAGTGGGAACTATTACTATTTTTCTTCTTTGGCTCTGTAAATGTAGGGAGACAGATATATCCACACCCCTAATTCAACTCTTCGTCAGACAATATATCGCTCACCTCCGGGCTTGTTGACTGCCTCCTAAGCGCATGTATGTGACAACATAAAGCTCTTTATCAAAAAAATTTTGCCACCTGCATGGAAAAACTTCAACAAGACTTGCATAGATGGTTAACCCTCCATATCACTTTAGATGGAAGAATTAACATTGTCAAGATGAATATCCTTCCTAAGCTTCTTTTTCTATTTCAAAGCATGCCAATATACATCAATGAATAATTTTTTAAGAAATTATATTCAACCATAACCTCATTTATTTGGAGTTCAAAACATTCACATATCCAAAGGGTGACCGTACAAAGACCTAAGGTGGAATGGCTCTAACTAACTTTCAGTTTTATTACTGGGCAGCAAATACACAAGCTATAAAAACCTGGACACGGACACATATAGAAGAACATACACAGACTTGGTCTACAATAGAAATAAAACCCTGCAGTACTTCTTTATATTCCTTGCTTTGTATCCCAGTAAATACAAGTTATCATCAATATACTAATAATCCAATTGTGCTTCACTCAATCAGAATATGAACCAATGTAGGAAGAACTTAAAGATAGAGAAGCTTTTATCTGTGGCACCTCTGCACCTTTTTCCACCTTCTCAAACATACACAGTTTTTTAATGTCTGAAAAACATTTGGGATTAAATCACTTAGATATCTGTAAATAGGTAACGTCTTCACATCCAATGAACAATTACACTCCAAGTTTAACTTTCCAGCAATATACTTCTTTCACTACCTTCAAATTAGAAACTTTGCTAAACAAAACCACTCCTATTTTCCTCACCTCCCACAAACCTCTATTCTGGAAGAAATATTGATCAGTCTGGAAAATTCAAACAGCATTTCAATAATATAGAAAAACATATTAAGTCCCTTCCTTTCAAAGATCCCAGAGTACAGTGGGAAAAGGATCTCTCACTCAACATCTCAGAAATAGAGTGGAAGGCAGCCATGCACAGAATTCACTCGAGCGTCATTTGCGCAAAGCATACAATTATTCAACTTAAAATTATATATTGAGCACATCTGTCGCGTTTAAAATTGTCCAAAATGTTTCCAGGACAGGAATCAACGTGCGAACGCTGCAATCGAGCTCCAGCCTCACTGGGCCACATTTTTTGGGCCTGCACCAATTTAACATTATTATGGACCAAAATCTTTAAATGCCTATCAGACAGTCTTGGCGTCACAATCGCTCCTAATCCACTAACAGGTGTGTTTGGTGGGCTCACTGAGGGGCTTAAAGTGGAGAAGGACAAACAAACTGTGATTGCCTTTACTTCACTATTGGCAAATAGACTTATCTTGCTCAACTGGAAGAATCCTAACCCACCTCTGTTAAGTCAGTGGGTTACTGAAATCAAATTTTGACTTGGAGGATCTGCGCAGAGCTTGACATGATCTAATCAATAACATTTTAGAATAAGCATTTAAATTGAGGAAGTGGATTCTTTTCCCATATTTATTTATTTATTTATTTATTTATTTATTTATTTATTTATTCATTCATTCATTCACTTCTTTTTCTTACTATTAAATGTTTTGCTCTGTCGGCCTAGCTCTCTTTCTCATGGACGGGGGTTGATATGATTTTAACTTATTTTTGTAAAATTTGACTTGCTTGCATGGAATTTTATTTGCTCTTAATAAATTCAATAAAATGTTATAAAAAAAAAAAGTCTTTATGGACTTGAGTCTCAAAATGACTGCTCCAAGATGGCAACACTTCCATTTAATTACAGGCCAGGCAGGAAGAGGTGGGTCCAGGGGGACGGACACCATAAGTGGCATCAAAGGCTGTCAATCATCTGATCTATAGAGGGAGGAAGAGAAGAGGTGTTAGTAAACTACTCCATCTTGAGGATAGGTGAGGAATTATAACCACCAGAGCCTTTAAGCTGTCCTGAAGGCGCACATGTGTGACATCACGTTATATAAGGTTGTCACACACGTGCACTTAGGAGGCAATCAACAAACTCAAAGTTGATTGAAATATCGCGAGACGAGGGGTTGATATGCGGTTAAATTCCCTCTCTCTCTTTCTTTCCATCAGACAAAAGGAAGAAAAATAACTACGTGCTGACGGATTCCAAAGATGGCCGCCGAAAATCTCATGTCCATCAAACCCAGATGACATTACTTCCAGCTCCTCCTGATGACATCGTTACCGATACCACATCATTTCCGGTCCGCCTTTGATGACATTGCATCCGTCCCACAGCTTCGATGACATCACCTGCCAACTCTCTTCCCGTCTCCATTTTGTTTGTCTGTATATAAACGCCATGTTTTCATGTAACCGATGTCAAACACGATATGTGTTTTTGATCGCAAAAGAAGTCTGCGTCTTTCCTTTGTCCTGCGGACATTATGTGGAAGCCTCTTATTTCATACGTAGATTTAACACAAAGGTATTACTGTATAGAGATTTCCTTGATGAAATCCCACTCAGAGCATTGTGGACCTCAGACTGAGCTGAAGGGCCACCTTCAATCCAGGACAATGAACCTAAGCACAAAGCAAAGACAGCACAGTAGTGACATAGGGAGTTTTGAGTTGCCCATCCAGAGCCAACACATGAACTCAATCAAAAATCTTTGGAGAGACCTGAAAACTGCTGTCCATTGATGGTCTCCATCGAACCTGACAAGAGTTTCAGAGAATCTGTAGAAAAGAATGGCAGAAAATCTCCAAATCCAGGGGTGTGAAGCTTGATGAGTCGGACCCAACCGGGAACTGAATAAGGGGTCTGAATACTGGAGTCAAGGGGATATTTCAGTTTTTTATTTTTAATAATATTGCAAAAATCTCTACAATCCTGTGTTCACTTTGTCATTCTGGGATTATTGAGTGTTACCTGATGAGGGAAAAAATGAATTGAAATGATCTGAGCACAAAGCTGCAGTATAGCAAAATGTGTAAAAAGTGAAGGGGTCTGAATACATTTTGTTAGACATTTGCACCATTTTGCTTTGTGCCAATTAGACTATAGAGAGACCACGCAAGTCTTGGCTGTGTAGTTTTGTCTTTCATTGGGACAGATTTTACTGTGTGCTTACTCTTTATATTTTTACTGCAGTACAATTTCAGATCAGCTCCACCGACATCTTTAAATTTGCATTTTAAATCCACCTTGTGCACAACCTCTGAAAACTTCCCAGAAGCCCCTCCCATGATAATTGCCTGACTGTCCTCCTTGAAACAACTGTAAGGTAAAAATGTAGCCAGTATGGGAAAACAATTCCACTTATTAATTAAGATAGGATGGAGTAATGATCCCAAACCACACCGGCTGACAGACTCAGAGAATGACTTACGCAAATGGCCGCAAGTGATGTAGAGTGAGGCTTTTAATTAATTTTTTTTTTTTATTTTCCCATAGTAAGGAAAAATTCAAATAAGAGATCTCCTTAATATTTTTTTTAATAATAAATAATAATTTATTTTATTTATAGGCACCTCTCAAGGCACACAAGAACATCTTAAAGAGCACATTAATAACAACAGTCATAATATAAAAGTTATAGAATATCACAGTACAATAAAACCAGAATAAATAAAACAATACAATTGCATTTAAATGTGTAGGGGCACTTGAAACTTCAAGTCCCAGCAGTCCCTGCAGTGGCTTTGAATGGTCATCTGCTGAGGATGCAGGGGCTGTTGGGTACAAAGAGGCCGGCGCGACATTTTAAATGGAGCTAGTGTTACCAAAAAAGAGAGAAGTACAGTATTTTGTGTTTTGGGTCTAAAGTTCCTGTCTGTCTACCGTCCGTTGTGATACCTGTGCTTTCTCATTTTTGTCCTGGGTCATTTCTTAGTCGGGGATGGATCTACTGTCTGTCTGTTACATGAAGACTGTATGGATTTATGGCCATCTTGTGAAGAAAGGAGCGCTCCTGAACCTGTCCACCCATCTTCACCAATTCAGGAACTACCAGTAGGACTATCTTCAATGTGCGCATCTCTGGACTATTTACCTTCATCTTTGCATTACATCAGTTGCCATTTTTCATAGACTTTAGTTTGTGTGGTTATTGTTGTTTCTGTAGCTGAGGATCAGACCGCCAAGGTCCCCACCTTCGGCCACAACCCAACTCACACTGTACCCAACCTCCTTGGCCTCTCCCATAGGTAGTGAGCCCATTGAGGAGGAGGACCCATGTTACCTCTTCGGGCTGTGCCCGGCCGAGCCCCATGGGTGCAGGCCCGGCCACCAGGCGCTCGCCATCGATTCTCTGGTTCATAACTTTTGCAGATGATGTTGTCCTGTTTGCTTCATCAGGCCATGATCTTCAGCTCTCTCTGGATCAGTTCGCAGCTGAGTGTGAAGCGGCTGGGATGGGAATCAGCACCTTCAAATCCGAGAGCATGGTCCTCAGCCGGAAAAGGGTGGAGTGCCCTCTCAGGGTTGGGGGAGAGATCCTGCCCCAAGTGGAGGAGTTCAAGTATCTCGGGGTCTTGTTCACGAGTGAGGGAAGAATGGAGCGTGAGATCGACAGGCGGATCGGTGCAGCATCCGCAGTGATGCGGGCTCTGCATTAGTCTGTCATGGTGAAAAAGGAGCTGAGCCGTAAGGCAAAGCTCTCAATTTACCAGTCGATTTACGCTCCTACCCTCACCTATGGTCATGAGCTATGGGTAGTGACCGAAAGAACGAGATTGCGAATACAAGCGGCTGAAATGAGTTTCCTCCGCAGGGTGTCTGGGCTTTCCCTTAAAGATAGGGTGAGAAGCTCAGTCATCCGGGAGGGGCTCAGAGTAGAGCCGCTGCTCCTCCACATCGAGAGGAGTCAGATGAGGTGGCTCGGGCATCTGATCAGGATGCCTCCTGGACGCCTCCCTGGTGAGGTGTTCGGCACGCGTCAAGCGGGAGGAGGCCCCGGGGAAAACCCAGGACACGCTGGAGGGACTATGTCTCCCGGCTGGCCTGGGAACGCATTGGATTCTCCCGAAGAGCTGGAAGAAGTGGGGGAGAGGGAAGTCTGGGCCTCTCTGCTCAAGCTGCTGCCCCCGCGACCCGACCTCGGATAAGCGGAAGAGGATGGATGGATGGTTATTGTTGTGGTTTGTTTTCGTGTTGATTTTACATCGCCGTAAGGGGAACTGGGGTGGGATCTTTGTTTTCATTTATTATTAATACATTCGTTATTTGCTGTTTTATTACCGGTGGCTTTTTTGTCTCTGTTTGTGAGTGCGTGAGGGTCAAGCCAAGGCTGAGTGCATCCCTGGAATCTCCAACATAAAAAATAAATAAATCAGCGTCTCTTCAACTGCGTGAATCTTAGAAGCACCGGGGTGCTTCTTTTCAGATTTTCTTTCCAGATTTATCCATTTTTGAACAGCACACTGCACAGATATGAGTTGGATTCTGTTTGTTTTCTGTTGGAGGTATATAATCAATAAGACCCTCTGGATTGATCGGCGATATGCTGGGTCGACCATGTCTCTTTAGCGGAAGTGCAGCACTTACAGCACTTTTACAGCCCGAGTGATTCTCAGTTCTAACGCTTACCCAAGACGCATCTTTACAGTTGATCCGAGTGACACTTGGACTAATGCTTTTAGCACAGTTTTTGCAGCCTGAATAATGCTAAGGAGGCTACAGTGGAATTTAAAGGTAGGAAGAGAGTTGATATTATGAATATCTTTTGGGAGGGAGTTCCACAGGTGAGGGACCACTTGACTGAAAGCTCCAAATCCTATTGAAGTCAAGTGAACAGGAGGTACAATAAGATTAATAGAGGAGGAAGATCTAAGGATACGGAGAGGAACGGAGATGTGAAGAAGATCAGAAAGATAAAGACGTGCCAGATTATGGAGGGTCTTGTAAGTAATAAGCAGAATCTTAAAATCAATGCGATCTTTAACGGGGAGCCAGTGAAGCTGCTGAAGGACAGGAGTAATGTGTTCTGTAGAAGGAGTTCTGAAAACAATACGAGCTGCAGCATTCTGAACAAACTGAAGTTTGTAAAGGAGTTTGTGAGGAAGACAAGATAGGATAGAATTACAGTAATCGATACAAGATGTGATTGGAGCATGAACAAGAATAGCAGTGCCGGTACCTGAAAGAAATGGACGTAAATGGCTGAGATTATGTAAATGGAAATATATAGACTGAGTAATCTATATATATTAATGCCAAATACCACTGACTCACTCATCACGAAATCTCCTGAACCATGAGGACTTGAAATTTGGAATGGAGGTTACTCTTGGCCCATAAGTGCTCGCTGAAAAACAGTTTTAAAAGTTTTGTGGTCCAAGCGCGAAATTTCTTATACTTTTTTAGACCCATTTGTATGTCTGTCTGCTTTTCACGAGAGAACTAACGGATTTAGATTTGTTTTTTTTTTCTATTATTTGCCTGAACATTCCATTGATTTTTGCAACTTTCTCATTGCACTAAGTATCATAGTTTGATTGCTGTACCGATTTATTAGCGTGAATCCGAGAGAGACTCATTGGACTGCGGGTTTCCCACCTCACTCACGCGTCTGCCTCGGGGCGTAACCTTAACTCTGCTTAGTTAGCAAACGAGAGAACCACTTAACGGATTTAGATCTTTTTTACCATTACAATTGATTTTGCGACTTCTCTCATTGTGCTAAAAATTATAGTTTGCTTGCAGGAGCGATATATTCGCGCTAATCTGAGACAGAGGCTGTGGGTCAAGGGGAGGGGGAAGAGTGACGTCAGGAGTAGAGAGCTGGGCAGAGCCCTCCTCACGGTCCTGTTTCACAAATATGCCGGCGAAGCCGCGGTGGATGGCTAGTCTATACTGTATATATAAAAGTCAATGTATTTATGTGTATGTCCCAACATCACTTCCGAACGGCTGGAGCGATTTTCATGAAACTTGGTACACGTTTTTAATTGGTCAACTAAAAATACTGCAGGGTGAAATCAACCCTAACCCACCCCCTTCTGGGTAGGGTGGGGAGTGATCTTACGGTCTTGTATGCATGTTATCATCCAGTTGACACTTGGAATGACCACCAGATGGCGAACTGGAGGTGACTGCTAGCATTTTTTATGTGTGAGCGCTACCACTGCGCCCCTATTGCTTTTGAAATTAAATAGAGCTGGCCAGCTCCAAGCGCCAACTGGATGATAACATACATACAAGACCGCAAGACAAGCTCATTAGTAAGTCTTCATTGTTTGTTAATTTATTTTTATTTTTAAAGTTTTGTTTCTTTTTAATTATATTTTTCTCAAACAATTACAAAAACAAGCAATTTATTTTCCTCCCAGGCAACGCTGGGTATTTCAGCTAGTATTATTAATATGCGCCTCAAATTTGAAGGCATCATTGAGAATAACACCAAAGCTCTTAACCTGGGAGGAAGAAGAGAATTATCAACAGTCAATGAAATATTATCACATTTGTCCAAAACAGATTTAGTTCCTACCAGAGGAAGCTTTGTTTTACCTCCATTTAATTTAAGAAAATTATCAGACAGCCATGATTTAACTTCCTGCAGACAGTTGGAGAAGGAAGAAGGTGAAATCAGGCCTAGTAGACAGATAGAGCTAGGCGTCGTCAGCATAACAGTGAAAATGAATGGCAAATTTCCTAAAGATTTGACCAAAAGGCAGAAGATGAATAATAAACAGAAGGGGGCCAAAGACAGAGCCCTGGGGAACACAACTAACAACTGGGCAAACTTTTTAGTTATACAAACTGCAATCGCAGCAAAGTCACACAAGGGGCTCAGATCTTCCAAGTAGTATCTTGACATTTTTTTTTTGCAATTTGAATGTACTTGCATTGTGTGCTCAGTAATATATGGTGAAATGAATGAACAGTTGTGGTAATAAAACACTTTACTACGATTATAAAACTGTAGTTCTTGCTTCTGAATAATACAATTAGTTGATCTAATTTAAATTGCTGTGCTTCAGTTAGATCACACTCATTCTAGAAGAGAATGGTGACATAGTGGTTAAGACTTTGGACTTCAAGCCTTGAGGTTGTGAGTTCAGATCCCACTACTGACACCAATTGCAAAAACAAAAGAAATGTAACCAATTGTATATCAAATATTCCAAGTCACCTTGTACAATATAAAAGCATTCATCCAATAATAAGTAAAAAATATGATGTCTTGAAAGAGATTAAAAGACGACTAGAAGGAGATCTCACAAAATACAACACACTTTTCAAACCAAATTCTCAATTTTGACTCAGTTGTATCCAATGTCTCCTTGTCAAAAGCTGTTTCTCCTAAAGAATCTTAGGATAAATATCTGAGTTTATTCTTAAATAAAACACAAATGAGAATCTCTTTCTATTCTCACGAGCCATCAAAGATCACCTTTTGAGCAGTAACATTTTCCTACGGGATGTCCTATCGCTTGGTGTGGATGAGGTGATAATTAAAAGCTACAAGAGCACAGAAGAATATGAATACCCCCAAAAGTGGAAAAGTGGCTCAAATTCTTTCAACAAGACAATGGTAAGGATTTTATGTTCTGTACATGGAGGTGTACAGCCCAGACAGATGAATAAAGTTGTGATCCACTCCATAATGGTGCCTGTTCACCCCGTGCTGTGCTGTGGAAAAGACAGGTTGGTTCTGTGTTGCCAGGCCAGGGACAGTCGTACAGCCACACTACTTTAAACTTGTGGATTTTTTTTTTCCAATTATGATTTTATGGCACTTGTCAGCATGTTGACTAGCATCAGATCAGTGGGATCTCCTCCAATAACATCATCATCTGCCAAAATGCAGCCATACAGAACAAAATATTACATGAATTGTGAGCCACACAGCCACCTGCTGCTGAGGACAATATGTTGGCTATGAAAAGGCAACACAGATGATTTGGAGTTGTAAGAGGTGAAAGAACAACCTGTAATAACGTGAAGCAAAAACTTAAATTGCACATACTGCATGATTTGAACATGGCATCCTAGAGATGTCCGATAGTGATGCCAATGACTGTGTGGCTAAGTTTACCCTGGTTAATGTGTGGATGCATTTCTCTACCTTTTGTTTGCCACACTTGGACTCTTTGCTTTTTGAAAACAGGTGTATCATACCCAAGTCGCTTTTCTGGACAGAGGTGTATCTCCATTGGATTCTTTTTTACGAAGTCTGAGAAGCACATATGTGGTAAGGTGAGGTCTGCGGCTCATTGCCTTTTAAAACAAATAATCGCTGCACTTGCGGTAGAAGAAGGGGGCGTGATAGTGTGGCTGGTGCAAGTCATGAGGGAGTCCGAGGCACCACTGCCATCTACCGTCCTGGGGGATGTAATGCTTTGGCCACACTTGCTCCCCTGGTCCTCCCAGCGTGGAGGCGTCCCAGCCGGGCAAGAGCCCTGGCCACATGCTACAGTGTATTACTGAGACCACCCATGCTTCTTAATGCATGGAAATCAGATATCCAAATCGGAGACCTGTAGAACAGCAAGCCGGGGCAGACTGCAGCGGAGCAATCAAAGTAAATGATATACGTATGGTACAAACAAGCCAAATTAAGTGCACTTATGTTTTAGTCAGGCAGTCTTTTTCTAACCTGCTTAGTCCCAAACAGGGTCACAGGGGTCTGCTGCAGCGTATCCCAGCAAGCATGACCCTCACCAGGAAAAGCGGAGATGAGATAAGTTGTGGTGTTTTTCTGGACATCTTGAAGTGGCGTCTTGTTTTTAATATCACTGACCAGCTTTAGAAAAGAATTCCGTAATGATGCTGATTAATGTGCTAAGTACCCATCACCATTTGAGGCCAACAACCAAATTAATGACAAACATGCATCTTGGCAGGAGGATAAATATACTAGGCTGTGTTACTACGCGGGGGTTCCAGAAAGGCCCAAACCTCGGGCACAGTAAAACACCACGCGTTAAATGAATAATAATATATATATATAAAAAAAATACTTTTTAAAAACCACACTTATATTAAGTTAAAAAGTGCACTAAAAAGTAAAAATGATTCTCTCATACATCACTTGTAAAATAAAAGTGTGGGTGTGTTTCATCAATCAACATTCAAAAAACACTTCTTAAAATCTTAGCAAAAGCGCCCACCTTTTATTTTACGAGTGATGTATGAGAGACGTATTTATTACTTTTTAGTACGCTTTTTAACATAATATAAGCATGGTTTTGAAAAAGTATTTATATGCCGCCAGGCGGTGCCCCGATGCCTGTTTATCCCGTGTGGTCCTTGGCCGGGCTGGAGACCTCCTCCAGACCGAGAGGGGGTGTCCGTCCTGGTTATGCAGGAGGCCTCGGGTAGGGGGCTTTGAAGCCCAGCCCTGTAGGGACCCGTGGCCACCGCCAGGCGGCGCCCCAGTGCCTAATTGTCCCTGGAGCCCAGCACTTCCGCCACACCAGGAAGTGCTGGGGGGAAGACTTTATGTGGCGCCCGGAGAGCTGCCAGTAGGACAGCCGACACTTCTGCCACGCTGGGGCGTGGCTAAGGAGGGAATGCCGGGAACACCTGGGGCTCATCCGGGAACATTATATATACTCAGTCAGAGTGGATGTCGGGAGGTAGCAGGACTGAACTGGAGAGAGGACGGGAGGCGGCCAGGAAGGCACAAAGACTGTGGGCCCTGGACTTTGGGGAAATCGGTGCAAGAGGCACTGGGGATTGTGAGTGCACATGACATTAACTTTGTAAATAGTGTAAATAAACGGTGTGTGGGTGCAAAATATGTTGTCCATCTGTCTGTGTCCGGGCCAGCTTTCACAATATATATATATATAAATATATATATATATATATATATATATATATATATATATAATTTAAAACTTTTTAGTAGTCTTGGGTTTTGTTTTAGTATAATTTTGTAATCAATATTTTAACACTTCCTTTAATATTTTATCCGTTACTAGCGCCATCTATTGGTGAAATCTTGAATTATTCTTCATATGAAAATTTAATTTCTTAATTAACATGGATTAATTGATCAATTAGTGAAACTGATTATTGATTCATGTATTGTCATTGAATGTGAGTAAGTGTGCAAAATTTCAAGTCATTTGGACAATAGGAAGTGGGTTAAATATCGATTACAAGATTTGTTCCAGACAACAAACGGGTGAAGTTAAAATAAATGTGGTAAAAAATAGTGGACTTTTATTTCCCAGCAGCACTTCTTCACAGACCCTTCTCCAAGAACTGGCCACAATAACACATATTGTAAATAATAAGCACAATAAATCTCCCTCCTTCTCTCCTCCATTACAAGTTGCTCATTTCTTCCTGACTCTGACTCCTCCTTGTGTAGCAACAGGCTTCCTTTTATGCGGCACCTGGAATTGCTTCTGGTGCCATTCTGTCTCCTCTAAAAAGCACTTCAGAGACAATGATAAAGAAGCGTGGTCCTGACCCAACAGCGCCCTTTAACGATCCCAAGGTTCCCCTATAGGGCTGCACTCCCAGACTCCATTTCCCTATCGTCCCTTCAGGTGTCCTGACTGGATTCTCATACAAGGACCACTGGCACCTAGCGCATGTGGGAATGGAACTACTCCCAAGTTTAGGCTTCCACTGATCCATCCATTATTTTAAACCGGCTGAGCACAGAGTTATCTTTCTGCCCTGCCGGCCAATCAGTCCATTGTTCCTCGCGGGCCTCCTGTCTGGTAAGTCCTCTGATCCTGTTGGGATTCTCATTCTCCTCCTACAACTGACTAACAGGCAGGATACAGGACAGACTGCTGCTCTTGGGTTTAATCTTGTAGCAATGCCAACTCTGTCTTAAGTGTTGCCGTCTGTCCTTATTGTTTGATTCTTGACTGTGTTTACTTGTCCAAAGTGGAGTTGTTGAATGGAGGACATGTACTAAGAACTGGCTAAAGGTAATGGCAGAATGTAGCTTAAAATAAAAACAGAAAGTCGTGTGCAGAGAAGGGATTTTCAAATCCAGAGGACCTCAGCAATTGCAGGGAGAGAGGAGCTTTTTCTGTTGGAGGAAATACAACCGGCCAGGATGGAGGTCTGTTCTTTATCCTCCAATGGTGGATCGTTCATCCATAATGGAAAGAAACATTATGAAGGCTTATCCTGGGGGAGTGGGCTGCTTTCAGGTTGTGGAAAAGGTGGTAGGGAATAAGCTGTGTGTGTTAAATCGTTACAGAGGGACTTGGACAGCATACAGGCTTAGGCAGATTTGTGGCAGATGAAATTTAATATCAGTAAATGTGAAGTGTTACACATAGGAAAAAAATGTGAGGTTTGAATACACAATGAGAGGTCTGAAAATCGAAAATACGCCTTCTGCAAAGGATTTAGGAGTTGTGGTGGACTTGACAATATCAACTGCCAGACAATGTTCAGAAGCCATCGAGAAGGATAAAAGAATGTCATGTTATATAGCGCCTTGATGTGTGGAGTACAAGTCACAGAAGGTTCTGCTCAAGTCTTTATAACACACTGGTGAGGCCTTATCTGGAGTACTGGGTGCAGTTTTGGTCTTCAGGCTGCAAAAAGGACATAACAGCACTAGAAAAGGTCCAGAGAAGAGCGACGAGGCTGAGCCCAGGGCTACAGGGGATGAGTTATGAGGAGAGATTAAAAGAAGTGAGCCTTTACAGTTTAAGTAAAAGAAAATTAAGAGGAGACTCAATTGAAGGGTTTAAAATGATGAAGGGAATTAGTCCAGTGGATCGAGATGGTGACTGTAAAATGAGTTCATCAAGAGCACGGGGACACAGTTGGAAAATTGTTAAGGGTAAATTTTGCACAAACATTAGGAAGTTTTTCTTTACACAAAGAACGATAGACACTTGGAATAAGTGATCAAGTAGTGTGGTACACAGGATGACTTTCAAGACTTTCAAAACTCGACTTGATGTTTTTTTGGAAGAATTAAGAGGAGAGGACTGGTGAGTTTTGCTGGGCTGAATGGCCTGTTCTCGTCTAGAGTGTTCTAATGTTCCATCTTCCATATCTCGATTACCTGGGCTTTATTTTATTACAGACTGAACTTTCATATCAATACCTGTCAGACTGACAAATATTGTTTGTGATGTTTATGGTGGGTCGTGTCCATCTTGTGTTTATAAATTGTACATACGTCTTGTATTTTGAGTTTTAGTTAGGTCTCAATATAATCCCTACATTTATCAGCCTATTATAAGAGTGAAGTCTTGTTCATGGGAAAGGGGAGCCAGCGTAACAGTTCCTATTATAAGAAATAGCAGTGATTAGCTGCAGGCCTCATCCAACCAATCTGGCAGCATAGTGGGCAATCGGTACAATCCTCCTATAATATTTTCAATATTGCGTTCCATTTGTGTATGGTTTATTATACACTCACTTAGCAGATTATTAGGAGTGTCTGTGAACTTACGTATTCATTCATTGATCTAATCAGCCAATCATGTGGCGGAAGCACAATGCAAAAAATCATGCAGATACGAGTTAAGACCTTTACTTCATGTACACATCAAACAGCAAAATGGGGAAAAATATAACCTCAGTGATTTGGGCTGTGGCTTGACTATTAGGGCCGGGTGGGCTGGTTCGAGTATTTCTCAGGTCTTCCCAGAGATGTTCTACATGGTTAAAGTCTGGGTTTTGGCTGAGCCACTCAAGGACAATCAAAGGGTTGAACTAAAGTCAATCCAGCATTGTCTCAGCTGTATTGTTTGGGCCATTGGATGAAACGTCAACCCTGTTTGAGGTTGCATGCACTCTTGAATAGGTTTTCCCTAAAAAAGGTTTTCCCTGCATTCATTCTTCCCTTCGTTCTAACCAGTCTCCATTTCTCTGCCACTGACAAATGCCCCCATAGCTTGATGCTGCCACCTTCGTTCTTCATCATAAGGGATGGTATTATGCAAGTGCTGAGCAGTGCCTGGAGTTCCCCAGACACAGTGCTTGATGTTCTGCCCAAAGAGTTTATTTTTTTTTCTCATCAGACCAGAGAGTCTTTCTGTCATGTTCTCATAGTCCTTTGACACAAAAGTGGCTTTTATCTAGACACTCCCTGTTAGAGTGAGTTTTGGGTTCTTGTTCACGACCCTGACCAATGCACTTCTTGCCATGTTACTCAGTTTGGCCTGAAGGCCAGACTTTGGGAGAAACTTGGTGGTTCCAAACTTCTTCCATTTCACAAATATCGAGACCACTGTGCTGCTTGAAACACTCAAAACTTTTAAAATATTTTATCACAATTTGATCACAGATGACTACAGAGAGTTTATTGGGCATCATGACATTTTTCATGTCCTGACTTGCAGTATGAACCATCATCAAAACATGCACACAAATTATCTAGAACATCTGAAAGGGAGGCATCACCACTGCAGACAGGTAGTGTGGTCTTACCTAGTCTATGATTACTTGGATTCCCAACCATAATGGCCGTGAGTCTCTGGTGTCCCGACACTGGCAATGAATTTTATTTTCCATTCTCTCGCTTAGCTGCTTTGATGCCCTGAAATAGATTTGACCTCGCTGACCTGAGGTCCACCTTGTCACCTGATCTAAAGACAGGCTTTAAACAGAGCATGTACTTCCAGTGTCACCCATGGTTTATAATTTGTTCTGGTGATCTTTGAGACAATCGCATCATCTATGCTCTTGTTAAACCTTAAACCTCCACATATTTGGGGGGTTAATGCACCCCCTGGACGCCAAATACTTTTTTGCTGCACTTTTTATGAAAACGTCATAATACACCAAGAAAAAGTGAAATTTGAATGGAACCCATTTTTTCATGTAAAGAGCATCACAATTACTGCAACATTGATCATTTTACACACTGCCAATGAACTGCAAAAACTATAAAAAAAACTACTGCAACAATCAATTATGATATATACAAGGTGCAACTGATGCCATTGATGAAATTCAGTAAATCACCAAGCCAACTGCACTTGAACTGGCTGCTCGCAAACACACAGAGGCCAATGCTGATGCTTGCAGGCTTGTCTAGTGAAGCGGCTGAATCCCAGGGACAATGGTGCTGATTCGCTAGGGGGCACTAGTGGTCATGAGCTGGCTGCTCAACGAATGGACGACACAGACTGATTATCTCCGGCGTGCTGGCGAATTGCACTAGGAACCGACTATAGCCGGTTGCGGTGTTCAACAAATCTACGTCGCTGAAGATACTTGGCTCCGATGTGTTGGCAAATTGCACTGAGATCCAACTATAGCTGGTTATGGCGTTTAAGGGTTATTGTAGTCAGTGACTGATGATGCACACTCAACTAAGTTGATCTAGCAGCCATAAGTGGCAGCTGCTTTAAACATGGCCTGGTCTGGGTGATCAAAACAGTCCTGCTGGGTTGAAACAGCTCTTTCTGGGCACATCTGGATTTGTTTAAAATGTCTGAAATGCTTTCATCCCGTTGCCCTAATTTAGGCCAGTTCTCAAACTTTCGTATTTCGCCCCCTCTTTTCTACCTGGAATAACTCTGCGCCCCCTGCATAATATAAGAAAGATGAGAATAACCCTGATACAACTAACAAAGGTATGGTACTCGTGCCGTGTCGCGGTATCCTATCATTTTTACTTCCATAAGATTTGCATGTGTTCCGCTAACTGCGATGAAATATTTGCAATTTATTTTTTTTAAAGTTCTTTAATAACTGTAAAAATACTTGTGTGGTTTTCGGTAGTAATTCTAATCCCAAAAACAAAGAATAAATAATTTATTCTTATTTAATTATTTTTTTATGTAAAGAAACGATTAAACATGTTTTAATTTTTAAAAACTCGTAATCGAGGACACCGATGAAGTCATTCTGTGCCAGACAAACATATTTTCATCCGACAAATGTTATACCGCTGTTAGTTGTATCATGAAAATAACCCAATACGCAGTAAATTATATTTAACTCAATTTGGAAATATTGGCTACGCTGCCAATGTGGTGCAGTCGTGCCACATTATCACCTGATCTACTGTTACCCGAGTGTTCGCGACAGATACCGATACGTCTCGAACCTTCTGGATTGAAAATATGTGACTATAAAAGCAGCAGCAGCAGCGCTGCTTGTCAAAGAAACAAACTTCAAATAGAAAAGGAGCTCAGAGTGTCTCGATATCTCGAATATCAAACCAAACCTGGACAGGCTGTGTACTTTAAAGCAGGCATATATTAGGCATTAGATCTGTGCCTTAGAAATTTTTTATTTTAATTTTAGTTATAATGCATTTGCTGTGATTATATGCTTGAAAATTTTAATTTGAAATAAAAATGTAAAAAATTAATTTTGATGTCTTGTTCATTTATTTTACAGCTTCAGCACCCTCCACAGTTTGAGAACCGCAGATCTAGGTCTACACACAATTTGGTCACAGATGTCTAGATAGAGGTCCTTGGACTTTATGGCTTATGGTGTGAATTGTGGGACCTTCTCTACACGGGTAGACAATGTCCAATCGATTCCGTTTCCCCCAGGTGGACTCCAATCAAATTCTTGACACATCTCAAGGAGAATTAAAGCAAACACAATTCACTTGTCCACAAATTGGAGAGCTGCAACAAAGGGTCTCAATACTTCTCTGAATGAGAGATTTCAATTTTTGAGTTTTAGTAAATCTGCAAACCTGTCGAAAACATGTTTTCAGTTTGTATTTATGGGTTATTGAGTGTTGACTGATGGGCGGTGATGGCACATTTATCCATTTACAGTAAAATGAAATCAACAGCACAATAAAGTGTGCTGAAAGTGAAGGAGTCTGAGTCCACTGTATGACAAAGGTTAAATAAGCTACAAAACAGAAAGCTGTGATTCATCGTCCCGTTTGCCAGAAGAACTTCATCCTATCATAGGGCTGAGAGTGGTGGGAGACATCATCTGTGCTCTTGTTAATGTAGTCAGTGACTGATGATGCACACTCATCTAAAGTTGATCCAACAGCCAGAGGTGGCAGCTACTTTAAACAAGTGTGATCAAAACAGTCATGCAGGGTTGAAGCAGCTCCCTCTGGGCACATATTGATTTGTTTAAAATGTCTGAAATGCTTTTATCGCCTTGCCCTGATTGAGGCCTACACACAATTTGATCACAGAGGTCTAGATAGAGGTCCTTGGACTTTATGGCTTGCACTGTGAATTGTGGGACCTTCTCTACACAAGTATACGTGTGCCTTTCAAAATGACGTCCAATCAATTCAGTTTGCCACTGGTGGACTCCAATCAAATTCTTGACATACTTCAAATCGGAGAGTTGTTATTCATTGTTCCGTTTACTAGAAGAACTTGATCCTGTCATAAGGCTGAGAGTGGTGGATGACATCATCTATGCTCTTGTTAATGTAGTCAGTGACTGATGAGGCACAATCATCCAAGTTGATCCAACAGCAATTGGTGGCAGCTGCTTTAAAAATGTATGATCAACACAGTCATGCAGGGTTGACGCAGCTCCCTCTGGGCACATCTTGATTTGTTTAAAATGAAATGCTTTTTATCACCTTGCCCTGATTGAGGCCTACACACAATTTGATCACGGAGGTTTAGACAGAGTCCCTTGGACTTCATGGCTTGCAGAGTGAATTGTGGGACCTTCTCTACACATGTACTCATGTGCCTTTCTAAACGATGTCCAATCAATTCCATTACCCCTATGTGGACTACACTGAAATTCTTGACACACTTCAAAATGGAAAGCTGTTATTCATTGTCCTGCTTGCTAGAAGAACTTAATCCCATCATAGGGCTTAGAGTGGATGGTGACTATCACAAAACTCACTCATAGACACTTATATCATGAAAATTTAAAGTCACCAATCAATCAAACGTGAAAGAAGAACGTGGAGAAAAGCCTGAAAACACTACACAGGCTGATGTTCAAACCCAGCATCCTGGAGGTGTGAGGCAGCATTGATAGTGCGTAACAAATTACAGACTCAAACGGTGAGACTGCATCATGAATCTATCCATCCATCCATCCATCCAGCCTCTTCCGCTTATCTGAGATCGGGTCGTGGGGGCAGCAGCTTGAGCAGAGATGCCCAGATTTCCTCTCCCCGGCCACTTCTTCTAGCTCTTCTGGGGGAATTCTGAGGCGTTCCCAGGCCAGCCGAGAGACATAGTCCCTCCAGCGTGTCCTGGGTCTTCCCCGGGGCCTCCTCCCGGTTGGATGTGCCTGGAACACCTCACCAGAGAGGTGTCCAGGAGGCTTCATGAATCACCTTCTAAAAATTATAACAAAAATCACTATGATATAAGATTCCTCTAATAGTGATAAAATAAATGATACATTTTAGGCAAATATTCACCATTCATTTATTCCCATTTCAACCTTCCCAGAGAATGTAGTAATAAAAACATTTACTGACATATGTTAAGAAACTATTGCAAAATTAATACATATAAAAAGTAAAAATTACTGGCCATTTTCTGAATAGGACAAATTGTTCACAAATGACCTCAACTGCTTACTAAGTATTAAATTACTATAATGAGCTTTAATGTATGACCACATATGAATGACTGATAAGTGTGTACTTTTGACATTATTCCAAGAGATACTTCAAAAATAGTATTTTGGTTGTCTTGAGTTTGAAAAATCTTGCAGATTTTTTTAAGAGAAAAATGTGTAAACAATTGCTGGTCTGTAGTATATAAATAAACAAAGGACGATTAGACGATGATCAGGGAGAAAATCGGGAGTGGTCTCCCCTCAACTTTCTCGTATTCTCAGCTATAGGGATGGATATTTGATGAGTAAACCGTAAGACAATGATTATATTTTTATATTATTTACATTAAAGAACCATCAACAACAAATCAAATCAAGTTAATAATATATTGAGAAATTATTATAAAAGTAAACTTGAATAAATCGCACTCTTCCGCTGCATGAATAAAAAATTTGCCATGGTAATTTTATCTTGGCAAACAATTCAGGTAAATCACCACTTTCAGTAAGCGGAAGTCGTTCAAAAGTTGCAAGAGACTTTAGTAATGTGTGTAATGTAGTACTTGTACACAAAATTTCATTCACATAAAGCAAAAATGTTCTCAAATATGTACAGTATCTATACTAATAAAAGGCAAAGCCCTCACTGACTGACTGACTGACTCACTTACTCACTCACTGACTCATCACTAATTCTCCAACTTCCCATGTAGGTAGAAGGCTGAAATTTGGCAGGCTCATTCCTAACAGCTTACTTACAAAAGTTGGGCAGGTTTCATTTCGAAATTCTACGCGTAATGGTCATAACTGGAAGGTATTTTTCTACATATACTGTAATGGAGTTGAGCTCGAACGCCATGGGGGCGGAGTTTCGTGTGACATCATCACGCCTCCCACGTAATCACGTGAACTGACTGTCAATGCAGTACGTAGAAAACCAGGAAGAGTTTCAAAAAGCACTGAAGAAAACATGCATCATATAATTGAGAAGGCAGCGAAACAATAAGAAGCGAGCGAGTGACACATACAACCATATTTATGAGTGCTGCTACTTCGGAAACAAAGCACAGTGTAAACCTAAAGTTTAAATTAAGTTCATAGACAGGCTACCGCTGGCGTTTCACATGCCCACAGGTAATGCGGGATACAAGTTTAATGAGAGGACGCAGGTTATAAACGAGAGTTTTGATCACTTTGTAACTAAGTTAAAATTGCAGATGAGGGGCTGTGCTTATGCAAATTCCGAGAGACTGTGTTTGTGGGGGATTGACAGTTAAGGCGGGTGGGGGAGTCACGTCATCATCTCCCCTCCCATTCACCTCATTTTGCTCTGAGCTGAGCTCCGCGGCTAACGCAGTGTTACGACTTTGTGACACTGCCACCAAATACTCACAGAACAATCCACAAGTTAATACACACGCTGTCTCTAGAGTTTCTCCACACTAAATCCTCCAGGCACTACTTACAAAAGGTTACATTGACAATCGTGTTACGTTATTTTTAAAATGTTTCCTTTTCTTAGCACAAGCACAGCTGAGAAGCTTCGATTCATGTGCTCCATAGCGTTAAAATCACGAATTTAATCACAAGCAAGGGAACTTCTGTCAATGCATGATTTCCTGGTACACGATTACATTGATCAGCGCTTCCCGATTCATTTTACCCTCACACCCCCTTGGTTTGAGAAGAAGTATGAAAAAATATGAGGTTAACACAGAAAAACAGATCACCAATTGAAGCTTTATGAATAATCGATTCGCCATCAATAATTGTTGTGGTAAAGCCATACGCAGTGTAATCCTCCTTCCATTTTATAATTTTTCCGCCACTAGCCATGATTAAATGAGCGGTAAAAAGTAAGAGCGAAGCGAGGGTGACTTATTCAGGCAGGCAGGCGACAGCTCAATAGCTCGAATTTGGATATAAGTAGGTTCTATTTAATCGCCAGAAATATCTTTGGTAGGAATGTAAGTTGAATTTAGTCTTTACATTTCTATGGTAAAGAAAAAGTTATGCAATGATGACTACATTTAACTATATAAAGTCAAAACTTGTATATATAAAGTCATTAGAGAATATATAAAGTTAAAACTTGATTATATAAAGTCACGGTCGGGATAAATAAAGTCAAAAATTTAATATATAAAGTCAGCGTCGGTATATATAAAGTCAATACTTGTTTCTGAATATATAAAGTCAAAACTTGAATATATAAAGTCAGCGCTGGAATATATAAAGTCCATCCATCCATCCATTTTCTAACCCGCTGAATCCGAATACAGGGTCACGGGGGTCTGCTCGAGCCAATCCCAGCCAACACAGGGCACAAGGCAGGAACCAATCCTGGGCAGGGTGCCAACCCACCGCAGGACACACACAAACACACCAAGCACACACTAGGGCCAATTTAGAATCGCCAATATAAAGTCAAAACTTGAATATATAGCCTAAAGTCATTCCCAAATATATAAAGTCACAACCTGAGTATATAAAGACGGCGTTGGAATATTTCAGAATATATAAAGTAAGCGCTGGAATATATAAAGGCAAAACTTAAATATATAAAGTCAGTGTAGGAATATATAAAGTCAGCGCTGGAATCTATAAAGTCAAATCTTGAATATATAAAGTCAGCGTCGGAATACAGGCTATAAAGTAAGCACTGCAATATATAAAGTCAAAACTTCAATATATAAAGTCAGCGTCGGAATATACAAAGTCAGCACTGGAATATCCATCCATTTCCCAAACCGTTGAATCCAACCACAGAGTTACGGGGGTCTGCTGAAGACAATCCCAGCCAACACTGGGTGTAAGGCAGGAACCAATCCTGGGCAGGGCACATGCATCATTTTCAAAACATTAACTGAACAGTGTTTTTGTTAACTTAGTTCAGTTCAGAGTCGTTTCAATCAATAGATTTTGAGTTTCACTTTACAGTATATATTCAGGACTAAGTGTATATACTCCGATGCTGACTTTATATAATCAGGAATGACTTTATAAATTCCTACGCTGACTTTATATATTCAAGTTTTGACTTTATATATTCCGACAGTGACTTTATATATTCGGGAATGACTTTATATATTTGGGAATGACTTTATATATTCAAGTTTTGACTTTATATATTCCGACAGTGACTTTATATATTCGGGAATGACTTTATATATTTGGGAATGACTTTATATATTCTGACGCCGACTTTATATATTCACAAAATCAATTTATTTGCCTGTTTGGCACCCCATAGTATATGTGTGTGTGTATATATATACCCATGTATGTATGTATATATATATATATATATATATATGTGAGCTGGAGGGCTGATCGCACCCCAAATAGAGACAGACGCCCTGGGAAAACCACAAACCCTGAAACACTGACTACACATTGCTCCTTATCCTTGCACTATAGCGTAATACAAGCCTCGGTACTCCGCCGACTTATAAGCCTTGCAGCGCCTGTCAGTTTGGGAATTGATTGTTTGCTTTTATCTCTCTCTGCTCCTAGCGGAACTGTTATATCTGACTTGTCATGGAGCACGTTTAAGCTCATGTGTTTGCGGTGTCTGAATAAAAATCCTTCTTTTTCTACGACCTTCTGTGTCTCTGTGCAAATCTGTGACCCAAGCGTGACAAGTGGTACCAGAGTGGTTGCACAGATGGATGCCCGAAGACTTATTTCAGAAGTCTAAAACATTTGCACTTAAAGACTGGAAACTAAACATGGATGACCCAATCCGTGCGCAAATTCAAGATTTGATACATAAAGTGCACTGTTGGTTTGAAGGAGACGTAATGGAAACAGTTGTCGTGAATATATTACTGGCGGCATACCTGAAGTTCTTGAGATGAATTTCTACGCCATGATATTAAATCATTAACGATTATGTCCAGGCGATTAGAGGGTTCACAGTCCACTTGGAGAAAGAGCGGTGGATTTCGTGCTGCCGAACCTGTGAGCGAGCGTCCAGGACATTCTCGCCGCTCGATCGACAAGCTGCAGGACCTGAAAATCTAATGGGGTCAGGTAGGACCCGGAAATCCAGTCGTAGATGGGACGCCTGTTTCTGGGGAGACAGCGGCAACAGCGGTCGACAAGACCGTGGAGGCTACAGAGCACGTCGGCGTGGGCGTCAGAGGATATTTCGGAAGCGGAGCCGACCGTAGATGTTTCCGATGTGATCAGCTCGGCCATTTGGCAAGAGATTGTCGCTTGTCTCCAGCTCATTCAATGGGATTGGACTGGCGAGATTTGTTGCTCAACTATTACATATCCGGATGGAAAAGATGGCTTGTTGATCCCGGTGAAATTGGGACACAGAAATCTCAGCATTGTTAGATTCGGAAGTGACCTTTGTATTGTGAGACGAGACTGTCTTAATGAACAATGCCTTAGAGACTGTGAGACTGTAAAAATACGCTGTGTACATGGTGATGTTAAAGATTATCAGACTTTACTTCTTCCTTTAACTTATAGGGGGCGCCACTTTAAGGTTTGGTCTGCCGTTTCGGACTCGTGCCCTTGGCCATTACTCATAGGACGGAGAAATGCCCTTTTTCGAAACTGATTAATAAATGTAAGGGACCAGTAGTCCAGTCCACTAATGAACTTGGTGGGGGGGGAGAAGAAGAAGAAATCCAAGACGAAGAACTGGTAGCGGCGGGGAAAATCTAGAGCCCAACTTAGATATTGAACCCGATCTCTCCAGCGAGACGGAGGAGGTCACCCCCGACAATCTTCCAGAATGGGCTGCTCCTTCTACATCTTCCCAGATTGCAAACGCCTCGAACACAAACCGAGTGTTAACGAACAATCAGATTTTGTGCGTTTGCAGCATACTGATAGCTCATTAGAATATGCATTTAAACAGGCTCGCCCTGCTATTGACTCTTATTACCAAGAGCGTAATTCCGGGGGTGTGAAAACCCCACACTTTATAGAAAAGGACGGTTGCCTTTTCAGAGTGATCTCAGATCATTTGGAGGGAATTTATTGAACAACTGGTGGTACCTGAAGCACATAGGGAAACTGTTTTGCATCTGGCACATTCACACATCTTGGGGGGGCACCTCGGTGCCGACAAAACTAGAGACCGGTTATCAAAACGATTTTATTGGCTTAATATGGGAAAAGATGTTGAACGATTTTGTACTTCATGTCCAGACTGCCAGATCGTCTCTGCTTATAAGCCTCCTCGGGCTCCCCTTTGTCCTATGCCCATATTGGAAGTTCCCTTTCAGCGTGTGGGATTAGATATTGTGGGACCATTACCTAAGACTAAGGATGGGTACCAATATTTGCTGGTGTTGGTTGATTATGCGACACGATATCCAGAAATGATCGCTGAAAAGGCCAACTCTTCGGCTGTAGCCAAAGCACTATGTGAAACTTTTACTCGTATTGGTATCCCTAGAGAAATCTTAACTGATCAGGGCACACCTTTCACTTCTCGCGTGATGAAACAATTGTGTGACAGCTTTGCTATTAAGAAATTGAGTATACTGTTTACCATCCTCAAACGAATGGTTTAACCGGCGATTTAACAAAACATTGAAACAGATGATCAGGCGAGTTGCTCATAATGATCCCACAACATGGAACACTGTCCTACCGTTTGTTTTGTACGCGTGCGAGAATCACCACAGGCGTCCACTGGCTTGAGTCCCTTCGAGTTGTTATTCGGCAGGCGCGAGGCATCCTGGATGTGGTATGCGTGAGGAATGGATAGGAAACGAGAGAGCAGCTAAGGTCCAAGCTTTGCAGATCGACTAATTTCGTTGCAAGACAGAATTTCTATGCTTTCCTCTATTGCTGTGGAACACCAACAACGAGAACAGGAAACTCAGAAGCGTCTTTACGATAGGCAGCAAGCTCCGTGAGTTCAAACCTGGCGATCGTGTTTTGGTACTGGTTCCCTCGGATCCACACAAATTCTTAGCTAAATGGCAGGGCCCGCCATTATTGAGGAGCGTATGAGTCCAGTAAATTACAAGGTTAGAATACCGGCGGCGCAAACCATTCCAGATTTTACACATTAACCTCTTGAAGGAATGGCACGACCGACAAGAGGTTAACACTTCCTTGGGTTGTTTCTCAGTCCGATGTTACCATTGGTAACGATCTTACTGACACGCAAAAGACAGAACTGTTATCTTTGATAGAACGGAACACTGATGTCTTTTCAGATTTACCAGGCAAGACTAACATTACAAAACATAAAATTACCACTGCACCTGATGTTCGCGTACAGATGCGGCCGTTCCGGATACCGAAGCGCGAAATATTGTCTTGAAGAGGTAAAAAAGATGCTGACACTGGGTGTAATTCGTGAAAGTAAAAGTGACTGGTGCAGCCCAGTCGTATTAGTCCCAAAGCAAGACGGTTCGGTTCGGTTCTGTATCGATTTCAGACGCTTGAATAAGGTCTCTAAATTCGATGCTTATCCCATGCCCGTGTCGATGAACTGTTGGAAAAACTGGGTCAGGCGAGCTATATCTCCACGCTAGATCTCACGAAAGGCTATTGGCAGGTGCCTTTAGAGGCTAGCAGTTGTGAGAAAACGGCATTTGCGACTCCTGACGGACTCTATGAATTTACAAGACTCCGTTTGGTCTTCACGGGCACCTCTAACTTTTCAGCGTATGATGGATCAGATCCTACGTCCTCACTCTGAATATGCTGGGGCATTTGACGATGTCGTGATTTTTAGCAATGATTGGAAAACACACTTAGAGCGGCTTCAAGCCGTTCTTGAAAGCTTGAGACAGGCTGGCCTTACTGCTAACCCTAAGAAATGTAAACTAGGCATGTCCGAGACTCATTACTTAGGCTATTCTATGGGCAAGGGTTTACTTAGGCCACAATTAAGGAAAATAGAAGAAATGCTTGTTTACCCGAGACCTGAGACACAGAAACAAGTACGCGCTTTCTGGGACTCGCTGGTTACTACAGAAAATTCATTCCAAATTTTGCACATAGAGCTGCTCCTCTTACAGAACTTACTAGAGGCAGAAAAAACCGACCTGTCCTGTGGACAGAAAATTGCGAACGTTCTTTCAACGATTTAAAAAAAGCATTGTCTTCTTACCCGGTTCTAAGGAACCCGGATTTCACAAAAGATTTTATCTTGCAAACAGACGCAAGTGCATTTGGTGTGGCGCAGTCCTGTCACAAATTTTTGATGGAGAAGAACATCCAATCACATATTTGAGTAGGAAATTACTTCCTAGGGAACGCAATTATTCTACAATTGAGAAAGAATGCTTGGCAATTAAGTGGGCTGTGGAAGCGCTTCGCTATTACTTGTGGGGACGAAACTTCACTTTGGTAACTGATCATGCTCCACTCCAGTGGTTGTACCGACAGAAAGATACAAACTCTCGTCTAATGAGATGGTTTCTGGGTTTACAACCTTACAGTTTCACAGTAAAGCACCGACCAGGTTCTGAACACGCCAACGCAGATGTATTATCACGACTAAATGAACCTAGTACAGAGAGTCGCTTGATTCACAGGAATGTGAATAAAGCTGAGGGGGAGGGTGTGAGCTGGAGGGCTGATCGCACCCCAAATAGAACAGACGCCCTGGGAAAACCACAAACCTTGAAACACTGACTACACATTGCTCCTTATCCTTGCACTATAACGCGTAATACAAGCCTCGCGGTACTCCGCCGACTTATAAGCCTTGCAGCGCCTGTCAGTTTGGGAATTGATTGTTTGCTTTTATCTCTCTCTGCTCCTAGCGGAACTGTTATATCTGACTTGTCATGGAGCACGTTTAAGCTCATGTGTTTGCGGTGTCTGAATAAAAATCCTTCTTTTTTTCTACGACCTTCTGTGTCTCTGTGCAAATCTGTGACCCAAGCGTGACAAGATATATATATATATATATATATATATATATATATATATATATATATATGCCAGCAACACTCATGACAATGACAAAACAATTACATTGTCAATCATATTACGTTATTGTTAAAATGTTTCCTTTTCTTTTTACTTCTCCGTTGCCAAGCGGGTATTTTGCTATATATACATATATACATATATATATATATATATATAGATAGATAGATAGATATATGCTAGACATTAAGCCCGTTAGAATAACGGGCGCTAGAACAGTAGTGCATGAACATTAGTATGAACAGTCTATATTAAATGGCAAGGGACCTTGTATGTGGCTGTAATATGCGTCACTGTATTGTGCGCCTTTAATTTTCTCTCTCAGTAATACTGGTTTGTATTTTCGTGAAATTCCTGTAATTTTGTCTGACAGTAATACAGTGGAACCTCTGTTCACGACATTAATTCGTTCCAAAACTCTGGTTGTAACCCGATTTGGTCGTGAACCGAAGTAATTTCCCGCATAGGATTGTATGTAAATACAATTAATCCGTTCCAGACCGTATGAACTGTATGTAAATATATATTTTTTTAAGTTTTTGAGCACAAATATAGTTAACTATACCATAGAAAGCACAGTGTAATAGTAAACTAAATGTAAAAACATTGAATAACACTAAGAAAACCTTGAACAACAGAGAAAACTAACACTGCAAGAATTTGTGCTATAGCCTTATGACCCGCTCGCTAAAAACTCTTTTTTTAATGAGTTTTAAGCACAGGGGAAAAAATGAACATTTGAAAAATCTGTAATTTAATAAACAACCAAGTAAAGTAACATTGCAACAATGCACACGCGCGCCTGTGTGTGTGTGTGTCTCTCTTGTGCGCCTTTGTGTGTGTCTCTCACGTGTGTGTCTCTTAAGCGCACGCCTCTGTGTGTGTGTGTGTGTGTGTGCGTGACTCACGGGCGCCTGTGTGTGTATCTCAATCAATCAATGAATCAACATTTATTAATATAGCACATATTCATACAAAAAATGTAGCTCAAAGTGCTTTACAAAATGAATAGAAAAATAGAAGACACAATAAAAAATAAACATAAGTCAACATTAATTAACATAGAATAAGAGTAAGGTCCGACGGCCAGGGTGGACAGAAAAAACAAAAAAAAACTCCAAAGGCTGGAGAAAAAAATAAAATCTGTAGGGGTTCCAGACCAAGAGACCACCCAGTCCCCTCTGGACAATCTACCTAACATAAATCAAACAGTCCTCTTTGTATTTAGGGTTCTCACGGAAGGACTTGATAAAGATGGTCACGTAGACTTCTGCCTTTTAATCCATGCTTTGAGTAGGTGGTGGTGGCGCAGGCCGGAAAAAGAAACAGAAGAGAGAGTAGGGGTCAGTATGGATTTTGGAGTCACTGTGAATAGTTATTATGAAGAATTGAACATACAGAGCATCAGGATTAAATTAAAGTGAAGTTATAAAAAGGCCATGTTAAAGTAATGTGTTTTCAGCAGTGTTTTAAACTGCTCTACTGTATCAGCCTGGCGAATTCCTATTGGCAGGCTATTCCAGGTTTTAGGTGCATAACAGCAGAAGGCCGCCTCACCACTTCTTTTAAGTTTAGCTTTTGGAATTATAAGGAGACACTCATTTGAAGATCTAAGGTTACGATTTGGAATATAACGTGTCAGGCATTCCGATATATAAGATGAAGTGAGATTATTTAAGGCTTTATAAACCATAAGCAGTATTTTAAAGTCAATTATGAAAGACACAGGTAACCAGTGTAGTGACATCAAAACTGGAGAAATGTGTTCAGATTTTCTTTTCCTAGTTAGGATTCTAGCAGCTGCATTCTGCACTCGTTGCAAGTGATTGATGTCTTTTTTGGGTAGTCCTGAGAGGAGTGCGTTACAGTAATCTAATCGACTAAAAACAAAAGCGTGAATTAATTTCTCCGCATCTTTCAATGATATAAGAGGTCTAACTTTAGCTATGTTTCTTAAGTGAAAAAATGCTGTCCTAGTGGTCTGATGAATATGCGATTTAAAATTCAGATTACAGTCAACGGTTACCCCTAAATTTTTTACTTCCGTCTTAACTTTTAATCCTAGTGCATCAAGTTTATTTCTGATAACCTCACTGAATCCATTATTGCCAATTACTAAAATTTCAGTTTTCTCTTTATTTAGTTTGAGAAAGTTACTATTCATCCATTCACAAATACCAGTAAGACGTTGTGTTAGTGAATCGAAAGAGTCGGGGTCATCAGGTGCTATTGATAAGTACAGCTGTGTGTCATCAGCATAGCTGTGGTAGCTCACGTTGTGCCCTGAGATTATCTGACCTAACGGAAGCATATAGATTGAGAATAACAGTGGACCCAGGATAGAGCCTTGTGGAACACCATATCGGATATCATGTGTCTTTGAGATTTGATTACCACAACTCACAAAGAATTTTCTCCCTGCCAGGTAGGATTCAAACCAATTTAAGACACTGCCAGAGAGGCTCACCCATTGACTAAGGCGATTTCTAAGAATATTATGATCAATGGTGTCAAATGCAGCACTCAGATCTAAGAGGATGAGAACAGATAAATGGCCTCTGTCTGCATTTACCCGCAAGTCATTTACTACTTTAACGAGTGCAGTTTCTGTACTGTGATTTGTTCTAAAACCCGACTGAAATTTATCAAGAATAGCAGGTTTATTGAGGTGGTCATTTAACTGCATAATGACTGCCTTCTCTAGAATTTTACTTAAGAAGGGCAGGTTAGAAATGGGTCTAAAATTTTCAAAGGCAGAGGGGTCAAGATTTTTTTTCTTGAGCAGGGGTTTAACTACAGCAGTCTTAAGACAGTCTGGAAAGACCTCCGTATCTAATGACGAATTTACTATGTCCAGAATATTGTCAATTAGCACGCCTGATATTTCTTTGATATCTGTCTCTCTCTCTGCACAAGGAATGCACAGGAAGAGACTGAACACGTGCTGTGTGGCCCCGCGCATGCGCACTTCACCAGAAGACACACCCACGGGTTTTATTAAAGAGGATATATATAGATATAGATAGATATATATATAGATAGATACGAAAACAACACTCATATCAAAGACAAAACAATTACATTAACAATCATGTTACGTTATTTTAAAAATTTTTCCTTTTCTTTTTCATAACTTCTTTAACACACTACTTCTCCGCTGTGGGTATTCTGCTAGTATATTATTATTTGAGCATCAATCGGAACATTGTGATTATCTCGAAAACCGGTCGTTTTTCAACAAAAGGCAAAGTGACAAAAAATGCTTAGAATATGGTGCTTTACCATAATATGATGTGAAATTATTGAATTTTTAATATTTTTGGAGAAATGTTTCAGGTAAAGTATCACTTCCGGTCAGTGGACATAGCTCAAAAGCTGATAGAAATCTATGTTTTGTACCTAATACAATAATAAAATTTGGTTGACCGAAGTGAAAGTGTCCTCAAGTTATCATGTTTACACACTCACACACACACAGACAGACATAATTCCAATTATGGTATTTTTGGACGATTACAATACTTTCCCTACAAAAAAGTAAATCAGACTCAGGGAGGTCTAAAACGTTGAGATTCATCAAAGTTCCGAGTTAAAATTTTTGGATGATTACAATACTTTTCCTATACTTCATATACGAGAAAGTAAAAAGGACGAAAGGTTATTTTGTGGGTTGAACTTGGGGTTGTTGTCTCCCTTTATCGTATGTCTGAAAGAAAGACGCTGTTTAACTACCCCTGAAGATGAGGAGGGGGACTGCACCTTTAAGGTATTTTGGACTTGTGGACTGGCCAGTGAGGTTGCCCAAGTAGACTATGAAGCTCTTTTAAGAAGCAGGAAGTGTAAAAGATGAGGAGATTGACAAACATCAAAGAGGAAGAGGCTTCTTTAATGTGACTTCTTTTTTTTGTACTTCCTCTTTTCCCACTTCTACGTGGGGTCTATGTGCTTGATCAACCTTCTCCAAACAGTTCAAACTTGCACCTCCTCATCAATCAAGTCTTTTTCCTTCAGATCTTCTTTTACTTTATCCACCTCTGCTTTGTCCTCACTCACTTTCTCTTCCCCTGGACTTCCATTCCCATCACTCTTTTGCCCACATCTTTAATTTATTCTCTTCATCACATGTCCATACCTCCTCAAGTTACTTCTCTGTACTTTCCTAGATTTCTCCCTCAGTTGTGTTGCACCTTTGATTGTCTCATATCATATCCTGTCTCAGTTTTGTAACTCCACACATCTATCTCCACATTCTCATTTCTGTTGCTAATACAGATTTTGAGAAAATGGTGGTGTAATAATCCAGTATTATTTTCTAATTTTTCATTATTTGTATATTTGCTTTTGTCTGGGTATTTTCTGTCCCATTTGCATATTTTCATATGCACATAAACACTAAGCCATGGTAAAACACTATCTCCATATCGTGCAGAAATTCTTCTGTGGAGTTTGGACGTCCAACCCCGCATACATTTAAGTTTGCCCATTCTGTGTCCCGCAGTGAGGGGTACTTGAAGTGAGGTGTGATGTGGAGCTGCCAGGGTGAATGAGACAAATGAAAGTGTGTGGAGCCCCATTGAAGGAGCCACTGGTGTCCACACATGGTAGCAGTGTTGTACACTGTAGGGATGCCAAATAAGGAAATGGTAGAAGATATGAGCTCCTACTCGAAACATTAACCCTGGCATATACAGCTGGGGTCCTCGCAGTTATGCCTCTTCGCTGAGAGGACTGGGGCAGCAAGAATGGGCAGAACATTACCTACCCCTGGACGCTAAATGACAGCCCCCATGGGTCACAGTGGTGCCTCGGACTCCCGCAGGGCTTTATGGGAGATGGAGTTGTATACAGCCTTGTTGGGATCTTAGTGCACTGCCGGTGGGTGCTGTGCTGCACCACACCCGGAAGTACGACTGGATGTAGGTCATCAAGCATCTAGTGCACTTCCGAGTAATATATAAAAAGAGCCTGCTGACAGTATCAGGAGAGCAAAGGTCAGGAGGAGGAAGATGAGGCTTGCCAAGGAGGAGTGGAGGAGAAAGAAAAGAAAGAGTATTGTGCTTTGTGATTGTGTTGTGGCTTCTGGGAGTGGGGAAGATGTTGCAAAGATGTTGAAAAGAAGAATAAAAATCACGTGTGATTTTATAAGTGTGCCTCCCGCATCTATCTGTGTCAGGTTGGGTAGCTGGCATGCCCCCTAGAGTTGTCACAACCTCTCAGGTCATTGCAACACATACCCTACATTCCTCCTGTGTTAAATCTACCTTGAATATTGAAGTGTCTTACAATGACCTAAAATCCCAGAATGCATCTGCTTCATTAATGGAGACTATACTGTATTTATTACCATTACGATTCATGTCTCTTAATATGTTAATATTGTGTTTATAAAATTATTTCTGAACACAGGGGCGGATCTATGTTTTGCACCCAATTACAGCATACTGGGTGCACATCCAGTAATGGCAATGGGTCTTTCCACCAAATCCAGTTTATTTAAACCATTGAGTAGCCAGGTGCCAGCTGAAATGATCAAGGGGGACCACCCTCCTTCGGTTGTTGAAACGATGGAGTACCCGGGAGTTGAAATGACCCAGGATACCCCCTCATTCAATAAAGCAATTGTGTAAATGTTGAAATGACCAAGGGAGGATACCCCGCTCGATTGAAGTCTCACAACGAAGTCAAAAGCGAGCAATACCGCACTTTATTAAATGACCATATGTCGGTATGTTGCATTGTTAAACGTATGATCAACTCTTTGTTAAGAAGCCAAGTCACCCAGGGGCCTGTGGGGGACTTAACTTGAAAGATTTTGAAATCTCTTGAGCATTTGTTGGCCGGAACCTCCTTACTCACCAGCATGAGAAAACCCTCTGCTCATGATATACCATTCATCTCATCTTTATGTCTAGCTAGAGAGGACATTAATCTTTTAGGGGTTCCACCTTATTTTTTGGCTGCTTCAATTCAAAAATCCCCAGTTGTAGGCCATATTTGTGCAGTAAATTACACCTTGTCACACACGTGCAATTAGGTGGCAGTCAAAAAGCCTAAAGGTGATTGAAAAATTGCGAGATGAAGGGTTGTCATGTGGTACTTACCGGAATCTCTTCTCTCCACAGAAAAGCCAAGGAAAATTAGTCACCAACATTTCCAGGTTCCAAAATGGGCACCACAACATCACTTCTGGTCACATGAACTGACATCACTTCTGACGCTCCAAAAAGACATCACTTCTGGTTTCATCAAATGACGTTGTTTCCGCTTCCAGTTGCCACATCACCTCCTGCTAACCATTTCCTGTTCCCATAATTCATCTCTGTATATAAACGCCATTTTGCCTGATAAACTTTGTCAATTGTTACCTCTTTGGTTTCATTTTGATCATTTATTTTGCTACTTTGTCCGCAGGACAATATACGGGGACGGTCCCCAACACTTTGTTTTGTGTGAAACGTTTTCTTTATTGGGAAATTATCCACAACCTCTGTGAACAAATAGGTGTCTTCAGCAAAAATGACAAGAAGGACTTGAAGTTGTGCACGTCACCCAGGGGTCAAAGTTACTCTTTTTCACAAAGAAGATTGGTAATATAGGTGTGTGGAGTGACATTTTATGTCATCTTGAAGTTGCTGATCAGGAATATAGTAATACTTTTAATACTTGATGCTGTATTAGTGGTCCTAGCCCACTAAGAGCCACTCCAAGAAGGTCAAAAATGACACATTTCACACATAAGCATGCCGGGAGTCATTTTAGACTTTTTCAAGGTCAGTGATTGTGAATATGATGCTATTTTTGATTTTTAATCCTTTACTGAGGGGGCCAGTCCTCTATGGACCACTACCAGAGAGCACAAAAATGACAAGTTTCTATTACAATCAAGAATATTTCGACTTTAAACATTGAAACTGAAGCACACATTTTAACTCTTAGAGGGCTGAATATTTTTTCCAAAAAAGTTTCTGAAAAGCAATGGTTTCACACAGAAATTAACATGAAACATCTGTCGCTGCATGCTGTGGCTGCCAGTTTGCCAAGAATATGCGGCAGGCTTGCTGTCAGGCTGTCTTTGCGTGCCTGAGTCAAAGTCGCAGTGCATTGCAACCTGGTTTCTACCTCTTATCATTGTTAAGTGGCAGTCTTCCCTGGCGAACATTGTCAGTACAACGATTAACTGGGGATCAATCAGCTAAAGCTAAAACCTCACATTTGTTTTCAATCATTTGTATCAAAATCTGAGTTTGACAAGTCATAGTCCAGTTCAGAGAGAACGGGCAAAACGTCATCCACGGAGTGTTTTGCTTTACGCATTCACTTTGATCTCTTGCCAAATGTCAGTGCCATTTTTGCCATTGTTTGCGCCTTGCTACTCACACGAGCGCAGGAAATCTCAGTCAAACCAATGAATCTAACTTTCCTTCTCGCAACGAGAGTCCAATTAAAACATAATGGTTGTGTCAAAGTTTACAGTCGATTACCATCTTCAAGTCCTCTTTTTGACAAAAGTCGACATAGTCAGTTCATATTTCACATTTCTGACACAGATATTCTTGTTTATTATGTACTTGCGCCTCATGAAGTAAATCATTCCATCCTTAAGAACCTAATTAATTTTCGCGGCTTCACTCTATCGCGGATTTTAAATGTAAGCACATCTAAATATATATCATGGATTTTTAAGCTGGTTAGCGCTTTCTGCGGACAATGGGTCTTTTAATTTATGGTACATGCTTCCTCAGTTTGATTGCCTAGTTGATTTCATACAAGGGACGCTATTGGCGGATGGCTTAGAAGCTACCCAATCAGAGCACGTATTACATATTAACTAAAACTCCTCAATGATATAAGATATGCTTCCTGTGCGGTGCTTGTTTGCTTCTCTCTATCTTTCTCACTGTCTCTGCCTGACGGAGGGGGTGTGAGCAGAGGGGCTGTTTGCACAGAGGACACGGACGCTCCTCTACAAAATGCTGCTTTATCGCGGTGCTTCTGTATACTTAAAAGCACGTATTGATTTTTTGATTGTTTGCTTTTCTTATCGAGTGCTCTCTCTCTCTGACATTCTCTGCTCCTGACGGCGCTCCTTTGAAGATAAGATATGTTTGCATTCTTTTAATTGTGAGAAAGAACTGTCATCTCTGTCTTGTCATGGAGCACAGTTTAAACATTTGGCTAAAGTGTGTTATTTCATGTCTAGAGGGCTCTAATAATGTTAACAGGGTGGGAAAGTTTATAAGGGCTTAAAATATATAAAAATAACTACACAAACATATGGTTTCTACTTTGCGGATTTTCAGCGATCGAGGAGGGATTACTGTAATTCTGTGCCAGACCAGGGGGTGGCGGAGTGCACTGACTCTTTCTCTCACTTCTCTGCATACCAGTTACAGGAAATTCCGCTTGGCCTTGATGACATCACTTCTGGTTCCACCCCCACTGATGACGTCACTTCCAGTCACTGCCCCAATGACGCCACTTCCTGGTTCCGGCCCCACTGATGATGTCAATTCCTCCACTCTCCCGTAAAGCCGCCATCTTTGTGCTATCAAATCAGTTCTGTTGTGGACTCCAATCTGTACAAATCTGTACATTGATAAGTATCTATTTTGCAGCCAGGAATAATACACGGGTGGCGGCCCCAATCCTTTTTTTTTGACTCTTTTGTCGTGCTTGTGACAGTATTTAAGCTCAAAGTTGAATCATGTTCCGGAAACTGCTTGTGAGGGGTTTACGTGTTCTCCCCTGGCTGAGAGGGTTTTTCTTCAGGTACTCCAATTGTCATCTCACATTTCAAAAAGCTTACCAATTCGATGAAGTGGCAGTATGAAATTTGCCCACCATGTGTGTGAGTGTTTGCGCCTAGGCTTGGCTCCTGAATTGCACTCAGTTTTCCCAAGAAAACCACAAGCTCCCCCACAATCCTGATTTAGATGAGCAGGAGAGGTGAAAGGAAGGATGACTGTTGTCACACAGACTGTGCATTTGGGAACCATCTTCTGGGCTCTGAGAAGGTAAGCAGTTCTATCCCAGGACGAGAGGGGGTGCTGACTCTAACAGTATCTTCTCCATTCCCTTCAGCAATGAGCCGACACTCAAGAAGGACATCAAGCCACACCTCAAAGCAGAAAGAAGGCTCCGCCCCTTACGGTCCTTCAGCATAAAAAGGAACTGCTCCTGGAAGGCTGCATTTCATATCAATCTTACGCTTACTGAGAACAGAGCTCCCAGTTAACCACTAGTGCTTTTTTCTTTGTTGTTCTTATTTTCTTGGTCATAGAGCCATCTTTTATTTGTTATTGGTAGCCACTTTCTGGAGTACTCGGGTTTCTTTTTGGCCACGTTACACTGTGTAAGATGCAAAATGATCACAACCTGGACAAAGTTTTGCCTAGTGGGGTGCTACAAAAACTTTTTAAACAATAACAAAGCTCAAACTTAGGTTGACAGCTTACAAAATAGGGCCTTGCAATTTAGAGTATGAGACAAACTTTTTGCATCATTTTTATGTTCAACTCTGTCAGGTGTGAGAATCATGATGAATGAGTTTGCTTACAAAGTAGTCAGTTTTCTCATTGAAATGTCACTGATTGTGTAGATAATGCAGTCATTTTAGGAAGAAGAATATGTTTCATAATTGCTCCTGTGGTTCTGTGAATGACTATTTTTGTTCCTACTGCTTCCCAGAATTTATTTAAATTACATTTAGTATCATTATATGCCTTCATTTTTATTAATGTTGCTTGATATTCATTATGCTATGTGCTGATGTATTCCAAGCCACTTTAAACCTTATGGAGATTAAGAAGGCTTTTTTGAACAAGTGAACAATGCAGAGGGTAGCACACTTATTTGCTCTACCACCTCATGGATCCTGCATCCTGGGCTCAAATCCTGGCTGTTGTCTGACTGGTCTTTGTATTTGTGTTGGGTCTTCCTCTGAGTATTCTGGTTTTGCTCTTATATGTCAATATGGCGATTCTAAAATGTGTGTGTTTATAAGTGGGTTTTGCAATGCAGTAGCACCTTGGGCCTGGTTTGTATCCTGCCTTGTACTCAGTGCTGCTGGAATAGGTTCTAGCTCCTCTAAGACACTGAACTGGATGAGTAGGGTTTACAAATATTATGTTATTTTGTAATTTGAAAATACAGTGCACTGGTGACATGCATTGATTTTAGAAATATAGAGGACACCCTGCTGCCCCAAAAGTCTCTCTCTTTCTCTCTCTCTCCATATATATATATATACACTCACCTAAAAACTATTAGGAACACCTGTTCAATTTCTCATTAATGCAATTATCTAATCAACCAATCACATGGCAGTTGCTTCAATGCATTTAGGGGTGTGGTCCTGGTCAAGACAATCTCCTGAACTCCAAACTGAATGTCAGAATAGGAAAGAAAGGTAAGTTAAGCAATTTTGAGCGTGGCATGGTTGTTGGAGTCAGATGGGCCGGTCTGAGTATTTCACAATCTGCTCGGTTACTGGGATTTTCACACACAGCCATTTCTAGGGTTTACAAAGAATGGTGTGAAAAGGGAAAAACATCCAGTATGCGGCAGTCCTGTGGGCGAAAATGCCTTGTTGATGCTAGAGGTTAGAGGAGAATGGGCCGACTGATTCAAGCTGATAGAAGAGCAACTTTGACTGAAATAACCACTCGTTACAAGCGAGGTATGCAGCAAAGCATTTGTGAAGCCACAACACGAGGCGGATGGGCTACAACAGCAGAAGACCCCACCGGGTACCACTCATCTCCACTACAAATAGGAAAAAGAGGCTACAATTTGCACGAGCTCACCAAAATTGGACAGTTGAAGACTGGAAAAATGTTGCCTGGTCTGATGAGTCTCGATTTCTGTTGAGACATTCAAATGGTAGAGTCAGAATTTGGCGTAAACAGAATGAGAACATGGGTCCATCATGCCTTGTTACCACTGTGCAGGCTGGGGGTGGTGGTGTAATGGTGTGGGGGATGTTTTCTTGGCACACTTTAGGACCCTTAGTGCCAATTGGGTATCGTTTAAATGCCACGGGCTACCTGAGCATTGTTTCTGACCATGTCCATCCCTTCATGACCCTCATGTACCCATCCTCTGATGGCTACTTCCAGCAGGATAATGCACCATGTCACAAAGCTCGAATCATTTCAAATTGGTTTCTTGAACATGACAATGAGTTCACTGTACTAAAATGGCCCCACAGTCACCAGATCTCAACCCAATAGAGCATCTTTGGGATGTGGTGGAACAGGAGCTTCGTGCCCTGGATGTGCATCCCACAAATCTCCATCAACTGCAAGATGCTGTCCTATCAATATGGGCCAACATTTCTAAAGAATGCTTTCAGCACCTTGTTGAATCAATGCCACCTAGAATTAAGGCAGTTCTGAAGGCGAAAGGGGGTCAAACACCGTATTAGTATGGTGTTCCTAATAATCCTTTAGGTGAGTGTATATATATATATATATATATATATATATATATATATTGTGGTCCCTGGCCGGGACGCCCAGGAGGACCAGAGGAGGGCTTGTGCCTCCTCCAGACCGCAAAGGGGCGATCGCCCTGGTTGTATTGGGGGCCACGGGTAGAGGGCTTGGAAGCCCAACCCTGTAGGGGCCCGTGGCCACCGCCAGGTGGCGCCCAGGTGCCTGAGGAACCCTGGAGCCCAGCACTTCCACCACACCAGTTGATGCTGAATGAGCGAGACGAGACTTCCTGGTTAACACTGTATTCAGCACACAGGAACTTAACTGCGTGCTCTGATTGGTTAGCTTCTCAGTCATCCGTCATAGCGTCCCTTGTATGAAATCAACTGGGCAAACCAACTGAGGAAGCATGTACAGGAAGTAAAAAGACCCATTGTCCGCAGAACTTGCGAAACAGCGAAAAATCTGTGTTATATATTTAGTTATGCTTACATATAAAATTCCCGATAGAGTGAAGCCACGAAAATCGAAGCGCGATATAGTGAGGGATTACTGTAATTCACTTCATAATTTTGAAACACTTCAATCATGTCTCCTCTTAATTTTCTTTCGCTTAAACTGAAAAGGCTCAGCTCTTTTAATCACTCTTCAAAATTCATATATACTTTATAATACACATACAGTTGTGCTTGAAAGTTTGTAAACCCTTTAGAATTTTCTATATTTCTGCACAAATATGACCTAAAACATCATCAGATTTTCACTCAAGTCCTAAAAGTAGATAAAGAGAAACCAGTTAAACAAATGAGACAAAAATATTATACTTGGTCATTTATTTATTGAGGAAAATTATCGAATATTACATATTTGTGAGTGGCAAAAGTATGTGAACCTCTAGGATGATCAGTTAGTTTGAAGGTGAGGTGTCAGGTGTCGGTGTTTTCAATCAATGGGATGACAATCAGGTGGGAGTGGGCACCCTGTGATATTTAAAGAACAGGATCTATCAAAGTCTGCTCTTCACAACACACGTTTTGTGTTCATGGCACGAACAAAGGAGATTTCTGAGGACCTCAGAGAAAGAGTTGCTGATGCTCATCAGGCTGGAAAAGGTTACAAAACCATCTCTGAAGAGTTTGGACTCCACCAATCAAAGTCAGACAGATTGTGTACAAATGGAGAAAATTCAAGACCATTGTTACCCTCCCCAGGAGTGGTCGACCAACAAAGATCACTCCAAGAGCAAGGCGTGTACTAGACGGCGAGGTCACAAAGGTTACCCCAGGGTAACTTCTAAGCAAATGAAGTCCTCTCTCACATTGGCTAATGTTCATGTTCATGAGTCCACCATCAGGAGAACACTGAACAACAATGGTGTGAATGGCAGGGTTGCAAGAAGAAAGCCACTGCTTGCCAAAAAAACCGTTGCTGCTCGTCTGCAGATTGCTAAAGATCATGTGGACAAACTAGAAGGCTATTGGAAGAAGGTTTTGTGGACGGATGAGACCAAAATATAACTTTTTTGTTTAAATGAAAAGCTTTATGTTTGAAGAAAGGAAAACACTGCATTCCAGCATAAGAACCTTATCTCATCTGTGAAACATGGTGGTGGTAGTATCACGGTTTGGGCCTGTTTTGCTGCATCTGGGCCAGGACAGGTTGCCTTCATTGATGGAACAATGAATTCTGAATTATATCAGAGAATTCTAAAGGAAAATGTCAGGACATCTGTCCATGAACTGAATCTCAGGAGAAGGTGGGTCATGCAGCAAGACAACAACCCTAAGCACACAAGTCGTTCTACCAAAGAATGGTTAAAGAAGAGTAAAGTTAATGTTTTGAAATTGCCGAGTCAAAGTCCTGACCTTAATCCAATCGAAATGTTGTGGAAGGACCTGAAGCAAGCAGTTCATGTGAGGAAACTCACCAACATCCCAGAGTTGAAGCTGTTCTGTATGGAGGAATGGGCTCAAATTCCTCCAAGCCAGTGTGCAGGAATGAGCAAAAGTTACCGGAAATGTTTAGTTGCAGTTGTTGCTGCAAAGGGGTGTCACAGCAGGTACTGAAAGCAAAGGTTCACATACTTTTGCCACTCACAAATATGTAATATTCGATCATTTTCCTTAATAAATAAATGAACAAGTATAATATTTTTTTTTCATTTGTTTAACTGGTTTCTCTTTATCTACATTTAGGACTTGAGTGAAAATCTGATGAAGTTTTAGGTCATATTTATTTAGAAATATAGAAAATTCTAAAGGGTTCACAAACTTTCAAGCACAACTGTACATATTCTTCATAAGACAAATATATATATATATATATATACAGTGCATCCGGAAAGTATTCACAGCGCATCGGTTTTTCCACATTTTGTTATGTTAAAGCCTTATTCCAAAATGGATTAAATTCATTTTTTTCCTCAGAATTCTACACACAACACCCCATAATGACAATGTGAAAAAAGTTTACTTGGGGTTTTTGCAAATTTATTAAAAATAAAAAAACTGAGAAAGCACATGTACATAAGTATTCACAGCCTTTGCTCAATACTTTGTCGATGCACCTTTGGCAGCAATTCCAGCCTCAAGTCTTTTTGAATATGATGCCACAAGCTTGGCACACCTATCCTTGGCCAGTTCCGCCCATTCCTCTTTGCAGCACCTCTCAAGCTCCATCAGGTTGGATGGGAAGCGTCGGTGCATAGCCATTTTAAGATCTCTCCAGAGATGTTCAATCGGATTCAAGTCTGGGCTCTGGCTGGGCCACTCAAGGACATTCACAGAGTTGTCCTGAAGCCACTCCTTTGATATCTTGGCTGTGTGCTTAGAGTCGTTGTCCTGCTGAAAGATGAACCGTCGCCCCATTCTGAGGTCAAGAGCGCTCTGGAGCAGGTTTTCATCCAGGATGTCTCTGTCCATTGCTGCAGTCATCTTTCCCTTTATCCTGACTAGTCTCCCAGTTCCTGCCCCCCACAGCATGATGCTGCCACCACCATGCTTCACTGTAGGGATGGTATAGGCCTGGTGATGAGTGGTGCCTGGTTTCCTCCAAATGTGATGCCTGGCTTTCACACCAAAAAGTTCAATCTTTGTCTCACCAGACCAGAGAATTTAGTTTCTCATGGTCTGAGAGTCCTTCAGGTGCCTTTTGGCAAACTCCAGGCGGGCTGCCATGTGCCTTTTACTAAGGAGTGGCTTCTGTCTGGCCACTCTACCATACAGGCCTGATTGGTGAATTGCTGCAGAGATGGTTGTCCTTCTGGAAGGTTCTCCTCTCTCCACAGAGGACCTCTGGAGCTCTGACAGGTTCTTGATCACCTCCCTGACTAAGGCCCTTCTCTCCCCGATCGCTCAGTTTAGATGGCCGGCCAGCTCTAGGAAGAGTTCTTATGGTTTCAAACTTCTTCCACTTACGGATGATGGAGGCCACTGTGCTCATTGGGACCTTCAAAGCAGCAGAATTTTTTCTGTAACCTTCCCCAGATTTGTGCCTCGAGACTATTGTTTCTAGAAATGCATCCTTTTTGTTATTGGGTAGCAAACATCCGGCCCTTACCATGAAAAGGTAAAATGTTTTAGGGTAAAGAGTCAAAAATAGAGAATTTCGAATGGCATGTGTTTTTGATCTTTCAAGACATCATATTTTTTTGGAGCTCTAGCAGATGAAGGGACTTTCTTGTGGTCACACAATGGTGTCAGCAGTGGGATTTGAATCCACAACCTCAAAGTTTGAAGTCCATAGTCTTAACCACTGTGACACATTGTCTGCTTTTTCTTCTGGACTGAGTATGATCTAATTGGAGCCCAGCAATATAATTTAGAGTACTGTAGCCTTGGTGCAGAGCGCTGCAATGGATGGATTCCATGCTCTTTAAATGGCTTTCTGGGTAATATTGTTGTGCAATATTATAACTGTAGTGCAAGTTTACAGTGGGGTGATTGTACTTATAAGTACAAACAGTTCTGCAAGGAGCAATTGATTGAGTGCGTTTATAATTCTTGGGATGAAACTGTTTCTGAACCGCGAGGTCTGTTCAGCAAAGACTTTGAAACATTTTGCCATGGCTGAGACAGCGTGGGCTTGAAGCTGTATATCGATAACTAGGCTGACCCGCCTTTTAAGGCGACCGACTTTTAAGTTGACCACTTCTTAAGGCAATTCAATATGTAGATCAATTTGATATTTTATACAAACTCATTAATTTGCTTATATTGCATTTGAGTGGTATTACTTTAATACTCGTAGTTTCTGTTATTTTTGTGATGAAATTTAAACATTTTTTCTATATTGAGGTCGCCCTTTTGAACCCCTCAGATATTTACTACGCGGTGAGGCATTTGTACTCCATCAACATGAATTATTTCCAGAGACATAATTTTGTCTATTTTTCCAGCGCATCGCGCACAAAAGCAAGGGAACGATGGGAGCACCGGAACTCTGCTCACATCATGTCGCTTCGTACCGCAAGCTGCAAGTAGAAAGTCTATGATAAGCGGAACACCGCTATGCTTTCCACTCACGGGACGGAAGGACAAACCCGACCACTTTTATATAGTAAGAAAGAAGAAGAAGATATCGCACAGTCTGGAGTAGAAAATCATCTTTTACCTGGAAAAACGAAACTACAAATTCCATCGTGCATTGCAAAATGGACGGGGCGTGTGTGAAACTCCGCGCCTGTGTATCACTCACGGGACGGAACGACAATCCCGACCGCTTTTATATAGAAGAAGAAGGTGCAGTGAGAGTAACAACGCTAAAGCAGTTATGGTATTTGGAATACTATGGCTATTCCCTGAACCATTATATTGTTGCAAGTTAATTACAATCAGATGCATTACACTAATAAACAATATGCGGTTAGTTTCAGTGTATTTATAAAGCCGTGTCAGGAAAATAAGGTGTAACCACACAGGAACAGTAGCATTGCTTTGACGCTGGGTGCCACCAGTCTGCAAAACCGAGCGGAGAACTTGCGTACGACAAGGCATGAGGTACCGTGGAAAAGTGCGTGGCTTTACGCCAAGTGTAGGTTTTATACATCGCAATTTAAATGTGGAAAAGTTCTTACGCAACATTTCTGTGCGTACGCACCGTTTATACATGAGGCCCTAGGATGGTGAGACATAAAACCAAGGTCAGATTAATCATATTACTAGGACAGCATTTTTTCACTTAAGAAATATAGCAACAGTTAACCCTCTTATAACATTGCAAGATGCTGAGAAATTAGTTCACGCTTTTGTTTTCAGTCGGCTAGATTACTGTAACACACTCCACTCAGGACCACCCAAAAAGACATCAATCAATAACGACGAGTGCAGAATGCAGCTGCTAGAATTCTTAATTAGGAAAAGAAGATCTGAGCACATCACCCCAGTTTTGATGTCACTTCACTGGCTACCTGTGTCATTTAGAATTGACTTTAAAATACTGCTGATGGTTTACAAAGCCTTCAATAATCTGCTCCATCTTATAGTTCGGATTGTCTGACACCTTACACTCCAAATCGTAACCTTAGATCTTCAAATGAGGGTCTGTTTAGAATTCTAAGAGCTAAACTTAATAGAAGTGGTGAGGCGGCCTTCTGCTGTTATGCACCTAAAATCTGGAATAGCTGACCAATAAGAATCCACCAGGCTATTACAGTGGAGCACTTCAAAACACTGATAAAAACTCATTATTTTAACATGGCTTTCTCAGAGCTTCATCTTAGTTTAATCCTGATGCTCTGTATATTCGATTAATTATCATTATTATTCCTGGTGGCTCCACACTCCTTAGTAACCCCTACTTTCTCTGCTCTTCTTTTTCCGGTTTTCTGTGGTGGTGATCTGCGCCCCTTCCATCTGATCAAAGCACCGTGATGTCCCTACATTGATGGATTAAAGGCCAGAAGTCCACATGACCGTCATCATCAAGCTCTTCCATGAGAACCCTGAATACCATGAGCTCTAATTGAGGTCATGCCTAGAGGGGGCTGGGTGGTCTCATGGCCTCGGGAACCCCTGCAGATTTAAATTTTTTTTTCTGTCCTCCCTGGCCATCAAACCTTTCTTCTATTCTATTCTATGTTAATTAGTGTTCCCTAATTTGAATTCTTATTTCTCTTTCTTCATCCTGTAAAGCACTTTGAGCCACATCATTTGTATGAAAATGTGCTCTAGAAATAAATGTTGTTGTTGACTCTCTGTGGTCAGAAAAAAATCATTCGTAAAGAATAGGGTATCCCAATGTCCTGGTCAAATTATGTTATCTATTCTGGGTCCCCCGGCCCCTGGCTATCTCTGTCACCACCCAACAGCAGCCCATGTGTGGCGGGTGCAAAAATGGCTGCCGTTGCATCATCCGGATGGATGTTGCACGTTAGTGCTGGTTGCAGTGGCTCCCCACTTATTATGACAAGTGCCGTTAGTAGTGAGAAAAGCGCTATATACTGTAAATGTAACAGACTTTTATTATTATTGTTGTTGTTATTGTTATTATTATTATAGACAAAGTATGTGAACCACTGCTTCAGAGAGACCCATCATGACTTGAAATAAGCCCTAAATTTCTTCCTCTATTAATATAATGCAGCAGGATTCCCCCCCCACCACCCCCCCATATTTACCTCTGATTTGTAGTATTTTGCAGCCTCTTACAAAGGACGTAACATCCTGCTGCCGACATAAGTAAACATTTCCATCCCATGCCTCCCCTTAAAGTAGAGTAGAGGAGCACTCAATTGTATCTTTAAGAAAGACTGGCTAAATGCCTTATTTGTATTCCAGCCTCCTCCTCTTCTCTCACGTGTGTGACTGAGAGAGATGAAGCACAAGGGTTGGGGGACGGTGGGGGGAATGTTAGAGAGAGGGAGGCTGAGCCAAAAGCGATGCAGCAGAATGCTGTGACAGACCTGGCATTTATTTGAACAGAGGCTGCAGGACTAAGAAGGGAGAAATGCTTTAGTGTAACTCCAACTGAAGAGCGAGGAGAGGATAATAATAAGAATACTAATAATACTAATAATAAATAGAGAGAGGAGTAGAAAGAGCCGATGCAACAAAGAAAAAAAAAATACCCTGCGTGTACTCAGACAACTGCTGAAGAGCCCCGTGTTTTTGGAAATAATCTTTAAACACTGTTTCTCTGGCTTCAAACTGGGTATGTGCATTCAGAGTCGTACGAGCCTTGAATCCAAAGTCACTTGGTTACCTACAGGTCAAACCGAGAGGCAGGCGCTCTGCAACTGAATTAAAGACCACTGGAAACATTTGTCTGTTGCAATTCAATCTGCACACTTCAAGCAGTTCAGCATTTCAACACGCGGGCCCCCCTACCCCGGAATCGGGCTTTACAAACACGTAATGCCTCCCTAAATTTTTTTTTTTTGTCACACTGCTATAAATCGAGACTGGAATATTCTGTATTTTATAATTTCTCAAAACTCCACTCAAGAGAGGACACCTTACTTTTTTTTTGTACTCCTCTTAAATATCTACACACTACAAATCAGTTGTTGGATCTAAAAGAACAATAAAAAAAGAAAAGAAAAGAAAAGAAAACACCCACAGAGGATATTTTGAAGAAAAAAGTGTGAAACTCTATTTGCATTAGTCACTGTTTTGATTTGTTTTCGACTGCATTTGGAGAATATAACTGTCCTTGGCAGGCAACACATAAGCCATTTAAGGAAATGTGACCATGGGGGAGGCTTGTAAGACTGGTGAGTCTTTAGAAGTTTTTCATTTTTATTTTCCAATCTTTGTCTGCTGCCCATATGGAATTTTAGAACTGGCATCCGTGGCTTTTTCTCCGAAATGTTTGGAGCTTTCGAAGCTCCTCCATGGCTTTGCTGCCACTGCTGCTGCTGCTTTTTGGTTTTGCTGTTAAAGGACCTTTTGATTGGATTGATTGCATTGCTTTCCTGCAGATTTGAATCATGGAGTAGGAATATGATAAGAAGCAGTACACCCAGACCCCAAAACCCCTCCGCCAAACACCAAACTCTCAAATAAGAAAGCAGAATTAAGTTTGAGTAGAGGTGATGATAAGGAAACCACAGAGGCACAGAGTGTGACAAGGAGAAAGAGTGAGACAGGGGATGAAATGACTGCAATAAGAGGCAGGAGATGCCTGCCGGGTTTGACTTGAGACGTCTTGAAGGTTTCCTCCGAGTGACTTTAGGATTTAGCACTGGGCTTTTGAAATGTCTGTATGTGGTGGCCAAAACATTAAAGCAGATAAGACTTTAGAAATCTTGGGATGTGTTGGCTACTTTAATTGAATGCAGAAGTGTTGTGTGCCAATATCTAAAAGTTACCAAGAAACACAACACATAAATGAAATCATGAAGGACTAAAAAGTAAAGCAGAATATTATTTTTAAAATGTTGACTAGTGTTCCTGTTTGGGAGAAATGCTGTGATCACTATGTATGTGTTGATTTGGGGTGCAAGGTGGCCCAAAGTTTTGTCCCATGCTTACTTATGCCAACAAAAAAGGTCCCTGCTTGGGAGAAATAGATTGACATTATATGCCAGCGTCTAAACATTAACGATCTTTGGTTGAAAAATGAATGACGGGAATAAATAAAAGAATGAATAAAGAAATATTATATTATTGTGATCACTGTTTGTGTGTGTATTGGGGGCCCCTGCTGGCAAGTGGGGGCCTAAGTGGTGGCCTAGCTTGCTTATGTCAGAGAAACAGTCCTGGCTTAGGGATGAATCGATTAAACTTGCAAGCCTTTATTGAAAAGTTAACCATCTTTGGTTGAAAAATGACTGACAGGAAGAAATAAAGAAATGAATGAAGAAATATTAAAGCAGATAATTATTGTGATCACTGTATGTGTGTATCGGGGGCCCCAAGTGGTGGCCTTGCTTGCTTATGTCGGAAAAAAGACCGTGCTTGGAATGAAAAGACTAAAGTTGTAAGCCATTATTTAAAAGTTACCAATCTTTGGTTGAAAAATGAATGGCAGGAAGAAATAAAGAAATGAATGAAGAAATATTAAAGCAAATTATTACAGTGATCACTATATGTGTGTGTACTGGGGGCTCCTGCTGGCAAGGGGGGCCCAAGTGGTGGTCTAGCTTGCTTATGCCAGAGAAAACATCCTTGCTTAGGGATGAATAGGTTAAAGTTGCAAGCCTTTATTTAAAAGTTACCAATCTTTGGTTGAAAAATGAATGACAAGAATAAATGAAGACATTAATAAAGACATATTAGATCAGATAATTACAGTGATCACTGTATGTGTGTGTATTGGGGGCCCCAAGTGGTGGCCTTGCTTGCTTATGTCGGAAAAAAAGACCCTGCTTGGGATGAATAGACTAAAGTTGTAAGCCATTATTTAAAAGTTACCAATCTTTGTTTGAAAAATGAATGACAGGAAGAAATAAAGAAATGAATGAAGAAATATTAAAGCAGATTATACTGTGATCAGTGTGTGTATGTTTTGGGGGCCCCTGCTGGATAGTTGGTCCTAAGGGGTTGCAATAGCTTGCTTATTTGAGACAAAGGCCGTGCTTGGGATTGATAGACTAAAGTTGTAAGCCATTATTGAAAAGTTACCAATCTTTACTTGAAAAATAAATGACAGGAATAAATAAGGAAACGAATGAAGAAATATTAAAGCGAATATTATTGAGATCACTGTATGTGTGTTTTGGGGTCCCCAAGTGGTGGCCTAGCTTGCCTATGTCGGAAAAAAAGTCCCTGCTTGGAATGAATAGACTAAAGTTGTAAGCCATTATTTAAAAGTTATCAATCTTTGGTTGAAAAATGAATGAGAGGAATAAACAAAGAAATAAATGAAGAAATATTAGAGCAGATATTATTGTGATCACTTTATGTATGTATTGGGGGCCCCAAGTGGTGGCCTTGCTTGCTTATGTCAGAAAAAAAGACCCTGCTTGGGATGAATAGACTAAAGTTGTAAGCCATTATTTAAAAGTTACAAATTTTTAGTTAAAAAAAATTAATGACAGGAATTAATAAATTAATGAAGAAATATTAAAGCAGATAATATGTGTGTTTAGGGGGCCCAAGCTGGCCAAGGGGCCACAAGTGGTTGCAATAGCTTGCTTATGTCAAACAAAGGTCCTGCTTGTGATGAATAGACTAAAGTTGTAAGCTATTATTTAAAAGTGACTAGTCTTTATTTGAAAAATGGATGTCAGGAATTAAAAAATAAATTAATGAAGAAATATGACAGCAGATAATTACTGTGATCACTGTATGTGTGTATTGGGGGCCCCAAGTGGTGGGCTAGCTTACTTATGTCAGAGAAAAGTGCCCCGTTTGGAATGAATAGACTAAAGTTGTAAGCCATTATTTAAAAGTTACCAATCTTTGGTTTAAAAATGAAGGACGGGAATAATTAAAGAAATTAATAAAGAGATATTACAGCAGATAATAGTGTGACCACTGTATGTGTGTTTCAGAAGCCCCTGCTGGTCAGGGGGCCCCCAAGTAGTGACCTAGCTTGCTCATGTCAAACAAAGGTCCTGCTTGGGATGAATAGACTAAAGTTGTAAGCCAATATTTAAAAGTTACCAATTTTTAGTTGAGTTACTAGTCTTCATTTGAAAAATGGAAAACAGGGATAAGAAAAGAAATTAATGAAGAAATATTAAAGCAGATATTACTGTGATCAGTGTGTGTACTGGGGGCCCCAAGTAGAGGCCTAGTCTGCTTATGTCAGGGAAAAAGTCCCAGCTTAGGATGTACAGAATAAAGTTGTAAACCATTATTTAAAAGTTACCAACCTTTGGTAGGAAAATAAATGACAGGAATAAATAAAGAAATGAATGACAAGAATAAATGAAGACATTAATAAAGAAATATTAGATTAGATAATTATTGTGATCACTGTATGTGTGTATCGGGGGCCCCAAGTGGTGGCCTTGCTTGCTTATGTCAGAAAAAAAGACCCTGCTTGGGATGAATAGACTAAAGTTGTAAGCTATTATTTAAAAGTGACTAGTCTTTATTTGAAAAATGGATGTCAGGAATTAAAAAAGAAATTAATGAAGAAATATGACAGCAGATAATTACTGTGATCACTGTATGTGTGTATTGGGGGCCCCAAGTGGTGGGCTAGCTTACTTATGTCAGAGAAAAGTGCCCCGTTTGGAATGAATAGACTAAAGTTGTAAGCCATTATTTAAAAGTTACCAATCTTTGGTTTAAAAATGAAGGACGGGAATAATTAAAGAAATTAATAAAGAGATATTACAGCAGATAATAGTGTGACCACTGTATGTGTGTTTCAGAAGCCCCTGCTGGTCAGGGGCCCCCAAGTAGTGGCCTAGCTTGCTTATGTCAAACAAAGGTCCTGCTTGGGATGAATTGACTAAAGTTGTAAGCCAATATTGAAATGTTTGCTTGAAAAACGAATGACAGGGATCAATAAAGAAATTAATGAAGAAATATGCAGATATTACTTTAGAAATGGCAGGACATGTTGGTTGCAATTGATACTTTAAATGAATACAGTAGAGTTGTATGTCGATATATAAGAGTTACTAATTTTGAATGAATAAGCACAATAAATCAATAACAACTAAATACTGCATTTGGGCTGAGTATTACCTTTAAATATTGTCACATAGCAGCTACTGTTTCTATTTGGGAGCTGAAGAGTTGAAATGTTGTGTTCACTGTATGTGTGTATTGGGGCTCCCTGCTGGCCATGTGGGGGGCTCAAGTGGTGGCCTTGCTTGGTTATGCCAGAAAAAAAAGGCCCTACTTTATATGAACAGATAAAAAAAGTTGTGTACTTAAATGTAAATGTTACCCGTTTTTATGTGAAAAATTAATGGCAGGGATAAGTAAAGAAATGAATGAAGAAGTATGACAGTAGATATTACTTTACAAATGGCAGGACGTGTTGGTTACAATTTATACTTTAAATGAATACAGGAGAGTTGTATGTCGATATATGAGTTACTAAGTTTGGATGAAAATGAATAAGCACAATAAATCAATAACAACTAAATACTGCATTTGAGCAGAGTATTACCTTTAAATATTGTCACATAGCAGCTACTGTTTCTATTTGGGAGCTGAACTGCTGAAATGTGTGCATTGGGGGTCCCTGCTGGCCAAGGGTGGCCCAAGTGGTTGCCTTGCTTGCTTATATCAGGTAAAAAAAGCCCTGCTTGGGATGAATAGATAAAAAAAAAGTTGTGTACTTAAATCCAAATGTTACCATTTGTTATGTGAAAAAATAATAACAGGGATAAATAAAGTTTTTAATGGAGGAATACTAAAGCTAAACTAAAATGGCAGGACATGTTGGTTACAATTGATACTTTAAATGAATACAGGAGAGTTGTATGTCGATATATAAGAGGTACTAATTTTGCCTGAAAATGAATAATCACAATACATCAATAACAATCAAATACTGTATTTGAGCAGAGTATTACCTTTAAATATGGGGACGTGGCAGTTACTCTTTCTGTTTGGGAGCTGAAGTGCTGAAATGTGTACATTGAGGGTCCCTGCTGGCCATGGGGGGCCCCCAAGTGTTTTCCTTGCTTGCTTATGCTATAAATAAAGTCTAGATTGGGATGAACAGATAAATAAAGCTGTGCACTCAAATCTAAAAGTTTCCAGTTTTTATGTGAAACATTAATGGCACTCATAAATGAAGGAATATTAAAGCAGATATTACTTTAGAAATGCTGAGATGTGTTGACTGGAACTAATAGATGGAATAAATCCTTAAGAACATTACAGCAGCATATAAACGTTAACAATCTTTGCCAGAAATCAGTTCAAACTTCTTTATGATGGAAATTATTATGTTAGAATGTTTTGTCAAGTCATACAATAACATAAAAATCACCCATTTTTGGCTGAAAAAAATGAAGAAACACAATAAATAAATGAAATAATTATTGGCTAAATATTAAGGTAGAACGTCACTTTTAAAAGTTGGGACGTGTTGGCAAGAATTCTTCTCTGGGAGTTGAAATGTTGTGTTCACTGTATGTGTGTATTGGGGGTCCCTGCTGGCCATGTGGGGGGGCCCAAGTGGTGGCCTTGCTTGCTTATACCACAAAAAAAGGCCCTGCTTGGCATGAGTATATTCAAATTGTGAGCCATTATTTAAAAGTTATCAGTCTTTGAAAAACCAATGAGAGGAATAAATAAAGAAATGAATGAAGAATATGACAGCAGATATTACTTTAGAAATGGCAGGATGTGTTGGTTACAATTGATACTTTAAATGAATACAGGAGAGTTGTATGTCGATATATAAGAGTTACTAATTTTGGCTGAAAATGAATAAGCACAATAAATCAATAACAACAAAATACAGTGGAACCTCGAGATACGAGTTTAATTCATTCCAGCACTGAGCTTGTATAGCGAATTTCTCATATCTAGAACAAACTTACCCATTGAATATAATGGAAATCCAGTTAATCCGCTCCGCACCCCCAGAAATATCAACATAAAAATCAATTTTCCTAACAAATAACACTGATAAATAATATATACAAGTGGAACCTCGGTTTGCAAGTAACTTGGTTTACGAGTGTTTTGCAAGACGAGCTAAATTTTTTAATTAATTTTGACTTGATAAACGAGCGATGTCTTGCAATACAAGTAGTATGGATACACTTTGTCTGCTGAGCGTCATGTGAGCATAACTGAGCTGATGGTTCTTCTCTCTCGTGCATCTCTCTCTCCTTATCTCTCGCCGCCGCCGCCCTCTCTCTCCTTATCTCTCCCGCTCGCGCACGCCTCTCTCTCCTTATCTCTCTCCGCCGCTCACGCCTCTCTCTCTCTCTCCTTATCTCTCTCGCTCGCTCGCGCACGCCTCTCTCTCTCTCCTTATCTCACGTGCACCTCTCTCTCTCTCTCTCTCTCCTCTTGAGGGCAATCATCTCCTATTCTCCGTCTGCATGTCTGCGATATTTTTGGATACACTTATACAGCGAACTGCTACAGCGAAACAATGAAATCACAAGCACACAAACGCGTAGATCCTCACGCTACGGGAGAACAAGGAACACTGAGTGAGCTGATGGGCTGGCAGCGTCAGCTTGGGTGAATCCCCAAGTCGAGGCGGATCAGGAAACGCGTCACGCATAACCACAGCCTGGCTCGTGGCTTATTACGCGAGCCAATGCTCGAATTTAGATCCGAATTTTTCACTCATACTTTCCTCTTATCTTGAATTTCTCGTATACAGAGGTGATCGTATCTAGAGGTTCCACTGTACTGCCTTTGAGCAGAGTGTTACCTTTAAATATGGGGATGTAGCAGCTACTCTTTCTATTTGGGAGCTGAAGTGTTGAAATGTGTGTATTGGGGGGTCTCTACTGGCCAGGTGGGCCCCAAGTGGTTGCCTTCCTTGCTTATACCAGAAAATGAATAGATTAAATGAATAGATTAAAACGTTGTGTACTTAAACTTAAAATGTTACCAGTTTTCACATGAAAAATTAATAGCAGGGATAAATAAAGTCATTAATAAAAGAATATTAAAGCACATATTACTTTATAAATGGCAGGACATGTTGGTTACAATTGATACTTTAAATGAATACAGGAGACTTGTATGTCGATATATGAGTTACTAATTTTGGCTGAAAATGAATAAGCACAATAAATCAATAACAACTAAATACTGCATTTGAGCAGAGCATTACCTTTAAATATTGTCATATAGCAGCTACTGTTTCTATTTGGCAGCTGAAGAGTTGAAAAGTTGTGTTCACTGTATGTGTGTATTGGGGGTCCCTGCTGGCCATGTGGGGGGCTCAAGTGATGGCCTTGCTTGCTTATGCCAGAAAAAAAAAGCCCTGGTTAGGATGAACAGATAAAAAAGTCTAAATGTTACCAGTTTTTATGTGAAAAATTAATAGCAGGGATAAATAAAGAAATTAAGGAAGAAGTATGACAGCAAATATTACTTTAGAAATGGCAGGATGTGTTGGTTACAACTGATACTTTAGTTATACTACTTATACTACTGAAGACTGTAGTACGCCAGTCACACCTCAAAACACAGACATTCAAACTAAACAAATTGTTGTGCTTTAAATTAACTAAAGAGATCTTCATTTAGATCTTGATCTTTGTTTGTCCGCGAATTCCACGCATGCGTAGACCACCTTCCAGTTTAGTACGTTGTTGTTACTCACGGATGTCAACAATATGCCTGAATAACGAAAGGGGTGGTGGACAGTGTTACGCTGGTTAGAGAATGAGATTGCGGAAGATAAAAGGTACGTGCCTACGTAACATATAAGTGAAAGAAAGGCGGTGGGTAAAATGAATGACAACGTAGCAGCACATTCGGGAAATTATTATTGTTACGTTGTAGCCGGCGAGTGCTGCGTGTCTCACAGTTGTACCGTGGCTTGCTCACATGTCAGTGAAGTGATCCCCATTTATGCTTTAAAGAGCCTGGATACCTATGTGTCCCCCTTTTATAACCATTGCTCCGTGTATATTGCCTTACTCTTTGGATTGCCACAAAGCAACCTGCAAGATTGGAGAAAGGTTGAGAAGACATCGTGAGAGGAAACGATAGCGTCGTGAAAATTTGACGGACTGTGAACGGACAGAAGCAGAAATGCTCCTACACCACCACATAATTACTATTCGGACAGTGATTATGAGTAGGCCGTTCCTATCGAATCAATGTCCAAGGGTTTTGTTTTGTAATTTTGTTTCCCTTATAAAAAATCATAATGCTGTGCGACGAAGGGCCCAGTTAACGACTGGCAGTCACGTTTAAACAGGGAGCCCTTCACAGACAACTTTAACACGCGCAACGTAGTTGGGCGCACATGGCTTGTAAATAATAATTATGTATTGTATTTGAACAGATTATTACATTAAATATTGGAACGTTTTGAGTAGTGTTCCTGTTTGGAAGTGTTGCGTTCATTCTGTGTGTATTGGGGGCACCAAGAGCTTGCCTTGGATATCCAAGAATGAAGGCCCTGCTTAGGATGAACAGAATCAAGTTGTAAGCTCATATCTAATAATTACTGATCTCTGGTTGAAAAATGAATAACAATACTAAATAAAGACATTAACGAAGAAATATTAAAGCAGATATTACTTCAGAAATTGCAGGATGTGTTGGGTGGGATTGGTACTTTAAGAGCAGCATGTCAGAATATAAAAGATACCCATTTTGGCTGAAAATGAATAAGCACAATAAATAAATGACAACTAAATGCTGTGTTTGAGCAGAATCTTACATTTCAATTTGGGATGTGCAGACTGGTGTTTCTTGTGGGAGTTAAAAAGTTTTATAATTGCATAAAACGCATATGTAAAAACTAGACAAAATAAACTTTGAATGGGAGTTGTTTTGCTTTTATTTATGTGTTGGGGGTTCCCACTGGCCATCGGACCCCAGACAAATGGCCCTGCTTGAGATTACAATTCTTTTGCCAATGTCTAAATGTTACTAATCCTTGGGTAAAAAATACCCATAGGGAATAACAGGGATAAATAAAGAAATTAATAAAAATAATATTAAAGCAGAAATTTGGGATGTGTTTAGTGGAATCTTTGAATGAATACAGAAGAGCTGTATGGTATTATAGAAAAGTCACCAATCCTTGCTGAAAATCCATAATCACAATAGAAAACTAACAACTGTTTTCAAGCAGAAAGTTACCTTTAGGGCGCAGTGGTAGCGCTGCTGCCTCACAGTAAGGTGACCTGGGTTCACTCAGTGGCGTAGAAAGGTGATTGCGATGGGTGCGGCCCGCACCGGGTACCAGCTCTGAGGGGGTGACAAAAAATTGCCGGTTTTGTATTAATGCGCCTTTTTGTTACATAAAATAACGTCAAATAATTTACACAGGCTTTAACAATCCTAAATGCAGCAAATTGCGGGTGAACGATGTGATCCTGTAATGATTTAGTATTATTGTGTGGTGCGTGGTAGGGGTGTTCTGTCTCGTTTCTTTTGAAGTGTGCTGTGACTCATTGTCTCATCCCTGCCACAAATATATCATCGCCCAAGTCATTCTGTGCAATAAGATGATATTTTTAACTTGAACATCATAATAATATAGTTGGCGCAAAACGTTTTAGACGGTGTGGTGGGTAGGTATTGTCCGCTCTAGAACCGACCATAAAGTAAACAAGTTCGAAGCTCAAACTAATTAAGAATTATCTCAGATCCACTATGAACCGAGCACGACTCTCTAGCATAGCCATTTTGTCAATTGAAAATAGTGTAGCTGAAGGTATCGATTTTGATGACGCAATTTCAAAATTTGAAGAACAAAAAGTTAGAAAGAAGAGATTCTAAGTATCATGTTAAAGTACAGTTTGTTGGATTAGAGCCTAGAGAATGAAACTTATAAACAATTGAGTTTTCATTAAATTGTATTATTATAATAATAAAGTTATGCACTAGGTACTATCTCTATGAAAAAAGATTTCTTACATTGCACATTAAACTGGCTTATTAATGTGTAAAAAGGTATTTTACTTTTTTTTTGTATTCATAAAAAATTGTTTACAAAATAATTAACATTATGCCCTCTTTACTTAACCAACTGAATAAAAAAATTGCTTTCTCAAAAAATTTCATTTTATATACTCAGCAAAAAAAGAAACGTCCCTTTTTCCAGGACTGTGTATTTCAACAATAATGTTTTAAAAATCCAAATAACTTTACAGATCTTCATTGTAAAGGGTTTAAACAATGTTTTCCATGCATGTTCAATTAACCATAATTAATTAATTAACATGCACCTGTGGAATGGTCGTTAAGACCTTAACAGCTTCCAGAAAGTAGGCATTTAAGGTCACAGTTCTAAAAACGCAGGACACTAAAGAGACTCGTCTACCGACTGTGAAAGATGCCCGGGGTCCCTGCTCATCTGCGTGAACGTGCATTAGGCATGCTGCAGGGAGGCATGAGGACTGCTGATGTGGCTAGGGCAATAAATTACCATGTCCGCACTGTGAGATGCCTAAGACAGCGCTACAGGGAGACAGGAAGGACAGCTGATCATCCTCGCAGTGGAAGAGCCCAGATCTCAATCCAATTGAGCATGTCTGGGACCTGTTGGATCGCAGGGTGAGGGCTAGGGCCATTCCCCCCAGAAATGTCCAGGAACTTGCAGGTGCCTTGGTGGAAGAGTGGGGTAACATCTCACAGCAAGAACTGACAAATCTGGTCCAGTCCATGAGGAGGAGATGCACTGCAGTACTTCAAGCAGCTGGTGGCCACACCACATACTGACTGGTACTTTTGATTTTGAGCCTCCCTTCATTCAGGGACACATTGTGAAACATTTTTAGTTTATGTCTTATGGTGTTGACTCTTTTACTGTTCATACAAATATTTACACATTAAGTTTACTGAAAGTAAAAACAGTTGAAAGTCAGAGGACATTTCTTTTTTTTGTATTTTTGGCTGAAAATAAAGAGGCACAATAAATAAGTAAATTGAATAATTAGTAAATAAATATCAAAGCAGAATGTCATTTTTAAATGTTGGGATGTGTCAGTTAGAATTTCTGTTAAGGAGTTGAAGTGTTGAAATGCTTTGCTCACTGAATGTACTGGGGGGTCCGCCTGCTGGCTCTGGGACCCCAAATGGTTGACAGGCTTGCTTATGGGTCACCTTGGGATGAACAGGTTACTTGAGAAGTGTTGGGATGTGTTGACTGGAGTTGATAGTTTGAATGAATACACAAGAGTTGCAAGTTATTATGTAACTGTCACCAACTTTTACTGAAAAGCTATAAACACATTACATAAATGGTATATAGCTAGATAGATAGATATAAGAGATAGATAATATAATAGATATTAGATTAGAATATTTATTTAAATGGTTCAGATATGTTGGCTAGAATTTGTATTCACAAGTTAAAATGCTGAAATGCTATGTCCAATCTCTCCTACCAACCTTCCCCTACTGCAGCCTCAAAACGTGTTACAATTTCTTTTTTCCACACTCACACCCTGTCTTCATCATGCTCTGACTGCATGGCAAACTATTTTACCTTATTATCATTTATAATAGAACATAAACATTACATTTTATAGTTATATAACATTTCATTATGAAGCTATGCATTGTATTTCTGACTTGGAACTTATCTTACCTTAGGAAGAGCAGTCTCTCAAGTTGTGAACAGAGGAGCTGTGGAAATCTCAAGCTGCTGCTGTGTCCGTCTCCTTTTAAATAACTAACAGAGTGTCCCTACACCCATCAGCAAGAGTGAAAAGGAAGGACTTGTGGCGAGTGGCTTGAGGCGGTACCCAGCCGGGACACCTGGAAGGACCGGGAGAGGGACTATGCCTCCTCTGGAGTACTGACCCCTACTCTCTTTTCTGTTTCTTTTTCCGGTTTCTTTGTGGTGGTGGCCTGTGCCACCTCCACCTACTCAAAGCTTCATGATGCTCCAACAATGATGGATGGATTAAAAGGCAGAAGTCTACGTGACCATCATCATCAAGTCCTTCCATGAGAACCCTAAATACAAAGAGGACTGTTTCATTTATGTTAGGTAGAATGCCCAGAGGGGACTGGGTGGTCTCATGGTCTGGAATCCCTACAGATTTTATTTTTTCTCCAGCCGTGTGGAGTTTTTTTTTTTGTTTTTTCTGTCCCCCCTGGTCATTGGACCTTACTCTTATTCTGTGTTAATTAATGTTGACTTATTTAGTTTTTCTTATTGTGTCTTTTAATTTTCTATTCTTTATTATGTAAAGCACTTTGAGCTACTGTTTGTATGAAAATGTGCTATATAAATAAATGTTGTTGTTGTGTGTAAGAGGGCAGCCGCCCTGGTTGGTTTGGGGACCTCGGGAACGGAGCATGAAAGCTCAACCCTATAGGGGCCCGTGGTCACCGCCAGGAGGTGCCCAAACGCCTGAGAAGCCCTTTACGTCAGCACTTCCGCCACACCCGGAGGTGCTGGTGGAAGGAATACCAGGGACACCCAGAGTGCACCAAAGTGATCGTGTGGCACTTCCGTCACACCAGGAAGTGCCTCCAAAAGCTTGTCTGGAGGCACCTGGAGTACGGCCGGGTGGACTTAAAAAGGGTCGCCTCGCTCCATTCGTCAGCTGGAGTCGGGTGGAAGAGGACAGAGCTTGCAGGAGAGGGGTTGAGGCGGTGAAGGAAGGCTGGATAGTGAGAGGCCCGGACATAGGTTGATTGGTGCTGGGGCACCGGGTTGTGTGCGGTACATTGTATATAGTGTAAATATGAATAAACGTGTGTTGTTGACAAAACCATCGGTGTCCGCCTGTCTGTGTCCAGGCTGGTTCCCACAGTCTACAGGACAGTAGTGAGACCAGCTTTGTTATATGGGTTGGAGATGGTGGCACTGACCAGAAAGCAGGAGAAAGAGCTGGAGGTGGCAGAGTTAACACTAGAATTACCAGAGCCTATGAAAAAACTAAAAAATCCATCCCACCTTAAATTGCTTCTCACCTCTCCATCAGCGTCCTTTATTCCTGTAAATGTGTGGATAAGCACCAAACAGCAAGCAGCCTGCTATCACATCACATCTCCCCACTCCGCACAGTTTTCTCAGCTCAAGTCTGTTTACCTGAGTGTCAGTAGCTTGGAGTTGTAGAGAGTGAAATATAAAAGAACAAGTGCGCTTTTATTCAAAAATATAACTGCAGTAAAAGAACCCAAGTTAGAGTGCGACATTGACACACATTTACTAAGACTGCCTCAGTGGTGCAATGGTATCAACTACTGACTGGTAATCAAAAGGTCACGAGTTTGATCCTGCACGACTCCGTTTTGAGAAGCGAACTGTTTGTATTCTTACTATTTTAGAAAAAAAAACGTATATTTGATTTCAGTCTGTAACAGTCGGTGTGATTTATGATACTTGTAAAGGTTTGCTTTTTTTTTTTTATTCAGTTTCATTCTCTGCTGTTTTCACATAAAGATGCACTATAGCTCTGCAGTGTACTCGTGACTTGACACTGTAGGAAGTAAGTAACTAAATCCAAACATAATAAAATTACACTTTTATTCAAGACTATAACTGAAGAAAAAAGAAAGCAAGTTACAGCTTGCGTGGTGCCATGCTAAGATCTACTGATTTCCGTTCCATGCTATATGTTATTATTTGGATTTAGCTACTTACTTCCTACTGCGTCAAGTCACAAGTACACTGCAGAGCTTCCTGTGTTTGAGGGACATAGGCATGCTCACAAAATACACGTGTAATGCCACGAAAAGTGCATGCAGACACTTCAGTTCACAAGCATTGGTACAAGAATGCAGTCACAAGTACACTGCAGAGCTATAGTGTGTCTTTATGTGAAAACAGCAGAGAATGAAACTGAATAAAAAAACAAAACAAAGCTAACCTTTACAAATATCATAAATTACAGACTGAAATCAAATATATGTTTTTATTGTAAAATAGTAAGAATAAGAGCAGTTCACTTCTCAAAACGGAGTCGTGCGGGATCAAACTCGTGACCTTTTGATTACCAGTCAATGGCTGATACCGTTGAGCCACGTAGGCAGTCTTTGTAAATGCGTGGCAATGTCGCACCCTAACGCATGTTCTTTTTCTGCAGTTATATTCTTGAACAGAAGAGCACTTGCTCTTTCATATTTGTACCTTTTGTGAAAGTGTTTCTTTGATATTTGGACTTCATGCTTCACACATTTTACACATGTCTACATTTTGTCATTTATTACTTAAACATGAAAAACATTTCTGCTTTAACAATGTGTTTACATAGATTGTTGTAGACACGGAACACACATGAAATGCAAGTGTTCCAAATAACGATATACTGTAGTATTTATAACAGGTGTCATTTTGCTTGACTTCTCACTCTATGCAACTCTAAGCAACTGACACGCAGGTAAACAGACTTGAGTTGACAAAACTGTGCGGGGATGAGATATGAGGCTGTTTGCTGCTTATCAACACATTTAAAGGACAAAAGACGCTGACGGAGAGGTGAGAAGCGATTTAAGGTGGGAAGGATCTATGAGTTTTTTCATAGGCTCTGGTAATTCTAGTGTTAAAGATGTTAAGATTTGCATTGGGTGTGACAAGGATGGACAGGATTAGAAATGAGGACATTAGAGGGTCAGCTCAAGTTGGATGGTTTGGAGACAAAGTCAGAGAGGCGATATTACATTGGTTTGGACATGTGCAGAGGAGAGATGATGGGTATACTGGGAGAAGGATGCTAAGGATAGAGCTGCCAGGGAAGAGGAAAAGAGTAAGGCCTAAGAGAAGGTTTATGGATGTGGTGAGAGAGGAGGTGCAGGTGATGGGTGTGTCAGAACAAAATGCAGAGGACAGAAAGATATGGAAGAAGATGATCCTCTGTGGCAACTCATAGCGGGAGCAGCCGAAAGATGAAGAAGAAGAAGTGTCCCTACACCACTTGATAATATGTGACACTCTAACTTAGGACCAATCAGAAACAGTGACTGAATAGTTATATTTCTTAAAATTGCATAGGCAGGATTGAGTGCTTTTGACATTTGCACTTTTTACATTTGTATTTTTAAAAAGCAATAATCAAAGCAGAATTAGAAAACAATGATGTGACATTATTGGGAACAAACTGCTTGACAAAGTCATAAAAAAATTGGAATGATAAATTAAACACCTGTGAGATATGACAAAATATTTCCTGCTGGGGTCCCCAAAGACCCCAGTTGGTAGGATGAGGGTTAAAAAGAGAGCACACGGCCTACACTGTAAAAGTCTATTAAAACATTAACAGTAGAGGATTTGACTTTTGGTGGCATGAAGTCCAAGTTGCACGCTGTGTTACCACAAAGATTAGTCTTTTCAACTGTCCCACTAAACTGTTGTTTCCCAACAGATGTCCTGCTAACTTGCTGAATCATTGTCCTCGTCTCTCCCTCATGGAGTGAGTGTTCTCTTTCACTTCTGGGTACCTCTTGTTGCTACGATGACCTATGCATATGAATATTATGACTTTATTTGCAAGTTAATAATCTTTGCCAGAAATCGATAAAGAATTAAATTGAATGGAAATTACATTAGAAAGGTTGGAATGTGTTGGCTGAATATTAATAATTGAAACTAATACATAAGAATCAAATCCCATTATATAAAAGTCACCAATGTGGGGTCCCAAGCAGTTACATAGGTTGATTGTAACAATAAAATGCCTTGCTTTGGATAAACACATAAAACTAGTATTTCATTATCAAAAAGTTACCAATCTTTAGTTGAAAAATTAATAAGACGTCTAATCTAAAATTGGGACTTTGTATAAAAATGAGAATAGCTAAGTTAATGTTGGGATGTGTTGGCTGGAGTTGATGCTTGTTTCATTCAGGTTTATTCTCTGTTTTATCTCTATTTAGTATTTTTAAATGTTTCTATTATTTTAACATGAAATTTATGATGATTGTTTATATTTAACATTTGCATACTCTGTCTTTAAGGTTATATATATATATATATATATATATATATATATATATATATATATATATATATATATATATGTTCACCATTAATTTTACTGAATCAGCCCACAATCTACGAGTCATCTTTGACTCTAACAGGTCATTTAAAGCGCACATTACAAAGTTGTCCAAATCATGTTTCTTCCATCTTAACAATGTTGAGAAATGAAGGCGCTTTTTAAGTAAACAGGATTTTGAGAAATTAATTCATGCATTTATTTCTAGTAGGACTGACTACTGCAATGTGGTGTTCACTGGCTGTTCAAACTGTTCTTTATACAGCCTCCAGTTAATCCAAAATGCTGCTGCAATGAATTATTACAAGAACAAGAAAATATGAACACATAACTCCACTTCTTAAATCCTTACAGTGGCTCCCGGTTAAGTTTAGGGCAGATTTCAAAATCATCCTTTTAACATATTGTCACGCTTGAGTCACAGATTTGGACAGAAACACAGGAGATTGTAGAGACAGGAACTTTATTCAAACCCCGCAAATAACAACAACAACAACATTTATTTCTATAGCACATTTTCATACAAACAGTAGCTCAAAGTGTTTTACATAAGGAAGAATAGAAAAATAAAAGACACATTAAGAAAATAAAATAAGTCAACATTAATTAACAGAGAATAAGAGTAAGGTCCAATGGCCAGGGTGGACAGAAAAAACAAAAAAAAAAAAACTCCAGACGGCTGGAGAGAAAAATAAAATCTGTAAGGATTCCAGACCATGAGACCACCCAGTCCCCTCTGGGCATTCTACCTAACAGAAATGAAACAGTCCTCTTTGGATTTAGGGTTCTCACGGAAGGGCTTGATGATGATGGTCTCGTAGACTTCTGCCTTTTAATCCATCCATCATTGTTGGAGCATCATGAAGCTTTGAGTAGGTGGAGGTGGCGCAGGCCACCACCACAAAGAAACCGGAAAAAGAAACAGAAGAGAGAGTTGGGGTCAGTACGGATTTTAGAGCCACCATGAATAGTTATTATGATGAATTGAACATACAGAGTATCAGGATTAAGTTAAATAGAAGTTATAGAAAGGCCATGTTAAAGTAATGTGTTTTCAGCAGTGTTTTAAACTGCTCTACTGTATCAGCCTGGCGAATTCCTATTGGCAGGCTATTCCAGATTTTAGGTGCGTAGCAGCAGAAGGCCGCCCGCTTCATCACTTCTTTTAAGTTTTGTTCTTGGAATTCTAAGGAGACACTCATTTGAGGATCTAAGGTTACGATTTGGAATATAAGGTGTCAGACATTCCAATATATAAGATGGGGCGAGATTATTTAAGGCTTTATAAACCATAAGCAGAATTTTAAAGTCAATCCTGAATGACACAGGTAACCAGTGTAGTGACATCAAAACTGGAGAAATGTGTTCGGATTTTCTTTTCCTAGTTAGGATTCTAGCAGCTGCATTCTGCACTCGTGGCAAACGATCTATGTCTTTTTTAGGTAGTCCTGAGAGGAGCGCGTTACAGTAATCTAGTTGACTAAAAACAAACACGTGAACTAATTTCTCAGCATCTTTCAATGATATAAGAGGTCTAACTCTAACTTTCCTTATGTTTCTTAAGTGAAAAACTGCTGTCCTAGTGATCTGATTAATATGCGATTTAAAATTCAGATTACAGTTAACAATTACCTCTAAGCTTTTTACCTCCGTCTTGACTTTTAATTCTAATGTATCCAGTTTATTTTTAATAGCCTCATTGTATCCATTATTGCCAATCACTAAGATTTCAGTTTTCTTTATTTAGCTTGAGAAAGTTACTATTCATCCATTCTGAGATACAAGTCAGACATTATGTTAGTGAATCAAGAGAATCAGGGTCATCAGCTGATATTGATAAGTACAGCTGTGTGTCATCATCATAGCTGTGGTAGCTCACGTTGTGCCCTGAGATAATCTGACCTAACGGAAGCATGTAGATTGAGAAGAGCAGCGGACCCAGGATAGAGCCTTGTGGAACACCATATCGGATATCATGTGTCTTCGAGTTGTAATTACCAAAACTAACAATTTTCTCCCTGCCAGGTAGGATTCAAACCAATTTAAGACACTGCCAGAGATGCCCAACCATTGACTAAGGCGATTTCTAAGAATATTGTGATCAATGGTGTCAAATGCGGCACTCAAATCTAAGAGGATGAGAACAGATAAATGGCCTCTGTCTGCGTTCACTTGCAAGTCATTTACTACTTTAACGAGTGCAGTTTCTGTGCTGAGATTTATTCTAAAACCCGACTGAAATTTATCAAGAATAGCAGGTTTATTGAGGTGGTCATTTAACTGCATAATGACTGCCTTCTCCAGAACTTTACTTAAGAAAGGCAGGTTAGAGATGGGTCTAAAATTTTCAAGAGCAGAGGGGTCAAGATTATGTTTCTTAAGAAGGGGTTTAACTACAGCAGTCTTAAGACAGTCTGGGAAGACCCCCGTATCTAATGACAAATTTACTATGTCCAGAACATTATCAATTAGCACGCCTGATACTTCTTTGAAATAATTTGTTGATATTGGATCAAGGACGCAGGTGGAGGGTTTTAATTGAGAGATTATTTTTTGTAAATCAGGTAAATCTACCCTAGAGTTTAATTTGTTTATAACTGAAGGCTGGGGTTTAGGAGGATCCTTAGTGTTGGAGGGATATACTATGTTATTTCTAATATCATAAATTTTTTGATTGAAAAATACAGCGACAGCTTCACAGGTTTTACTGGAAGTACATAGGAGGCATTCCTTTGAGTTACCTGAGTTTAGCAGACGATCAAACGTAGAGAAAATGAACATGTGTCTCTTTCAAAAGTTTAAATGTGCTCCTTGACAAGACAGAGATGACAGTTCCGTCTCACAATTAAAAGAATGTAAACATATATTCCTCTTCAAAGGAGTGCGCATCAGGAACGGGACCCCCAACAGGAGCAGAGAATGTCTGAGAGAGAGAGAGTAGCAATCAAAAACCAAAAAAACTGACAGGTGCTGTTCAGGCTTTTAAGTATGTGAAGTACTGCGCAGGAAGCACATCGCGCAACAGAGCAGCCGCACAGGGGTCTGCTGGAGCCAATCCCAACCAGCAAAGGGCAGGAAACAAACCCCGGGCAGGGTGCCAGCCCACCGCAGGGCACACACACTATGGATAATTTAGGATCGCCAATTCACCTAACCTGCACGTCTTTGGACTGTGGGAGGAAACCAGAGCACCCGGAGGAAACCCACGCAGACATGGGGAGAACATGCAGACTCCACACAGGGAGGACCCAGGAAGTGAACCTGGGTCTCCTTTACTGCGAGGCAGCAACGCTACCACTGCGCCACCATGCTGCCCCATCACCATTACCATAATTTATAAGAATGGCACATGTTTCTGTGCAGAGTACAAAGTTAAGGTACAAAAATGGAGGCCTGTGACCTTTTTTTGTCCCTAACACAATCACCACCTTAGCACCCCCTTCCAAAGCAAAAAGCTAACCTGTACTGCACTTCCCACCGCTTCCATCTGGGAGTTCAGCTCCAGTCAAGGACATCCGACTGTGATAGCCTTTATCCCAGGAGAAATCATCTGAGCTTAGTAAGCTGTCTTCTGACTGCGGAAGTGCTGCATTAGTCTAGTGCTCCTGATTGTCAGAAGGAGAACGGTCACCTGGGAGATTTAACCAGTTCTGGCCGGCTCCAAAACGAAGTTTCGACAATATTTTTTTTTTCTAGGTGAGTGGAAAACCTCCATTTCTTTTTGAGCACATGTGAAGTAAGACAGGCTGACATCTTTACCTTAGTCAAATTCCTCCAGAGACGTCAAGTAAAATTAGCAACCGGAATGACCCTCTGTCTTAGTGGGATATATCAGATATTATGGCTCTGCTGGTGCTTGCTATTTCTTTTCTGTTGTTTTTCTCGGGCCCTTCTACACCCTTGAATCCCACAGTTCTGTCCGTCTGCAACCAGGAAAAAATCCAATCTGGCTTCACTTCATGCTTTTTTAGCAGATGTTGTTCATTTCTTGTTTTAAATGTAAATGTATCGCTGACACCTGCCCACCATTGAAACCCCTAAAAACAATAAAAAACAGAATTCTTTAATACAGTAGATTCATAAAGTATTTGGAACCCTTTAACTTTCTGCACAATGTATTGTGTTGTAGGTTTAATTTTAATTACATACATTAATTAATAATTTAATACATGCACAATTTTGTCCACCAGTCTACACTCAATAGCCCATAATGACAAAGTAGAAACTCAGTTTCAGAAAGCTTTGCAAATTTATTAAACAAGCAAAGCCTGACATCTTTCATTCATTGACGTATTCATTCATCCATTATCCAACTGGCTGTATCCCAACTACAGGGTCACGGGGGTCTGCTGGAGCCAATCCCAGCCAACACAGGGTGCCAGCCCACCGCAGCATTGATGTATTCACACCCTTAATTTTTTCAGACCCTTTGTAGAAGCCCCTTTGGCAGCAGAGCCTTCTTGGGTTCGTCTCTGCAAGCTTTGCACACCTGGATTTGGGCAGTTTATCTTATTCTTCCTGGCAGACCTTCTCAAGCACATTTATATTGGATGGGAAGTGTCTGTAAACCACCATCTTCAGGTCTGTCCTCATATGTGCTATGGGTATTAAGTCAGGGATATGGAGGGGCCACTCAAAAAACTTGTCCTGAAGCCGCTCTACTGTTGTCTTGGCTGTCTAAGATGGGGTGTACCCTGGAGCAGATCTCTCTCTGTTTGTCTCCACTCTGTCCTTCCTTCAATTCAATTCTGACCAGTCTCCCTTCACCACAATGGCGCGATGCTGCCATCTGAATGCTTTAACCATAGTGTTGGTATGAGCTAGGTGATGAGCAGTGCCTGGTCTTCACCAGATATACTGCTTGAAGTTCTGTCCAAACAGAATCTTTGTCCTTAATGCCCTCAAAGTCCCTTCAGTACTACTTGAAACCTTGAAACAACCTGGAATATGCCTTTTACTCAAAAGTGATTTCACTCTGATTAATGCTGCTCTGCTGAGATTGTTGTCCTTCTGAAATAAAATTTCCATTCCCTTACAGGACTTCTGAAGCTCTGTTAGAGTGACCATTAGGTTTTTGGTCAACTTCCTGACCGAAGCCCTTGTTGTTGGGTCCTGGTGGTTCCAAACATCCTCCATTTCTCAATTATCAAGGCAGTTGTTCTCCTGGGAACACTCATAGAAATGGTTTAATCCTCTTACCCTGATCAATTTGATTGTGGTGGTCTGCAAAGATTTCCTGGGGCTATCATTGCTTGGTTTTTATCAAGACATGCAGTTTGAATTGTGGGACCTTGTGAACAAAATGAGACGTGTACCTTTCTAAATGATGTCCAGTCAATTCAGGTTGTCACAGTTGGACTCTAATCAAGTTGTAGACACGTCTCAAGGAGTATTAAAGGAAACAGGACACATCTGAGTGCAATGTGGAGTGCCACAGCAAAGCATCTGAATACTTGTAGGAATTAGACGTTAGTTTTGATTTTTAATATTTTTGTTTTAAATAAATCCCAGACTCAAACCTCACAGAACACGTGAGGAGAGACCTATCAGAGCTTGAGAGGATCTACCAGGAAGAATGAGACAAACTGATCAAATCCAGATGTGCAAAGCTTGTAGAGACGTACCCAAGAAGACTGAAAGCCATAACTGCTGCCGAAAGGTCTGCTACAAAGTACTGAATTAAGAGCCTGAAGACCTCAATGAATGAGAGAGTTCAGCTTTTGATTTTTAATACATTTGTAAACATTTCCGAATGAGTGGCTTCAGTCTAATTGATGCAGTGCTGCTGAAATGGTTGTCTTTCTGATAAAAAAAAAAAAAAAAGCCATCTCCATACTGGACATCAGAAGCTCTTCTAGGGTGGCCATTGGGTTTTTTCTCAACTTCCTAACCAAGGACCTTGTTGTCCACATATGGTGGTTTCAAACATCTTTCATTTCTCAATTATTGAGTACTAGGGTGTTGTACCATGTTAGCCATTATGAATGATTCAATTATGAATTAATTATCAATTGTAATGGGTGGCATGGTGGCGCAGTGGTAGCACTGCTGCCTCGCAGTTAGGAGACCTGGATTTGCTTCCCGGGTCCTCCCTGCATGGAGTTTGCATGTTCTCCCCGTGTCTGTGTGGCTTTCCTCTCACAGTCCAAAGACATGCAGGTTAGGTGTATTGGCGATCCTGAATTGTCCCTAGTGTGTGCTTACAGTGTGTGTGTGCCCTGCGGTGGGCTGGTGCCCTGCCAAGGGTTTGTTCCTGCCTTGCACCCTGTGCTGGCTGGGATTGGCTCCAGCAGACCCCCATGTCCCTGTGTTAGGATATAGCGGGTTGGACAATGACTGACCGACTGATTCATTAATTATATCAATTATGAATGTAGTGAGAAGTCAAGCAAAATTACATCTTTCCTAGGCTTTGGAAAACATTTTGCATCACCCCGGTCCCAAAGGTATCACGTCCTAGTGAGCTGAATGACTTCCGGCCTGTCACTCTGATACCCATGCCTACAATAGAGCTTGCCTTCCTCACCAGTTTGTCCAAGCATGAGGCATCCCTCTTCTTTATGCTGCCTCCCCAGCACACCACCGCATAAAAGAGGGCGCTCACCATAACTGTCTGATGGAACATCTGCAGCATCTTATTAAAGATGTTGAAAGACGCCAGCCATCTAAGGAAGTATAGTCAGCTCTGTCCTTTCTTGCACAGAGCATCAGTTATGGCAATCCAGTCCAATTTATCATCCAGCTGCACTCCCAGGTATTTGTAGGTCTGCACCCTCTGCACAGTCACCTCTGATGATCACGGGGTCCATGAGGGTCTTGGGCCTCCTATAATCCACCACCAGCTTCTTGGTTCGTTCTATCTATCTATCTATCTATCTATCTATCTATCTATCTATCTATCTATCTATCTATCTATCTATCTATCTATCAGCCAATATAAAGGACTTCTCACTTCAATTATTGAGGCAATTGTTCTCCTGGGAACACTCAAAGAAATGGTTTTATCTCCTTGCCCTGATCAATTTCATTGTGGTGGTCTGTAGTGATTTCCTGTGACATCCATGGGTTGGTGTTTGTCCTGACATGTTGTGTGAATTGTGGGACCTTCTCTACACAGGTACATGTGTCCCTTTTCTAAATGATGACCAATCATTTCATTTTGCCTCAAGTTCTATCCAATTAGTTTCTAGAAACATCTCAGGGAAAACAAAAGTAAACAGGATGTATCTGAGCACAATATGGAGTGGAGAGGGTCTCAATACTGCCCAGAACATGTAGAGACTTACCAGAGAAGACTTCAGGCTGGCATTGCTGCCAAAGGGGTTTCTACAAAGTACTGAATAAAGGGTCCCAACACATATATAAATGAGAGATTTCAGTTTTTGATTTTTAATTAATTTGCAAGCCTTTTTGAACATATGTGTTCACTTTGCCCTTATGGCCTATTAAGTGAAAGTAGAATAATGGGCAGAAATGGCAAGTGCATCCATTTAAAATTAAATGTACAATTCAATAGTGGGTGCAGAAAGGGCCTGGATACCTTCTGAACCCACCATATATAAAGATGTAACTTTCTAGTGATTTTTGGACTGCTGTGCACGTCTCTCTAGATGAAAGTCAAAGTCAATAAGGTTGTAGGAAATAAGCTGGAGATTTCTGAAATGAAATTATGAAAATATAACAAAATATGAAAAAAGATTTGTAGTAAGCAGCAGTATGGTTTCATGCCAGGAAAGGGTACCACAGATGCGATGTTTGCTCTGAGGATGTTGATGGAGAAGTATAGAGAAGACCAGAAGGAGTTGCATTGTGTCTTTGTGGACCTGGAGAAAGCATATGACAGGGTGTCTCGAGAGGAGCTGTGATATTGTATGAGGAAGTTGGGAGTGGCAGAGAAGTATGTAAGAGTGGTACAGGATATGAACGAGGGAAGTGTGACCGTGGTGAGGTCTGTGGTAGGAGTGACAGATGCATTCAACGTGGAAGTGGGATTATATCAAAGATCGGCTCTGAGCCCTTACTTATTTGCAATGGTGATGGAAAGGTTGACAGACGAGATTTGACAGGAGTCCCTGTGGACTATGATGTTTGCTGATGACGTTGTGATCTGTAGTAAGAGTAGGGAGCAGGTTAAGGAGACCTTTGAGAGGTGGAGGTATGCTCTAGAGAGGAGAGGAATGAAGGTCAGTAGGAACACCAAGACAGAATACATGTGTATAAATGAGAGGAAGGTCAGTGGAATGGTGAGGATGATGCAGGGAGTAGAGTTGGTGAAGGTGGATGAATGTAAATACTTGGGATCAACAGTACAGAGTAATGGGAATTGTGGAAGAGAAGTGAAAAAGAGAGTGCAGGCAGGGTGGAGCTGGTGGAGAAGAATGTCAGGAGTGATTTGTGACAGACGGGTATCAGCAAGAGTGAAAGGGAAGGTCTACAGGACAGTAGTGAGACCAGCTATGTTATATGGGTTAGAGATGGTGGCACTGACCAGAAAGCAGGAGACAGAGCTGGAGGTGGCATAGTTAAAGATGCTAAGGTGTGCTTTAGGTGTGATGAGGATGGACAGGGTTAGAAATGAGGACATTAGTGGGTCAGCTCTGTTTGGACGGTTGAGAGACAAAGTCAGAGAGGCGAGATTGTGTTGGTTTGGACATGTGCAGAGGTGAGATGCTGGGTATATTGGGAGAAGGGTGCTAAGGATAGAGATGCCAGGGAAGAGGAACAGAGGAAGGCCTAAGAGAAGGTTGATGGATGTGGTGGGTGTGACAAAGCAAGATGATCTGCTGTGGCAACCCCTAACAGGAGCAGCTGAAATAAGAAGAAGAATTAAGGCTCTCAATTATACTTATTGTAACAAAACAGGTGCGCTTTTTTTTAGAATTTAAGTAAAGTAAAAGAAATTGGGATAAAGTACCACATACACACACACACACACATGCATCTGCTTGGTTGGTGCAGAGGTAAGAATTGCTGTCTCCAAGTTAAAAGGTTGCAAGTTCGATCCCAGGTCCTTCATGCATTAACTGTTTTGAGTAGTGAGCTGCTCTTATTGCTACTATTATAAAATAAAAACATACATTTGATTTGAGTCTGTAACAGCTGGTGTAAATGTATGGTACTTGTAAAGGTTAGCTTTTTTTTTTTTCATTCAGTTTTATTCTTTCAGTCACGTTCACACTCGCCCCGATCTGACATTGTTAGTTTTCAAATAAAGATGTACCATAACAGAGGTGAACTCAGATGAGGATGAGGGTTCTGCATCGGAGAAAGACAACAAATGCCCTTCTCACAAGAAACATCTACTCACATATAAGAACAACGCAGCTGCACCAGGCGTAAAGGTGAAAGATCAAAGCACCGTTTGGATGCAGGAAGAGGTTTGGTGTCATCCTGCCAGTGAATTGTTTTTCTATACCTTTTGTGAAAGTGTGTATTTGATATTTGGACTTCAGTCTTCATACATTATACTCTTCACGTCAGCATTTTGCCAATTATTAGTAGAACATTAAAAGTTCAGTATTTCTTGCCTTACATTTCCTGTCATCCTACACTTATACAGATCATTGTAGACACAGAACACACATGAAATGTATGTGTTGTAAAAAACAATATATTATTTATCCTATACAACTCCATGCACGTCACACCAACATAAACACACTTGAACTGGTAGAGCTTTGTGTACAACTAAAGCTGCGGCGGTGAAGGGTGATGGGATAGCAGGCTGCCTGCTGCTTGTACTGATTGACACATTTACAAAACAAAAGACACTGACGGAGAGGTGTAAAGGAATTTAAGGTGGCCTAGAATTACAAGTTTTTTCATAGATTTCAGGGATTATAGTGCTAAGTCAGTGGATAACAATTGTTATATACTATTTGAAATTAGAAAAAATCTAATTCACACTTAGAAGATCTTGTCAAAACTTTTTTTTTTTTTGAATATGGCAGTATCTAATCAATAACGTTTCAGGATAGAATTCTCTTTCAGGGAAAAGGAGTACACTTTATGTACTGCTGCTTTTAAAGATTAGCTTTGGTTGTTGGAATAATGTCAGTTTTTTTCATATAGTCTTTTATACTTAGTGAAGAATAAGATCCTAGAGTTACAAAACACAAAATTATGACTTAAATTAGAGTGGCAGTTAAACTAATGTACATGACTGCAAGGCTAGGACTGAAAGACAAGACAGTTACTAACCAACCCGCCAATACCCCCGGTATCCTCATGTGCCACTTGGTGCCCCTGCTCTACTGCCAAGTTGTTTGCCTGCCTATGTTTGCCTGTTTCCTGCCTTTCTCTTAGTGTTGTAAAGATAGGCTTCAGACCATATGATTGAGAACTGTATAGAGCTGGTTGAGAAGGTCATGTTATTTTTATTTCCATTGACAAAAAGTGTTGAATGGCCGCTTTACTGGTTCTTTTTAAGTCTTACGAATGCCTCCCTTGTCAGGCATATGCAATGGTTAAGCCAGAGATACTGGAGGGACACTATGGATTCTCTCCTGCCTGTGGAAAAGTCATCTCAATTTAAAGGAACATGGAATCATCGGGTAGTAGGGTCCCTTCATGTGATTGGCTGGCTCAGCATTTCCTCAACTGTAGAATGTCCAGTAGGGGGAGGCAGCTTGTCGGCCGAGGTCTCCAGCACTCTGACTGTGTCTGGTTTATCTCTGACTTCTTTTCTACACTCTGGCCTGTCGTTCTATAATGAACTGATGGACAGATGAACAATTTATCTCTAAAATGTAACATACATACTTTAATGCATTTTACCATGAAAATGTTATAAAGTATAAATCTAAGGATTCTACATATGCAGAGAGTTGGAATATCATAAATGTATGTAGATGTGTTCTGTGTGGTGATCGATTGCTGTTTGCGCTGCTCTCAGGTCAGGAGGAAGTCCCAGAAGATCGTAACGAGTAACAACTGGGATGACGTTTACTACAATCTGCTTTAATGATAAAGTAAACTACGAGGTTAAAGTGGACATTTCGAGAGTAAAGCCAAAATGTCCACTTTAATCACAAAATACATCTTTTCACTGTGTCCTTCATTTTTTTCTCTGTGGCTCAAATACAGCGCTGTACAGTCTGTTGCTGTTGTGAAGTTGCAAAAAAAATAAGGCAGCACAGAAGATGATATGTGAGACTTTTAAAATGTGTCGTGTCATTACGATGGAGAATATGCAACGCTTGAATATAAAAGCATCATGAATGCATCTGTATGTCGGCATTTCGCTTCACCACATTGAACCATTCATCAAACATCTAAGCACGCACATCGATCTCGTAGGATCCGCATAGCAACCTTCTGTCACATGTAGATAGTAAACTGAGACTCTGGCGTCACATTCCAACTTTTATCACACTGCTCCTCCCGACTTTTTGCTGGCACTGCAATTCGCCCACGCGTTGCGTTACTTTCTGAGGACCTACTCAGAGGACACGTCAAATGAACGCTGGGAACGCGTGGCGTACGCATTCTAAGCATGAAGCATAAACGAGATCTTAAAAGAAACAAAAATCGAGTCTATAGATTGTAAGTGAAAACACAAGATGATCATAAAGATTTGGGGCATCAGATGGTGTTCCCTGTATATGTTAATTGTTGAAAAATGCAAAAAAAATGTTTTTGACAGTTTATGAAGGTAGCACCCAACAGAGACTGATCAAAGATGGCAGTGGAGCTGGTTATAAGGAAAAAGAGATGGACAGGGCAGGTTCCGGCAACCAGAAATTGGAATTTATCAGTTATTATTCATCCATTGACCATTCTATTTTACTGCACAGGATAGAAAATGACGTTGTGCTCACAGGCCCCGTGCTCGCTTAGTTTAATTCTTATTTATCAAATCGATTCCAATATGTACAGAAATGTGCTGACAGGACTCCATCATTATACACAGAAGTTCAATATGGTGTCCCGCAGCTCTCAGTACTGGGACCTTTACTGTTTTCACTTTACAGGCTTCCACTGGGATCTCTCATTAGGAAACATAATGTTCATTTTCACTCGTATGCAGATCACACCCAGTTATACCTTTCATTTAGATCAAATGAAGTTTCTCTGATGTTGTCTTTAATTAGTTGTGTTAGTGAATTAAAGGAGTGGATGGATGAGAACTACTTGTCTTTAAACACAGATAAAACAGTGATGTTAATTGTTGGAGGGAATGACGCTGATCACAATAATATTCTGTCATCATTTAACTCAGTTGGAATCCCAATTAATTTTACTGAATCAACCTGCAATGTAGGAGTTATCTTTGATTCTAGCATGTCATTCATCCATCCATCCATTTTCTAACCTGCTGAATCCGAATACAGGGTCACAGGGGTCTCCTGGAGCCAATCCCAGCCAACACAGGAACCAATCCTGGGCAGGGTGCCAACCCACCTCAGGACACACACAAACACCAAGCACACACTAGGGCCAATTTTAGATTCGCCAATCCACCTAACCTGCATGTCTTTGGACTGTGAGAGGAAACCCACGCAGACACGGGGAGAACATGCAAACTCCATGCAGGGAGGACCCGGGAAGCGAACCAAGGTCTCCTAACTGCGAGGCAGCAGCGCTACCACTGCGCCACCGTGCCGCCCTAGCATGTCATTTAAAGCGCATATTACAAAGTTGTCCAAATCATTTCTTCCATCTTAAAAATGTTGGGAAATTAAGGCACTAAAATAAACAGGATTCTGAGAAATTAATTCATGCATTTATCTCTAGTAGGATTGACTACTGCAATGCGGTGTTCACTGGATGTTCAAACTGTTCTTTATACAGCCTCCAGTTAATCCAAAATGCTGCTGGCAAGAATTATTACAAGAACAGCAAAATATAACTCCAGGTCTTAAATCCTTACACTGGCTCCCGGTTAAGTTTAGGGAAGATTTCAAAATCCTCCTTTTAACATATAAAGCATTAAATGGCTGAAGTCTGGCTTACTTACAGTATCTGAACTTATCATGACTTACAAACCAGAGCGCATATTAAGATCTCAAGATGTCGGTCCCGTTATGATTCCAAGTATTAATAAAATAACAGTGGGAGGTCGAGCTTTTAGTTGTAGGGCCCCTAAACTGTGGACTGGTCTGCCTGCTACAATAAGAGATGCCCCTTCAGTCTCAGCTTTCAAATCCCACAGCTTCAGATTTCAAATCATCTCAGACTGTTTTTAAGTAGAAGTAGTGCAGTCAATTCATATACGTTGCCTGTAGTATTTACATTAGAAAAGTTCAAACTGCAGTCACTAATTTTTATAAAAATACACTGGTCATCATTTTAAAGAGTTACCTATACCTGACAAGTAAATGTGTTATTTATGCCTGGCCATTGAACCTTACTCTTATTCGATGTTAATGTTGATTTATTTTGTTTTATAATTGTGTCTTTCAATTTTCTATTCTTTAATATGTAAAGCACTATGAGCTACTGTTTGTATGAAAATGTGCTATATAAATAAATGTTGTTGTTGTTGTTGATGCCTTTTTTTTTTTTTTTAAATGGAGTATATTAAACTAATTTTTTTTATTAGTTTCACGCTATTTGCCAAATACCTTTAAGTTGTTTCACCAGCTCTTTATCTGACAGTGGAGGAAAGAAAAACATTCATTATGGTTAATGCAGCAGAAACCAGAGAGAAGTCCCTTGGAACGTTCCGTGAAAGGTACCCGTGAAACATCAATCCGCATTTCTTAAGTTTTATGTCTACAGCACTAGAGGATCAATGCAAAACACTGCTGTTCAGTGAATCACACTTGGGCCCTTCTCCATATTATATCTTCAATATAATAAAAAAAAAAAGTTTTTAAAAATCCACTTTCACATTTATTCCTTTCGCTTTCTTCTTGTTCTTTCTCATTTTCCCTATCCCCACTGATGAAAGCCGGAGGAAACATACAATCTGAACATCTTTGAAGTGATTTTTTTTTTTTTTGCAAACACAAAAGCAGAGTCTAAAACTCCTGCAGTTGTGCAGAAATCCTTGGTGGAATGTGGAGCCGCTCATGATGGCTGCTTAGGGAAACAAAGAGGAAACTTTCTCCAAGTTTTCCCCTGCAGGTCTAACCACTTAACTGACTGAAAATGCTTATGTAGTTGTTTTGCATAACTATGAAGTGCACTGTCATGTTAAAATGAATAGCCTTCAAGCACACCGGAAGGGGAAATTGTGTAGTAAAAGTAAGATGGAACAAAAGGTGGCACATCCAGGTCAAATATTTCCAGATAACCCGATCAACCCAAGGCCTGCTGGATTACAGAATAACATTAAGGCCGGAATCTGGTAGGTTCAGAAAACCATCAGACCTTCAAGCACCATGCTTTCCATCCTTCCATTATAGTCATATCAGTCAAAGCACTTTGAGCTACTTTTTGTATGAAAATGTGCTATATAAATAAATGTTGTTGTTGTCATATGAAAAAGTTTGGAAACCCCTCTTAATTCTTTGGATTTTTGTTTATCATTGGCTGAGTTTTCAGAGTAGCAACTTCCTTTTAATATCTGACATGCCTTATGGAAACAGTAGGATTTTAGCATTGACATTAAGTTTATTGGATTAACATAAAATATGCAACATGCATCATAACAAAATTAGACAGGTGCATAAATTTGGGCACCTCAACAGAGATATGACATCAATACTTAGTTGAGCCTCCTTCTGCCAACTATAGGAGATGCCTTGTATAGCCTTTGGCGAGTGTCTGGATTCTGGATGGAGGTATTGTTGACCATTCTTCATTACAAAATCTCTCCAGTTCAGTTCAATTTGATGGCTGCCGAGCATGGACAGCCTGCTTCAAATTATCCCATAGATTTTCAATGATATTCAAGTCAGGGGACTGTGACGGCCATTCCAGAACATTGTACTTCTCCCTCTTCATGAATGCCTTTGTAGATTTCGAACTGTGTTTTGGGCCATTGTCTTGTTGGAATATCCAACCCCTGTGTAACTTCAACTTTGTGACTGATGCTTGAACATTATCCTGAAGAATTTGTTAATATTGGATTGAATTCATCTGACCCTCGACTTTAACAAGGGCCCCTGTCCATGAACTATTCACACAGCCACATAGCATGATGGAACCTCCACCAAATTTGACAGGAGGTAGCAGGTGTTTTTCTTGGAATGCGGTGTTCTTCTTCCGCCATGCAAAGCGCTTTTTGCTCTGACCAAATAACTCAATTTGTGTCTCATCAGTCCAAAGCACTTTGTTCCAAAATGAATCTGGCTTGTCTAAATGAGCATTGGCATACAACAAGTGACTCTGTTTGTGGCGTGAGTGCAGTTAGGGCTTCTTTCTCATCACAATGCCATACAGATGTTCTTTGTGCAAATTGCGCTGAATTGTAGAACGATGTACAGATACACCATCTGCAGCAAGATGTTCTTGCAGGTCTTTGGAGGTGATCTGTGGGTTGATCTGTAACCATTCTCACAATCCTGCGCATATGCCGCTCCTGTATTTTTCTTGGCCTGCCAGACCTGCTGGGTTTAACAGCAACTGTGCCTGTGGCCTTCCATTTCCTGATTCCATTCCTTACAATTGAAACTGACAGTTTAAACCTCTGAGATGGCTTTTTGTAGCCTTCCTCTAAACCAGGAGAGCCAACAATCTTTGTTTTCAGATCTTTTGAGAGTTGCTTTGAGGATCTCATGCTGTCTGTCACTCTTCAGAGGAGAGTCAAAGGGAAGTACAACTTGTAACTGACCACCTTAAATACCTTTTACCACTCGTGATTGGACACATCTGTCTATGAAGTTCAAGGCTTAACGAGCTCATCCAACCAATTTGGTGTTGTAAGTAATCAGCATTGAGCAGTGACAGGCATTCAAATCAGCAAAATTACAAAGGGACCCAAATTTTTGCACAGATAGTTTTTCACATTTGATTTGATTTCATACAACTAAATACGGCTTCACTAAAAATCTTTGTTCGGAAAACACAGCAGTACTCAGATGTTCCTAGGAAATGAATGAAAATAAAGACATACCACTGTTATCTTTTTTGTTGAAAGTAGAGTCGATTATTATGCAGCCCTCAGCCTGAGCCTGTCTCTCACCAGATGTCAATGCCATTTTTAAGGTTGTTTACTCTTCGTTACTCATGCCTGCACAGGAAATCGAGGTCAGATCAATGAAGCTAACTTTCCTTCTACCAAAGATAGTTGAACTAAAACATAACAGTGAGTTTTGTCATCATTTTTTGCTGATTATCGTCTTCTACCCCTGAATTTCAACAAAAGTGGTCATCCACCCTGAAAGAGTTAACCTGCAATTGCTCCGTCCTGAGTATGACATTAATCAGCATCCAGCCCGGCATGAAGATCCTCCGACCTGCAGGGAAAATCCTGGTGGCAGAATTGACACTCCGGCCGCCATAACAAACCTCCCACTCTATTTGTATGGTCTGCTCTTTGCTCTCAGTTGCTCGAGCAATTCTCTTTCGCTCTGAGTCAGCCTGTCGTAAATGCTGAGTGCGCTCGTCATAGTTTTCATGCTCCTTTTGTGTACGTTTAGCATTCATTTGCTCAGAGGTTGATACGCTTGCTGTTTCTTGAGCAGCTCTTCTTTTCTCTGCCCTGGCGGCCCGCTTCTTCTCTTTTTTCGTTGGCGTCATCTCGCATTAAAACTGATTAAGTCAGTGTTTGTGTTGCAATTACTTAGTACGTTTTCCTTAATTTTTCACTTAAGCTGGCACTTAAGTCTTCAGTCTGCCTCAAGAATGAATCAAGATATGAGATATAAGAGGTAGGGGAAGGGATGGCGAAGGTGGTAGCGATGAGAATGGCACCCATATGCATGTGCCACACTGCCGCCCTGCTGCCACGAGTTGATTCTACAATAAAATAAAAAGAGTAATAGTTCCAAAACCCTTTGCTTTTAATGTAAAGCTGTAGTGCAGAGTTTTAGCATAGTATATGTGTACCAAATTTCAGGCTGGCAGTTATTTGAATTTTGACCTTGACCTTGACCTTCCTGGGTTGACCTTTGACCTCCTGGGTCAATCATCATCCAGAAAGCGGACAGTAGACATTACATAGTATATATGTACCAAATTTCAGGTCAATAAGTGAAAGGGTTTGTGAGCTACAGGTGATTTAAAATCCTGGACAGACAATCGGACAGCCATATTATAGAAGAAGATATAATGTGACATCTCCTCTCTGTATATAAAACCCTAAGCCTAAAAGTGCAATGATTTAATGCAACATTTTTATGTCACTTTTTTGTCACACTTTAAATCTGACATATACGGTATATGTTTGGTTTCAGAATTTATCAAACTTTAATGTGATGTTGTTAGATTTTCAGATTCTTATTCCATTTGTAAATTATAAACTAAAATATCAAGAAAGTCGTGGGGTGGCCTACTAGGCCACAACTGGGGGCTGGGCGGTGAAGGCGTCAGGGGGGCTTGTACCATATCTTTAAATACAATCGCTTTATCTAATGGAGCGGCTCAGCTGCGGGATAGATGGGGGTTCAGTGCCGCCACCCGGGTTTGGCTAGCGAAGCAAGCAGTGGGCGGAGCCTCCTAGTAGGTTTATAATGTGTATATGAAACAATGTGTACAAAAATATGGGATGAATCACATGCCTTATTGGTTCAATATGGTACGCAGCATGTTATCTTCCAATATAAGATAATCTTGTATTATAAGAGACGGAAGGCAACCATACCGGTGTGTGTGGATGAAGATCATTATCAAGAAACAACACAAGAAACGATCAAATGCTGCTGACCCGCTACTACTATTAAAAGACTTTATTAACAACATGTGAAGTGCAGCCAAATTAATCAGATTAAACTAACACATCTAGGAGTCGTGTTAAGAAATTTAATCGCAGAAATGTTTTATTGCATCGTGATTAATCAGCAGCTCTAATTGTCACAGACCACATTACTTCTATATAATATAGTAAATAATAGAATACCGACAAAGCCTTTTTAACAATGTCTTTCTCTGTTTCTAATACCAAAAGGGAGGCATGTATTTATATTTAAAATTGGTCAATCGAGTCCTAATTGGGGAAAAAGGGCACCTGAGCCAATAAGTGGGAATTGGCCGGGGTCTGAGCTACTGTAGCCACCCCTGTGTGAATATCCCTGCATTTATCCATTGTCTGTATGCGCTTTATCCAATTTAAGGTTGTGGAGACCCCAAATATATTCATACCACAATAATGTGCAGTGACTTATAGTTTTCATCCACTTTCTCTGTACGTATCATTCATTTGCTCAGAGGTTGATGCGCTTGCTGTTTCCTGAGCAGCTCTTCTTCTTTTCTCCACACTAGCGGCCCGTTTCTTCTCTTCTTCTGTCGGCATCTTTTCACATTAAAACTGATTAAGTCGGTGTTTGTGTTGCAATTACTTAGTATGTTTTCTTTAATTTTTCACTTAAACTGGCACTTATGTCTTCTATCTGCCTCAAGGTTGGGGAAGTGATGGCGAAGGTGGTCAGGGAATGAGTATGGCGTTCGTACACATGGGCCACACGGCCACCCTGCTGGGCGCTGGTGAGAGATGATTCTACAATAAAATAAAATAAAAATATAACGAGAAATAACCTTGGAGGTCAATCATCACGCCGAAAGCGGATAGTAGACATCACGTAATATATGTGTACCAAATTTCAGGTGAATAATTCAAACGGTCTGCGAGCTACAGGTGATTTAAAATCCTGGACAGACAAATAAACAGCCACGACAGCGTATTATATCAGAAGATTTAAACAGAAGCAGTTTCTGAGAAAGCCACAAATGCTGTTAGGATTGTCAGGTAATATTGGTAATATCTGGTGTGAACTTGGCCCGGACACAGACAGGCGGACATGTTGTTTAAGAACCACCACACGTTTATTATACACAATATTTACAATAATAGGTCACTAAGACCCCAGCCAATGGTCACTCAGACCTCAGTCACGTGCACAAACCCCAAAACAGTCACAGTCCTGGCCACAATGCCTTGTCTTCGGGCCGCCTCCACAACTCCTCTTGCCTCGTCCTTCTTCCACCCGACTCTAGCCTCGAATGAATGGAGACGGCCCCTTTTATAGAGGACCCGGATGAGCCCCAGGTGTTCCCGGCATTCCTCCGTTGGCCATGCCCCAGCGTGGCAGAAGTGCCGGCTGTCCTCCTGGCTGCTCTCCGGGCGCCGTCATAAATCTTCCCCCCAGCACTTCCTGGTGTGGCGGAAGTGCTGGGGCAACAAGTCTCCAAGACATCGGGGCGCCTCCTGGCGGTGACCACGGGCCCCTACAGGGAAAGGCTTCCATGCCCTTGACCCGTGGCCCCCAAAGCAACCCGGAAGGCAAACCCCACGTGGTCCAGGCAGGGCTCTGACCCTCTTCCGGTCCCTCCTGGCGTCCCGGCCGGGTCATGGCCCCTGGCATCCCTGACACTGGTAATATTAATAATATTAATTCTTTGCAATCACATAGCGCTTTTTTTGATTACTCAAAGCACTTATTTTACACAGTGAGTGATTGAGCCACTTCAACCACCATCTGAATGATGCGACGGCAGCCATTATTGTGCCAGTACGCTCACCACACACAAACTATTAGGTAGTCAAGGGGTGAGAGAAACACAGTAGCTATTTAGAGACAGGAAATGATTAGGGGGGGCAGAATGGCTAGGTCATAGAGGACAATTTAGCCTGGACATCGGGATACACCCTACTCTTTACAAAGGATGCCCAGATAGTCAGGACCTCAGTTTTACATCTCATCTGAGAGACGGCTTCATTATTACAGCACAGTGTCTCAATTTATTGCACTGGACCATTGGGATCCACACATAGACTACAGGGAAGCACCCCCTGCTTGTCTTGCCAACACCAACTTCCAACAGCAACACAAATGCATCCAAGTACCGGCCAGATACAAATATGCTTAACTTCAATTGGATGACCTGTTCTGAAGTGCAGGTGCTGTTAGCTACATTTGTGTAAAAAAAAAAAAAAAGTGCATATTTCTGCTTATTTTACATTTTTAACGGAATGTTAAGAGATCTTCAATCCAAATCTAATATTCAAAAATACAGACCCGTTGTGAATTAATGCCTCAAAATGTAGAACTTATGCAATGTGTTTATTAGGATATGTTATGCAATACCCAAGCCCATTTAAAAAGTGAATTTAATAACCTCAGTTTGATCATTTTTGTCTTTATGAGTCTCTCAGCAAGATGTGGAGGAATTCAGCCCACTGCTTATTGCAGGACCACTTCAGCTCCATGACAGTTGTGCGTTCTTAATCGTGAACTGTTCACTTTTAATCCTGCTGCAATATCTCAGTGGAGTTTGGGTCCTTACTTCAACTTCACTTTCTAGACAGATGGCCTAATGTATGCTCTGATCTGGAGGACAATTGATCTCTTCTTAAATGAGGGCAAGTTATGTATTTAGTTTTAATTGATTTCAATTTGAATTAGAAGCAGATAATATTCCAAACAATTAAGTCAAACTGTACAAAGCAAACAAACAATGCAAAATTCAGTGCCTACTCAAGAGAAAGAGAGGAGACACAGTATCCAGAGCTACTCTACAAAAGGAGACAAGAAAGGAAGGTTTCTCTTTCCCTGAATTGGAAATTTATTCTAAAATGTTATTCATTAGGTCCTGTCAGAGAGACAGAGGTTAGGCAGACACACTGATGCAGCGCATTGCCGCACCCACCACATGACAAACCAACTCAAGACCCCAGATTAGGACCCGAGTGCAGCCATGCAACGGGTGACACCTCAGCACCACACAATTTCAGATGAAATGGAACCAGTGGGAGATTTTTTATGCTGGCTAGAGTGCCAATGCTGCCAACAACCTCCAGGTTTTTCCCTGCAGGTTGGAGGGCCTACTTGCAGGGCTGTACGCAGATTAATGTCATACTCAGCAATTGCCGGGTAAGGGCCTTGCTCAAGGGCCCAACAAAGTGGAATCACTTTTGACATTTACGGGTCCTGCCAGGTTTTAAAAAAAGTTTTGCACAGATCCTCTAAATGAGAATTTGATTTTTTTCCAATTTTAAGCAATAAAGATAAAGGCTGTTTTGACAGTATTATAGGCCTCCGGGTAAAGCAGTGCAACTGGGGCCCCTACCTACACAACCACTCACAGGAATAAAAATGTAAATGGTGAGATAAAATTAAACATCTATTTATTGTATTGGTACTTCCAACAAAATCAGTGTTCAAACTTTAAAAATGTGATGAACAGCAAAGATTAATCAACACAAACATTTAAACATGAGCCTTGAAAAACACAAAAATTTCAACATATAAATGAAACTCAATTGGTAAACCATATAGACAGAGGTGGCACAGTATGAAATTATTACGAATGATTTATTATTAATTAAGTGTTCAACACTAATATTTGTGAAAATTCTTTGCTGAGAATTGAATTGAAGTGATGTTAACATCTGCGGTGGGCTGGGGCCCTGTGTTGGCTGGGATTGGCTCCAGCAGACCCCCATGGCCCTGTGTTAGGATATAGCGGGTTGGACAATGACTGACTGACTGCTGTTAGCATATACACTTTGACGTGCGTGAGATCCGTACACATACAGGCATGTGAGGTGGCAGAGGTGACCGTGATACTAAATCAGAGGCGAATGCCAACATCCACTTGTAACACAATAACAAATATTTATAGTTTAGTACAGAAAAGCATTTATTTATTGACAGCAAGTCACAACATGCATAGATTATTATGGGGCCCCTATACTCGTGGGGCCCCCAGGCAACTGCCCAGCGTGCCCATGCGTTAAGATGGCCCTGTTACCACTTAACACTAGAATTACCAAAGCCTATGAAAAGCCAAGCAAAATGACACCTTTTATTGGCTAACTAAAAAGATTACAATATGCAAGCTTTCGAGGCAACTCAGGCCCCTTCTTCAGGCAAGATGTAATACAGAAACTGAAGTTTCCTGTGTTTATATCCACACAATAGGACAAGAAACAACAATGGTAAATTTTTAAATGAAAATGAAAAGGTGTCATTTTGCTTGGCTTTTCTCTACATTCATAATGGCTAACACGGTACAACAACCTAGTACTACAAAGCCTATGAAAAAACTCATAATCATGGCCCTGTGACGATGTGGGTTCTGGCTCCACACTCCCTTTGATTTTTGGAAGCACTTGAACCCAACACCGTCGATAACGTAACCGAGTGAGCTAGTCAGTGAAGGCAATAATTGAGCAAAGGGGTGGTGCAAAAAGTGCAATAGTGCTTTTATTAAAAGACAGCCAAAACAGGTGTTCCAATAAATAGTGCAGTACTCCAAATGTTTAATTAAATAAATAGTCCAATAAAAGAACGTGGAGGTAAAACCAATAAATAGAAAAAAACACAATCCTTTAAAAACCAGAGGTTAAAATCTTCTCATGGAAGCAGTCTTTAAAACAACAACAAATCCGGTGCATCGTTTCTATTAGCGTCTCACCTGCTTATCCCGTTTGGGCTTAGCAGCAGGCAAGACACTCTCTGCAGCTGCCCTCCTCTTACACATACGCGAGACTGGAGACCTCCCGATCCCTGACTTCGGTTTGGCTCTCATCCCAGTCCCCGAGACTTGATGTCTACCAATGACCAGGACGCACACATTGGGGACTCCACCACCAAGCCTCCCGATTTCCGCTGCCTTTCCGCGGCCTTCTGCGACTCATCGCTTTCACCTGGTTACTCCCGCTACATGGTCGCTCAGCGGGAGCAACATCAACTCAAACGCCTGGTTGTCGGCCTAACACCCAGCTTCCTCAAAGCTGCCCACGAGCACTCGATCGCGCGCTCACCACACGCACGCACCGCATGTCTGTCTCTCTCCAGCACCGCCTGCTTCCACACTCGCTCCCTACAACCTCCGTCTTCTTTTCCTTTCTTTCCTTATCTCGTTCCTTTCTCATTCTTTTTTCATCTTCTCCACAACCGACTCGCGCTTCTTTTAAAATGACGCAGGCCACAGCAGCTGCAGCATTAGCCACGGGACAATCACGAATGTGGGCAGTTCCTCACCTGTGCACAAGGTGAGAAACGCCCACCCTACGGATCGTCCCGCGGCCCACTATGGCCCAACGTCCCCTCGCTAAGCCGCGATCATTTATTTAAAACGAATGGCTTTTGCTCAGTGAGCTGTGGACCCGCTATACCACAGGCCCACCTTAAATCCTTTCGCACAAGGTCAAACCTTTGAAAGTTGCAAGAGCTCCGGCCCCACTGGGCCACATGTTTTGGGCCTGCACCAAATTGACAATTAACAACATTTTGGACAAAAATCTTTGCGTGTCTATCAGACAGCCTCAGTGTCAAAATCACTCCTACTCCATTATCAGCTGTGTTTGGTGGGCTCCCAGACAGACTTAAAGAGGAGAAGGATAAACAAACTGTAATCACCTTTACCTCACTACTAGCATTAGACTTATCTTGCTCAACTGGAAGAATGCCACCCCACCTCTTTTAACACTAGAGTTTCCTAAGCCTATTAAAAAACTCGTAATCCTGACCCACCTTAAATCTGCTCGCACCTCTCTATCAGCGTCTTTTGTGTTGTAAGTGTGTCAATAAGCACAAGCAGTTAGCAGCCAACTATACCATCCCTCCCACTGCTGCAGGAAAGGCAACAGACTCTCCCAGCTTAAGCCTTGATTATCTGGTAATGAGGTACCTAAAGATGTATAGGGTAATAAAAAATATATCGTTATTTGAAACACATGCAGTTTATGTGTGTTCCGTGTCTACAAAGATCTATGTAAGTATAGGATGACAGGAAATGAGAGAAATGTTGAACACATACCTAAAAGAAAAACTTTTTTCATGTTATAGTACTAAGGACAAAATTTGACGTTGGAGTGTATCTACCTTCCACTTGGTGAGAATTATATTTCTTTTTATTTTATTTTTTTATTTTTTAAAGTGTGTCCTGTGTCACTATTACGAGAATGAAGCCATGGAGGACATCTAGTATAATATAAAGCAACACATTTTTATTAATGGAGAGGAGCACTGCAGGTCTACAGCTTTTAGAACCTGTGTGCCAACAAGTATTTCCTAAAGATAACGGAGAAAAATATTTGAAAACAACTACTGTATCTATTTATATAATTCACTAAGGCAAGACACCCATGGAAAGCATGCCGGAAGGGGCGTGGATTCACTAAGCCGCCGACAAGTAAGACACCTATGGCGCATGCAGGAAGGAGCCACGCCCACCAACTCCAAGACCATTGGATACGACGACAAGTCGCAGAGCCACGCCCACCAACTCGGACGCGACGACACAGAAAAAACGACGTCATTTATATTCGTCTGACGTAGAGGCCACATGCACCTCCGAGCCACGTTGACTGTTCATAGAGGCATGTTTCTCACGGAGGTGAATCGCCATATGCAGCGTGTAAAACGGTTTGCGAGAGGTATCCCATGCGATCCTTAAAACAATCCTTTACAACTGAGGTTAAAACACAATGAAGTAAGCAGTCTTTAAAAAACGAGTTTTCGGTTACGACGCACAACCGCATGCACCATAGCAAACTGTTTTACACGCTACATACAGCAATTCGCGCTACTACCGTGGTCGGGTGTCTTGGTGGATTATACAGTATATAGAAAAGCAGCCAAAACCGCACAGAGCAATGAAAAGTCTACGTGAGTCACAGGTGCATGTGGACTGTGCAAAGATGACAATGACTCAAATGACGAGTTGGAGGTGGGCACATGAGCAGGCAGGGCGTGATGGCGGTCCGCCAGTTTTCAGTCACGGACGATTGTGTGTTGATTCGTTCCGTGCACTGTTACAATGTTGCTTTTTTTGCGGATTTATTACATTACCGATTTTTCAAATGTTCATTTTTTCCCTGTGCTTAAAAATCATTAAAAAAATTCTTGATTTTGAAATTCTTGGCCTGATTATGCAGCGTATGGTACGCCGCGGGTTGGCTAGTTATTTTAAATTAGGTAGAGTTTAGTAGGAATATGATATTATCTTGATTTTCTAAGGCTTTTATGGTTGCTCATAAAATATTAGTGATCAACCTAAGAGTGAATTCAAGGTATAGTGTTAAGGTGGGACCACATTTAGGTGTGACATAGGAAGCAAGTGATTATGGTTAAGGGTGCTTTTCAGAGTTAGGTCATGTAAGAGTGGTGTCCAGCAGGGGTCACTGTGGGGCTGCTGCTATTTTTAATATACATAATCAAACTGCAAGTTAAGGGAGGCCGTGCTTACGTTAAATAGCACATTAATGAGGCCTCAACTGGAGTAATGTGTATACTTTTGGTCCATATTTTACTAAAAAATCTGTACGAGAGTGACTAGTTTGATTTGAGGGATATGAACTAGGAAGAGAGATTGAAGAGTTGAGTCCATCAAGTGCTCCTGGTAGAACTATTTGTACTTATTAATTACATTTAGCTCACTATAAATTTGCACTATAACCGTTATATTGCACAACCTGAGCCACTTTATGAACCATTTGCACTATCTACACAATATGCACATGTATATTCTACTTATGCTTTCATATTGAATATTTTCCATTTTTTTATCATATCATTTTATAAGAAGATTAGTTTATGGAGAAGATCCATAATGAATATTATTAGTTTATGGAGAAGATCCATAATGAATATTATTGTACCATACAATGATAATAACGTACTTCAATTCAATTCAACCTTTTCAGTTTAAGCACACCGGAAATACGAAGTTACATACTAGAAGTGTTTAAAAAATTATGATGGGAATTAGTACAGTGGATCCCAGCTGGTACTATAAAATAATATTTCAATGGGCACACCACCGGATACTTGCATGGAGATTTTGCACAAATGTTAGAAACTTTATCTTCACAAAAAGAACCATAGAGACGTGGAATGAATTGACCAGTAATAGGATGTAGCGTAGGTCTTTAGGGACCTTCAAAATTGACCTGATGTTATTTTGGACAATCTACTGTAGGTGACCAGAAGGGACAAGCTTGTTGAGCTGAATGGCCTTTTCTTTTCACATTTCTTCTAATGTCCTAAATCATTTGTTTCCACACCTGAAGGTAGCATGTATAATTAACTAATGAATTAAAGAAATGAAAGACACATCAAAACCCATCTTGTTCATCAGATTTGGAGTCATCAGGTGTCAACTGTGGACAAGGTGTCAGTCCGTTCCATAACCAAAATGTCAATTTTTTGGAGCAATTGTTATGATCCTGTAAACTAAAGGTGCACAGCTTTTAAAGTGGAAAATAATGATCAGGCGAGGAATTATTAACTAAAGATAAAGCTATGAGGGGGTGCAGAAGTATGCAGAATTGTTAAAGAAAACAAATATTATAAAAACTTACAATTCCACTTGAAACCTCTTCAAAATAGTCTGCTTCAGATGTTATACTCTTATTGAAGCATCTACAGGAAAGCATCAGGAAAACTGGAGAACCCAAAACTGGATCTTGGACCTTGGCCATGCACCTCCACTCACTGTGTTGTCGGTCAAAGAGTTTTTCTAGTTGTCTCACTCCCTGTGATCTCTTTTTGTGTCCTAAAATTAAATTCAAGACTTGAAGGGAGGAAGATTTGCTAACATGGAAGAAACCCAAGAAAAGAAACACCTGAGGCTCAAAGCACAGCAACAAAAGATGAGTGCAAGAAATGTTAACAGGAATGGGAGCAATGGTGGAACAGGAGTATTGCTTCTCAAAGGGAGTATTTTAAAAGATGTCTTAAGGAGAATTGCTATTCATTTCTTAACGAAGTTTATTTTATTTATTTATTTATTTTTAGCAATTCCAGGAATTATTGGGTTCTCCCATGTAAGGCATTGTCAGGGACAAGAAGAACACAGAACAGCAAACAAACTCCTAAACGTCAATGCTAATGCAAACTGATTCAAAGTAAAGAAATACTATCTGGAATTTTCAAGCCTTCACAGTCCAAAAGATTTGCAAATCTTTTAAGGTTAAAATTAGGACATTAATACTTATGTGCCACCATGTCTTATAATCAGGGCTCTATGATGTCAGAATGGCGAATGTAAGCTTGTGACCCCTCAATGATAAACAGATTGGCTTTTCCGACTAGAACGACAAAAACCCCTAATGGCTGTGCTATAACATCACTAGCATAGCTATATAAATATTCAACAGCCTAAATCACAAAGCTAAGATGTACAAAATTTAATGAATGATTTCTTTTTTTTTGTATAGTCCTTTACACTTGGTGAAGAATAAGATCCTAGAGTAACAAAACATGAAATTATGACATAAATTAATTAGAGTAGCAGTTAAACCAATATCAGGAGGAAAACCAACACAGACAGTGACCAGGCCAGGACTGAAAGACAATATAATTACTAACCCTCCTTTATTCTGTTGCTCTTCTTGGTGTCCTCATGTGGCACTTGGTGCCACTGTTCTACTGTTTGCCTGCCGATGTTTGTCTGTTTCCTGCCTTTCACTTAGTGTTGTCAGGATAGGCTCCAGACTCTATGACTGGGAAGTCTATCAAGCTGGCTGAGAAGGTTATTTTAGCAGTGGTGCCACTGCTCTCCTGCCAAGTTTCCTGCCTATGGAAAAGTCATAAAGGAGCACTAGAATCTTCAGGTAGAACGGTCCTTTCATCTGATTGGCAGGCTCTGCACTGACTCAACTGTAGAATGGCCAATAGGGGTGAGCGATTGTGTTATAACATCACTAGCATAGCTATACAAATATTCAACAGCCTAAACTACAAAGCTAAGCTGTTCAAAATTTAATGAATAATGAAAGTTTTTTTCTCTTACTCCTTTATACTTAGTGATGAATAAGATCCTAGAGTGACAAAACACAAAATGATGACATTAATTCGAGTGGCGGTTAAACTAACGTACATGGCTTTTGGCTGACAGTGACCAGGCCAGGACTGAAAGACAAGACAGTTGCTAACCCTCCTCTGTTCTGTTTCTCTTCTTGGTAATCCCCATGTGGCAATTGGTGTCACTGTTCTACTGTTTGCCTGTTTCCTACCTTTCACTTAGTGTTGTCAGGATAGGCTCCATACTCCATGACTGGGAAGTCTATCAAGCTGGCTGAGAAGGTTATGTTATTTTAATTTCCACTGAAAAAAAGTGATGCATGGCCACCTTACTGCCTCCCTTGTCAGACATATGCAAGGGGAGATGTCATCCGATGGTTAAGCCAGAGATACTGGAGGAGCAATATGGATTCTCTCCTGCCTTTGGATAAGTAACCTCAGATTAAAGGAGCATGAAATCATTGGGTAGGAGGGTCCTTTCATTTGATTGGCTGGCCCAGCACTGACTCAGCTTTAGAACGACCAATTGGTGGAGAGGGTGGCTTGTTGGCCAAGGTCTCCAAGACTCTGTTTGTGTCTGCCTTGTCTCTGACTCCTTTTCTGCAATTTGGTTCTATAATCAGCTGATGGACAGATGTTGCTGTTTTTCATTTATGTTAATTTGTATCTACTTTGTATCTGAACAAATTTGTATCCTCGTATATGCTAGTTCTGTATTGAGTGAGTGGTATCATCTGTTCTTGCATTTTGCCTTGAGAGTTGTGGCTGTGCTCCGGCCTGGGCTGGGTGAGGAGTCCCTTTCAAGAACAAAGTTGTTTATACTGTTGTGTTGTATTTCTGTGGCGGCCATGATAGATTGGCCATCGAGCTCTGTGAAGAGGATTGCTTGGGTTCTGTTTTCTGTATTGTACTTACCCCATTTTTTGACACCCAATGCACACCCAGCATACCTGGATGGAGGCCTCTCTTTGGATTGCTCTTCTCCATTTTTTTGTTCCTGGGAGTTTTTTCTTCTCTTCTTAGAGTGTCAAAGCAAGGGGGGCTGTCAAACCCCACAGAGGCATTCCTTGTGCGGTTTTGGGACATACAAGAAATAAATTGTTATTGTTGAAAGCCAATCTCAAGTTACAGTATACAATGAGGACCAAAATTCTGAATTGTTAAAACATAGTTTGTGAGCAATTCCTAATTTAGTTAACTTCAAAATCCTCTCCTTAAGACGTAAAACACTTGTCCTACCGTTTCTCCCGTTCTGGTTAACACTTCCTGTACTCAGTGGCAGATTTTAGTCAGCCGCCCAGGGTGGCGTCTTGCTGGGGACAGCACAGTGCACCCGACACCCAGCAAATTCATAATGGTGATTACAGCCTGAGTCAGGTCAATCCATTATTGGGACCATTTATGAAAGTCTCCATAAAGTTTGCGTTATGTACAGAGAGCAGCGTCAATTATGTAACTGAATGGAAACGCTCCTCAAAAACTAAAAGGGTTGAGTCGTCAAATTCTATTACTGACTATTCACTGTGGACACCGAGGGGCACCACTTCCTACCCCCATCCTCGTCTAGGGCTCCAAATGGACTCCGACCGCCACTACCTGCACTCTTCTTTTGTTATTGTATTTAAGAGCTTCTTGTGTTTTTCTCCTGGGTTTCTTCTATGATAGCAAATCTTATTCCCTTCCGCCTCAATTTCAATTTTGGGACCAAAAATGAAGTCACAGTAAGTGACAGCTGATTGATATGGCGGAGGTGAGAAGGTGCGTTGTCATTGTGCAAGCTTCAGTTTTGGGGTGCGCCATTGCTCTGAACATTTTTTAATGTTGCATTCCCGTAGACACCTCCTCAGTTCAATGTAATGTCGTTCATTAACAGTTACTCCACGGAGAAAAAAATCCTTCTGAACAAGTCCATCAGTGTCGAAAAGCCCATTAGGCATTGTCTATTGAAAATCTACCATGGTGGCTTAGGGGAAAAAAATTACCCAAGACACCTGTGTGATTGTAGAGTAAATGGAAGAAATATGCACCCAATCAACTCAAGATGATGCCACTCAGTGGACTTGTTAACAAGACCGTATTAATACGATACCGAGTGGTATATTTGAGAACTACAATCTACTCCTATGCTATTGACCAATTCCAGGAATTTCTGAGCCCCCTCCCATAAGGCAGGTACTATGCCACCCCCACACTAAAGCTTTTCCTCTTTCTGCTATTCTTCTTCTTTTTCCTCTTCATCTTTTCCCACTTCTACGTGGGGTCGATGTGTCTGATCAACCGTCTCCTTGCAGCTCATCATTCACCTTCTCCCCGCTCAGACCCTTATCCTTCAGATCTTCTTTTACTTTATGCATCCACCTCCTCTTTGGCCTCCCTTACTTTATCTTTCCCTGCACTTCCATTCCCATCACTCTTTTGCTCACACATTCATTGTCTCTCCTCATTACATGTCCATTCCACTTCAACCCACTTTCCTGTCCTTTCTTAGATATCTCACCCACTTTTGTAGTACCTCTGATTGCCTTGTTTCCTGTTCTGTCCTTTTTTGTAACTCCACACATTCATCTCCACATTCTCCTTTTTGCCACATCCAACTTCTTCTCCTGCACTCCCCTTACTGCCCATGTCTCAGTTCCATACATCATCGCTGGTCTTACAAACTTGACTTTTAACCTTCCCCTTAATTCTTCGATCACACAATACTCCTGATACCTTCTTGCAATTGTTCATCCACACTGCACTCTGTGGGTTATCTCTGCATCTAGTTTTCCATCTCAGGCCACCTCTGATCCCAGATATTTAAACTTATCCACTCCCTGCAGGCTAACTGATGAATCCTGATCATCTTTAAACCTGAGCTATTCAGTTTTATTCTTTCTGTTTATCTTCAACCCTCTGTCTTCCAAAGCCCTACTCCATTCTTCCAACTTGCTCTCCACATCCTCTTTTCTGGTGCCACACAACTCAATGTCATCCTCACAAAGCCTGCACCCGGGGCAGTGGTCTTTAATCCCACGACTTAACACATCCATAACCTGATCAAAGAGGTAAGGGCTTCAAGAAGATCCCTGCTGCAGACCTTCTCTAACTGGGATCTTATCTGTTCCTCCAACACTGCTTTTAATCTGAGTCCTCACTCCCTCATGCATTTCGTGGACCATCCTCACATAGTTCTCTGGTCCTTCCTTCTCTTTCAGTCAGTATAGTCACTGTCAATCGTCCATCCCTATGTTTAGTTTCCCTATCTGCTTTTTTCAGGTCATTCACTCATTCATTTTCCACTGGCTGGTTTGTGAGGCAACAGTCTTACCAGTGTGGCCCATACATCTTTTTCTTCAGCCACACTTTCCAACTCATACTGTTGGATTGCAAGGCTTTCCCAGGCCATCTGGGACATTTAATCATCCCAATGGAATTGGTCATTTATTCCATGACTTAACAACATCCATAACTAGTTAAAAAAGGTAAAATCCCTGGTGCAGACCTCCTTGTTATCCTAACACTGCTTTTAACCCAAGCCCTCACTCCCTCGTACATATCCTGGACAATCCTCACATACTTCTGTGGTCCTCCTTTCCGTTTCATGCACCTCCAGACCTCTTGATGTGGCACTTGTCAGAATAATGAGACAAAGCCATTATGAAGGTTTGGGCCAGCCACCCGTATGATGTGCCCTGGCTGCAAAAGGTTTTAAATAATTGTGATATGTTCACAAGTCAGAGTCCAAAACAGAACTGAAGTCTTAGAGTTAAGATGGCGGCTTTAAAGGCCGATTAAGGAAGTGATCTTTAGGGCAGGAACCAGAAGTGATGTCCTCTCTAGGCCCGGAAACGGAAGTGATGTCATCAGTCGCACCAGAACCTGGCGAGATATCCCGATAGTGGTCTGCAAGGAATTGAGAGAAATAGTCAGTGCACCCTACGTCCCCCTGGTCTGTCATGGAATTACCATTACTTGGGCCCTTTAACTGTCTCCTACTCACACATGTGTGACACACTCTATTATAAGTCTTCTCCAAATCATTGAACACCATATGCAGACCTTTGTTTTTTTCAAAGCATCTCTATCAGCTGTCTCAATACAAACGCTGCATCAGACGTTCCTCTCCCTGGCATCATAAGCCTTCTCTTTCTCCAGTGCTCCTCCATATACAGTATGACTACAATTCATGGAAAGATCACACCACGTTCACTCTAATAATATAGATCATTTTTCGCAAATACCTTTGATGGCACTATAGCTTCCACATAATGAATGCTTCAAGCATAATATTTTACTGTGTCACTTGTTTAGCCAGGCAGGCAGTGTAGGAATATAAGATGTCATACTTGTCCAATTTCAGTTATATGGCAACCCATTTTTACAGGCCTTTTCTTTCTTTCCTATAAACAAATAGAGTCATATTCTGTAATTAGGGCTTGTGGATGTTGAATATTCATGTCGGCTTCAATAAAAGTCTGCCATTGAACTCATTTACATGTCTCTATGCAGCAGATAATGCAACTTAATATTACTTCAATGATGATAACTGTACTGTTGTTGTTTATTTGAAAATGTATTTGACAAAGTAATAAGGCGAGTCAGAAAACATAATCCATTCAAATAAGCTCATGTTAGAAAATTTGCTTTTAGCTGTTCAATTTACTTCTATGCAGCACACATGAAATGCCTAAAGCTAAGCACTGATATTTAAAAAAAAAATGTATATTGTGGCAGATGGCCAGGACTATTACCCGACCGGAACGCCAGCTGAGTTGAAGGGCCGAGGAAGAGACCGTGTTTGGGACATTATAACCCTTGGCGTCCAGGGGCAGCTGGGCGACAGACAACTCGGCGAAAGACAATTCGGCGAAAAGACAACTCGGCGACATCCTTTACCAGTTAGGTAATAGTTAGGTTCAAAGAGATTTTTTAATGATATTTAAATGACAACGTAGGGCGCCAGAAAATCCACAGAATCACCTGCTTTATGAGAGTCCCAATACGTTGAGAGTAAAGATATTCCTTAAGCCGTACTCGCAGGTCACCTTTTGTATTCTAAATAACGTTATCATGCGATTACAATCAATACAATTTATATAAAGGATTAGAAGATAATGTAGGATAGAGTTTGTTCCATCTGCAGAATAAAGTTTGTTCGTCGATTATAAAAATTTATTTTCAACATTTTAAATCACGTTGTCATTCAAATATAATTAAAAAATCTCTTTAAACCTAACTATTACCTAACTGGTAATGGATGTTGCTGAGTTGTATTTCAGCAAGTTGTTTCTTCGCCGAATTGTCTTTTCACCGAGTTGTCTTTTCGCCGAGTTGACTGTTGCCCAGTTGCCACCGAACCTTCCACCTGGATGCTAGAGGGCAGCTTCTCTGGGTCACTACAGCAACACAGATTCCCGCAGGGTCTGCCAGAAGTTATAGTTTGGAGCAGCCCTGTTGGGGTCCATGGATGCCACCAGGGGGTGCTGTAGGTGCATCTGGATCTTCAGAAGAACCCCTTCACTACACCCAGAAGTGCAGCCAAAAGAAGGTCAAAAAACACCTGGAGCATTTCCGGATGTTCTATCACAACTGCTTCACCACCAATCGGGGGGCTATAGTAGGGTGGTGGAGGTCAAAGCTGCAAGGAGGAGTGGAGGCAGAAGAGAAAACAGAGGAGAAAGAAAAGAGAGGCAGGAATGGGACCGAATAATTGGTGATTGGTGCACTGTGTGCTAAAGAAAAAGAAAATAAAAGTGTGCTTTTGGGACTTGTGTGTCACTGAGTCTGTCTGTGTCCGGGTTAAGGGGGCTGTTCAACCCCCGATCTTCCACATCATATATTATCAGGACTTTTGAGTACATACGCTGATCAATCCACAGAGATCTGACTCTTTGTCATCATTTACTGTTCTCACTTATGTCAATGACAAGAACAATTTATTTCTTATATGGCCCAAAATCATATAAGAAATGCCTCAATGGGCTTTAACAGGCCCTGATTTTTTTTTTTGACAGCCCCCCAGCCTTGATTCTATAAGAAGACAAGAAAAAACTCAGAAACACACCTTCCAGGCACTGTAGGTGGGCGTACAATGGGTGTCAAAACAGAGTTAGATGGCCAATCTATCATGGCCACCTCAGAAATACAACAAATAAATCTTTCTATTGGATTGGAACTTGTGTCTGTGGTTTAGGGTATTGCAACGCCCCCCCAAGTGGTCATATTTATATATGTAATGACTGTCGTGAACTCTGAATCTCAAGCAATAAACAGTTCCAAAGTACATGGTCCCAAGCACTTCCAATAATGTCCACTAGAGGGGGATATTACTGTCATACCCAGCCAAGCAATAAAGGCAATAAGATATATTTTTCACAAAATGTATTCCAGTTTTAATAAAGCACCAAGGGATGGAAAATGGATTTGTCTCTAACAAAAGCAAGGCCAAAACACAAAGCAGAAGGTCCAAAATTCAGAGATCCATTAAATCATCAAAATAACAATAAACACAAGTAAACTCACCAACTCCAAAGCACATTCACAATGAATCACCAGGAACTGTGGCAGACCCTCTGGATTTATTGGACAAAGGGCCTCTTCGGGGACCACCCACAAAACACATAGAACATAACAAGAGGCAACTTAAATCCATAGACAAAACCAAGAATAAGGAAAGATGTACATGATCACCATAAAACAATCAGAAATTAGCAAAAGATACATAAACCATGAATGTGAACACCAGCAAGGTGAGAAACCCTAGCTGAGCCATGACAATGAGACATCAGCATTAAAGAAAATGTTCAAAGATAAATGAGAGAGAAAAGGGAAGGACTGAGAAGTTCAGATCTGTTCTGCTCCACAAAATATATGGATAATATTCTCAGAAACTGAATATCTACAATGTGATTATTTTCCTCTACTGCTCATTTGAAATATGGTGTTCCACTGGGGTCTATTTATGGGTCCTTTGTTATTTTCTTTGTATTTGGTACCCCTTGGGTCCATATTTCACAAATATTGAATTTCATTTCATTTTTATGATGACGATACCCTCCAGTTCTTAAATTCACTACAAAAATGTTATGAGGATGAGGTCAAACATTGGATGGCCGTAACTTTTTTGAATCTCAATCAGAGTAAGACTGAGGTTATCGTATTTATTTCACAAATATTGAATTTCATTTCATTTTTATGATGACGATACCCTCCAGATTTATTTACCTATGACTAAGGAGTCCTTATGAGGATGAGGTCAAACATTGGATGGCCGTAACTTTTTTGAATCTCAATCAGAGTAAGACTGAGGTTATCGTATCTGGACCAATGGCATCTGATGGGGCTGTCAGGGATCAGCTCGGCTCATTTTGCAAACCCCACGTCAAAAATCTTGGGGTTATCCTTGATTCCGATCTTTATTTTAATAAACAGATCTCGCACGAGATCTGTCAAGAGCTTCTTTTTCCAGCTTAGACTGCTTGCTAGAATCAAACCATTCCTGGGGCACTCAGATTTGAAGAAGGTATGCCATGCTTTTATTATAGCGCACCTTAACTGTTGTAATTCAGTTTATTCTGGAATCAGTAAGTCTCATCTTTCTCGGCTGCAGATGGTTCAGAATGCTGCTGCTTGTTTTCTTAGTGGTTCTTAGAAAGTTGCATCTATTACCCCAATCCTGGCATCGCTTCATTGGCTCCCAGTTGAATTTAGGATTTAGTTTAAAATTTGACTTTTGGTTTTTAAGTCACTGAATGGTGCTGCCCCATCCTATCTGATTGAGTTGCTGGCCCTGTATACACCAGTACGCTTCCTACGTTCCTCTCAACAGCAATTGTTGGTCGTGCCAAAGTCTAAGATGAAGACAAGGGGTGATCGTGTCTTTGTAGTTCTAGCACCAAAGTTATGGAATGTTCTGCCAATTGAAATTAGGTCAGCATCATCAACCCAAATGTTTAAATTAAGACTTAAAACACACCTGCTGTTGATTGCATTTAACTGTATTTGAGTAACTTTGGTATCAATTTATACATTTTTCATATTCACTGTTTTTCTGTTAATTGTTTATCTGCTAATTGGTTCCTTTAACTTATTTGTTTTAGTATTCATGTATTGATTTCCGTTTGATATTTTTTGATTTTATCATACAGCACATTGGTTTACACTTATAGGGTTTTTAAATTGTGCTTTATAAATAAACTAGCAAAATATGGCGCTTTGCAGTGTAGAAGTAGTGTGTTAAAGAAGTTATGAAAAAGAAAAGGAAACATTTTAAAAATAACGTAACATGATTGCCAATGTAATTGTCGTAGGCTTATTTTAATATTGAGAGTGAATTTGATGATTGTAAAGAGTTTAATTTATGATTGTAAATGCTGTGTATGAGAAATGCACATTTTTAGGATGTAAGGATCTCTTTGTAAACGACATTTGCAGTTCTGCCCTCGGGCTGTAAAATGACCAAGCTGTCTGCTGAGCTCACTCCTGAGCATACAACGTACAGTTGGCCGTGTGAGAAGCAATCCTGGGTCAAGTCAATGGCGACCTTTTTTAGAGTCTTACCCAGTGACTTATTTTTTTGTCATAGTAAAGCAGACCCTTACTGGAAATTGGAGGTGTTTGAATTGAAATGGGACGTCAGAGGGTATGATAGGGATGTGAGGAATAAATCCAGTCTCCCCTGAGCCAGTTCCAGTGAAGACAGTCGCCTCAATGAGGTTCTTGTGCAGAGATTTGATCTGAAGACTGGTGGGTGTAAGTTTCGTAGTAACATAATTGGTGCACCGACCTTCAAAAGTAGACTATGCGGAGGCATGCCCAGAGGATTAAGAGTGTGACAAAACTAAATGAAAAGGCAGGAGTCACCAGCAGGAAGATGTGAAGCAAGGCCAACAATAACAGGCTTGAAGCAGTGGGGTAAAGAAGAAGGGAGCAGTGAGCACCACGAAAAGCTGAGGAAAGTAAGGAAGAGAGTGAGGAGGCACATGAGCACGAGATGTCGTTAATGTATATAGGCAGGGAACCAACCACGTGGTAGGTGCGCGGATAGCGGCCATGAAGAAAAAGGAAGGGGGACCGGGGTGGCCCTTGTGCGTCTCTGTCATGAAATACATCGTCTGTTATTGTCTGAAATAGGAATGAAACCAGCAGCAAAGGAGAAGTCAGTTCCGAAAGTTCCTTACAACATAATGGTGAGAACTGCAAAAAAGAAGACGTTATTTTTGAAAGTTGTTATGGGCACGACGCAAAACGTTTGTAAGTACAGTGTAAAGGATGAGCATGGGAAATTTGGGCTTCCTATGTATATTGGAAGTCGCAGAAATAGTGACGAGGGGTTTCCCCTATCTATATACTGTATATATAGTTTAGGGGGTACACCCGTATCTCCCTCTTCGATGTTGCAATAGGACATGAAATATACTGTACCTAACCGAAATTTCAGCTTCCCACCGATATGGAAAGTGGGAGAATTAGTGAGGAGTCAGTAAGGACTTTGCCTTTTATATGTAGAGATTTTGATTTGATTAGATGAATATTTTTTTGGAAGAATTAAAACACTAACAAGCCATTGTTACTCATGCAAGTTGTGAGTATGGTTACCTGGCTCTGAAATGGTAGGTACAGGGAAGGATAAGAATGTTACACCATCCTTACACTAAACTCCTTTTGTTTCCCTCGGATTGAAGGACGATTTTCGGCGACACCACTTCCAGCCCAACGGCAGTTCACCAATTCATCAGAAGATTAAACTGAAAGCCCATCGTCATTACTAACCTTGTTTTCATGTAGAATGCTGCCTTCGAGAACCATACAATTTTGTGAAGAGGTCTATAAGTGGCCATGTGGGGGTGAACATTATTAGTTATTAACTCATTGAGGGCTTAATATTTTTTCCAAAACATTCAGTTTTCTAAAAAGCACAACAGTTTCACATAGAGATCAACATCAAATGTCTTTTGCTGCATGTTATGGTTGGTGTTGGCACCTGTTCACCATCTCTGATGGCATTGGCTGTGTGTGGATGGGGGAGGGGCTGTTGGAGCGACAGTGTCATTGTGCGCGATGGTGGCAGTTGCAGTGTGACACAATCTGATTTGCACCTCTTGTCATCGTAAGTTGCGGTCCTTCCAGGCATACTTTCATGCCATAGATGCATCAGCTACATGAACATGGTCAGCACCACGATCAGCTGATGCTGCTACCTCACTTTCATTTTTCGATCTCCATCTCCTCTTGCATCCAAATTGGAGTCCAATATTTCAGAGTCCAATTCAGAAATAATACGCAAAACGTCATCCACAGAGTGTTTGGCTTTGCGCATTCACTTTGGTCTCTCGCTAGATATCGATACCATTTTAGAGGTTGTTTGCTCTTCGCTACTCATGCACTCGCAAGGAATCAAAGTCAAATCAAAGAAGCAAACTTTCCTTCTAGCAAAGAGAGTTGAACTAAAATGTAATGGCAGGTTTTGTCACAGTTTAAATCAGATTACCGTTCTCTACTCCTGAATTTCAACAAAAGTCGACCTCTGCCCTGAAAGAGTTAAAAAGGTGCTAGTAAATTTCCCCTAACTGCTGATGTTGTTATCTGATGGTCTCCCACAGTTGATAAACACCAAACATCATTATCAGGAAGTCATGGCTTCTTTCAGTGGTGTTCAGGTATAAAGAGGAAAGTTCATGCTCTGTCCTTATAAAGAGAGCAAGGTGGTTGGGATGAGAACAGCGCCCATACACATGTGCAGAACAGCTGCCCTGTTGGCCGCTGTCGAGAGCTGATTCTACAATAAAATAAAAACATAAAGAGGAATAACCTTGGCGATCAATCATCACTGTGAAAAAGGACAGTAGACGTCACGTAGTATATGTGTACCAAATTTCAGGTCAAACAGTTTACGAGCTACAGGTGATTTAAAATCCTGGACAGACAAATGGACAGCCACGGTAACGTATTAATAATAATAATAATACATTTTATTTATATAGCGCCTTACCCATGCTCAAGGCACTTACAGAATATAAGAACGAATGGCAGGGTATACAGTATATGGCATAGTACAAACCAAATACATAAATAAAGAAGATTAAGACAGTAAATTCAGAGAAAAGCCTAACAGACAACATAATTGATGGTCCAGCACACACACACAGGTTACATGAGCATCTTGACATGGAGGTAAACTGAGAGAAGGGTAATGAAGTCAGGTAGAGCTAAACGCCTTCCTGAACAGATGAGTTTTAAGTTGTTTTTTAAAAGAATTCATGGAGTCAGCTGATCCGATTAATTTCGGTAGATCATTCCAGAGTCTGGGCGCTATACAGCTGAAGGCCCTGCTGTCACCCATGGAGTGTAGATTAGTGTGGGGCACAACAAGATGACCAGAATCAAAGGACCTTAGTGGGCGGACAGGCACATAGTGATGGAGAAGGTCACTGATGTAGTTTGGCGCAAGGTTGTTTAAGGATTTGTAGGTTATTAGTAGGATTTTATATTCGATTCTGTGTGAATTTCCCCTTGGGATTAATAAAGTATCTATCTATCTATCTATCTATCTATCTATCTATCTATCTATCTATCTATCTATCTATCTATCTATCTATCTATCTATCTATCTATCTATCTATCTATATAAGAAGATACAAATCCAGGCACCTCACATGCAGAAAAGGAGCCTTGGCTTGAGCTGGGAGAACTTTTTGCCCAAGTAGAGCTCTGTCTCAGGGGGGTAGATGGGATAGTAGGCTGCTTACTGCTTGTGATTATCGATGCATTTACAAAACAAAAGATGCTGATGGTAGAGGTGCGAACGGATTTAAGGTGGGCCAGGATTATGAGTTTATTTGTAGGCTTTAGGAATTCTAGTGTTAAGGAATTCTTAGGAGGGAAGAAATTCAAGATGAATGAGGAGGTTATTGACACTGTGTAAGAATGGGTCAGTTTGTAGTCACAAGACTGCTACTCTCCTGGGATTAAGAAGCTTCCTGAGTGCTGTAACAAGTGCATTGCAGTGGCAGGAGACTACATAGAAAAAGAGTGTGTAAGTCATTTCATTGTATTCAATAAATAAAGTACTGGGGTGTTGTACCGTGTTAGCCATTATGGATGTAGTGAGAAGTTATGCAAAATGACACCTTTTATTGGCTAACTAGAAAAATTACAATATTCAAGCTTTCGAAGCTTTTTAATCTTACGTCTTGCCTGAAGAAGGGGCCAAAATTACATATTGTAAGCTTTCTAGATAACCAATAAAAGGTGTCATTTTGCTTAACTTCTCACTACAATAAGAGCCCATAAATTGCTGTTTATATTTGAATGCCCCTCATGATTAGGAAACCAGTTGGGAGGAAAACCTGCAGGCACCAGAACAATAAATAAGGACTCCAGCATTAGACTAAATGGCGTAGGAATGGAATGGATTCATTCATTAATGCATTTTATAAATCTTCATGTAGAGATTGACACTTGTGAAGGCAAAGGATGGCACACAGTATAACCAGTGGTGTAGCTACCTTGCTGAAGACCCCTCCTGGGCCAGCATAACTGTTAGTAATTTATTCACAACTAGATCCTAGGAGCCAGCTGGGCAGTGGTGTCCAGGACCGCGTCACTATCAGATCACACGCTGGTGACAAACAAACCTGCTTTCTAAATGGAATTTGTAATAAATTTTTTAATCACTTTATTACAGCAGCTGTAAGTTAGCAAAAATGTAAAAAATTGTGGGAATGAAATGTGGGAGGTGTGGGTTGTAGTACTAGTACATACAGTAAATAGATGTAAGACGTGGATCTGCTTACTTTTCCAAGACAGCTTTGTGAAGAAGGATTAATTAAAATGTAACGTAAGCTGGAAAGTAGAAACTCTTCTGTGCTATAAAGTGAAGCAATTTCAATTTGTAACAAATTAAAACGGCAGCACTGGCTGACAGGATACTACTACACCATCGACCTGTTTTACGCAAGTTCTTAGAAAATGGACATCATAAAGTGAGGTGTCAGTGGTTCCAAGAAATGTGTCGGTTTGAAATTGCTTTGTCGTATATATTGCTTGTTTGTCTTTAGTAGTTTCTCCGTTTTGAACGGTTTTAGCAGATTGAACCTGATCTGAAGCCTCTGTATCGCGGCTTCCAGACTCGGTAGTTGCAACCATTTTACTCACTGCATTTTCTGCGTAACCTGCTTGAGGCCGTTGCGATGATTCACCAGCATCAGCATTCTCAGTTACCACCACTGGCCTTCACTCAGTTTTGAGAAATAAAGAAATCTTGGTAAACTTAGCATTTTTCAGTTCCCGTTGCAGGCGTGCATTACATTTACCGGCACCACCCTCATAATGTTTGCCAGATCCGCTGCTACTGACCGACATGGCGTCGTATGACGAGAGTATAAAAAGTGTCAAATTTATCAAATATTTGGTGTTTGCCCACTAACGGGGACCATAACTTAACAACTGAATTGCTATGATTTACCATTTACGAGTTCAAACTTTGAAAAATGACATCAAATCAAAGTAAGTAACAATTATTTGCGATAATAATGTATATTTACATTATTCGTGTGACGTCCTTCAAAACTTCTTCCATTCATGTCACCAAATTTAGGCAGACTGAGACGAGTTGTGCCTCCGATTAGGCTTCGAGCCTCCAAATTCCCAAATTCTAAATTTGTGTAAACTGTAGGCCTGCCAAATACGTAATATCATCATGGATTGCCTGGAGATGGTGCAAACATGCCACTGAAACTGGGAATTATTAACGCAATGAACTGTGCAAGTGATTTAAGTTATAAAAACATTTTTTAAATCTATCTGGCCCCAAGTGGGCCCTCCAAGCTCGTAGGCCCTTGTGCTTTGCACAATCCATCGCTACGCCATAGAGTATAACATAACACAGCAATCTCACTTGAGGACTGAGGAGGCCAGAGCCTTCCCTTAGCAGTGGGCACAAGACAGGAGCAAACCCTGGGCAGAGTGCAATCCATCCTGTGGGGATATTCTGACATTGTGTGACCATTGAAGGCATGGCTATCTCTGTCATTTTTCCATGCGAATCCACGAATAAAAATTACCAACATGGTGTGGAAACACAATATGTCTTGAGAATTTATCTTGTCCAAATCACGCTATATACAACACTGGAAAAGTATAAATCCAGGATGATGTGCCAGTCAATCGCAGCCTTTATTCAATGCCTCTCTTGATGTATTTGGAATACATGTATTAATGCACCGTTTTAGCTTAACTTGATTGCTTTCTCTGTACTTTTCTCTTTCCTCTTAGTAGGAAGCTGTCAAGTTTTATATGCACTGCTATCCCCTGACTAAGCAAAAAGCCTTATTAGACTTGCTGATGGAGTTTGTCATTAATTTACCTTCAGCATTTTTGCTAACAATTGTGATTTAGTGAAAACTTGTTCTCTAGATTGTGTGTGTGTGTGTGTGTGCGTGCGTTTCCTTTTTTTCAATACCTGCTTTGAGGCAGAATGTGGCATCACTGCTCTGATGTCCTGGATTCAAGTCCCATGTCCAATCAATCATTGTCTGTGTGGATTTTGCATGTTGTCCTCTGAAATCCTTCATTTTCCTCCAGCCCCCTTGAGACATTGGAATGTGTTAAACTGGTTTATGAATGAAATGCTACATTGTTGTCGTGATGATCCTCACTGGTAAAAGTGGTTTTAAGATAAAATGAGATGCTAGATTGTATAGCTTCCTCCTTGATCCACAAAACTGGGTTTCAACCTGGAGCCTGTGGAATTTTCATCTTCTCTTTGTGTGTGTATTGGTTTACATCCCATATCGCCACATATGTGGTGTTAAAGGACAAATTTCGAAATCCTTCTTTTAACATATAAAGCCTTAAATGACCGAGGTGTGGCTTAATTATCTGAACTTATCTTTACTGACAAATCACAGCACACATTAAGATCTCAAGATGCTTATGCTCAAGATGCTTATGATTCCAAGTGTTAATAAAATAACAGTAGATGTCAAGCTTTTAGTTCCAGGGCCCTGAAGCTGTGGACTGGTCTGTCTGCTACTAGAAGAATCAGCCCTTCAGTCTTAGCTTTTAAATCAGGCTGAAAACTCACAACTTCAGTTTAGCACACCCTGACTAGAGCTGCTGATTAGCTGTTATGATGCCTAAGGGCGTGTACAACTGCCCTAACCCCAACACAGACAGGTAGGGCACTAATTGCCACACAGCACATGGTTTATTTACAGAAAACACAGTCCATACAGCACAGTCCTTTCACCTCCTCTTCCTCCCGACTCAGGCTATTGAGTGGTGGTGGTGACTGGCTCCTTTTATAGAGCACCCGCAAGGAGTCTAGGTGCCAAACAAGCTTCTTCTGGCAGCACTTCTGACTGTGGTGAAAGTCCTGCCAATTAGGGCCCTGTATAAGTCCAGGTACCCCCGGTGGTGGCCCCATCAGGGTTCAGCTTCCACTGGAATCCAAGGGGGCTGCCCTCTGTTAGTCCAGGGGAGAAACTGTCCTAAAAATACTTTCTCCCCATGTCCTTCCATGGTCGGGATGTCCCAGCCGGGTAAGGGCCTTGGCCATCTGCCACACTGTACAGAGTGCATCTCTATTATTCTCTTTTCAGTATCCTCATGTGGCTCTCCTGCCATGTTGTTTGCCAGCCTATGGAAAAGTCACCTCAGATAAAGGAGCACTAGAATCATTGGCTAGAAGAGTCCTTTCATCTGATTGGCCGGCCCAGCTGTTCCCAAGATTTCTTCCATTTTTATTCCCTGTATTGGGAGATATTTTTCCCATCTTCTTAGGGACTTTTTTGAATATTCATGATCTAATCACCTTTTAAATTTGTCCCTGTTTCCTGAGTGATATCTTTACAGCAAGCCATTAAAGAACAGAGGAAAACGAGACAGAAAGCCAAACTCCAATGAATGTGAACTTAAGGTGTTACAGACTGAAGTGTAGAACTGTAAAAACGTGTGGTGTGGTAGACACGCAGAGAATTGATTTAAGGTGTTAGTGCCTTCTGTGAAACACAATATAAATTGATGCAGGCTATATGTGCACCACAGGTCAAGTTAGGTTGGGGAGCATGCACTGGTACAGCGGGTCGCCGCACCCACCACACAAGAAAACCGCTCGGGATCCTGATTGGCAAACACCCGGGCAGACTTGTGGTCCAATCCCATCCAGCGGAAATGAACCTCTATCTGCCACATTTAGGTGTTATATGGGCATCCCCTTGGCCTGGGTCCAGCCACTCAGGTCCTCAACAGCCAGATCACTCTCAGGGAATCACACCACATGGCCGTAGTGCTGTAACTGATGCTCCCTTACAATTCAAGTAATGTGCCTCGTTCCGGACTCCATCAGCAACCACTCATTCAACTCAAAGTCAACCAGTGGTACCCAAGGATTCTCCAAAGAGACACAGTACTGAAGGAGTCCAGTCTTCATCTCAGGTCACTGAATAACGACCATGTCTCACGGCCATATAGCAAGACAGGAAGCACCAGAACCCTAAAGACTTGGACCTTCGTCCTTTTGCGTAGATATCAGGAGCGTCACACACCCCTTTCCAGTGACCTCATGACCCCCGATGCTCTCCCAATCCGCCTAAAGACTTCATAGGAAGAGTCACCAGAGATATGAATGACACTGCTGAGGTAAGTAAACCTCTCAACAATGTCAACACTCTCTCTGCAGACAGACACACTGCTGATGGCCGTGCCTAAGAGGTCATTAAAGAGCTTGATGTTGTTTTTTTTTTTTTTTATTAATTTTATTACAATCCATACAAAGCAATCAAGATTTTACAAAAAGAAAAATTGAGTTAAGAACAGATCGATCCCCACCCCTGAGAGAGAGAGCAAGCCAAATAACGTTAAATTTAAGGCTTGTAAACATACCTAATTTAAAAAAAATTCTCTGTGCTTTATGAACTTATTTTAAAATATTACTGATTAGATCCTGCCATGTTTTGAAAAAAGTCTGTCAACACTCTCTCTGCAGACAGACACACTGCTGATGGCCGTGCCTAAGAGGTCATTAAAGAGCTTGATGTTGGTTTTTATCAGGACACTCGCAAGCCCAGACACTCAGACTCCTCACTCAGTCTCTCAAGAGCCCCGATCAGAGCCTCCATTGATTCAGTGTAGATCACAGCACTGTTGGCAAAGTAAAGATTATGTTCACAACTGCGAGATATTAACCGTTTGAACCCGGGAGGCCACGTTTTGGGCAAGCCGTGCAACTGTACTTACCCAAAAGGTTTTTGTTTTGTTTTCCCCTCAAAGTTTTCAAAAAGGAAAACTTAAGAATTTCAATTGTACTTTAGCATGGGGGCAACTAAAAACAACAGATGTGTGTGTGTTGTTTATGCCAATTAACACAAGCAGGCAAAGAGAACGTTTCCACTTCAGCTTCAGGGGAGGTTTCTTTACTCTGTGAGCTCACCTTAGGACATCTGCATTACAGTGTGAAGGGTGTACCACCCCAGTCAAATCTGTCACCTGCCACTGGCTCTCACATTCAAGGTAGTTTGGGCACCAGATGCCAAAAGCGAGAGCCCTGCGTTGACACACTTCACTCAAAGATGCAGCTTTGGGATTAGGTCGATACAATGGATGGTAGAAAATGATGAAAACTGCTGGGCTGAAAGTGATCCAGCTTGTCTTATAGTATCAATTTATTGTTTGAACATTGTGGCTTATCATCTTATTATTATAAAACCAGTAACAATGCACTGCACGAAAACACTTGACTTGAGAATTCCTAGTTTTCCTCCTCTTTCTCTGTTCGTTTATTATTCGTTTGCTCAGAGGTTGATGCACTTGCTGCTTCGTGAGCAGCTCTTCTTTTCTCCATCCTAGCAGCCCACTTCTTCTCTTCTTCTGTTGACATCTTTTCACGTTAAAACTGATTAAGTCAGTGTTTGTGTTGCAATTACTTAGTACATTTTTCTTAATTTTTCACTTAAGCTGGCACATAAGTCTTCAATCTGCCTCAAGAATGATTTAAGATATGAAGAGGTAGGGGAAGTGATGGCGAAGGTGGTAGGGATGAGAACGGCGCCCATACGCCTGCTGGTCGCTGCCAAGAGTTGATTATACATTAAAATAAAATAAAATTAAAAAGTGGAATAACCTTGGAGGTCAACCATTACCCTGAATGTGGACAGTAGACATCATGTAGTATATGTGTACCAAATTTCAGGTCAATAGTTTAAACGGTTTGCGAGCTAGAGGTGATTTAAATCCTGGACAGTCAAACAGGCAGCCACAGTAGCGTATTATATGGGAAGATACAAAGGTATTATATAATTACAATTACAAAGGTACTTTAATAAATCAAAATAGTTGGCTTTCAAGATAGTTGAAAATTGACGTTCAGTGTAGCATTATAGTGCCAAAAGACTGGGGAACGCATTGTTCAAAAAGTTAAGGACATTCCTATTGAAAGTGTAAACAAATAAAATCAGTTTTCTAAGTAAATGTCAATGTCATAATACACACAAGTTCCTTTACATTCAAACTAAGAATATCCACACATCTTTGAATCACCATTGCATCGATATCCCAAGAGACCGGATCTGATGTATCTCCTGTGCAGTAGTACAGATCCATCTGTTATGTCAGAGAAGTGACACAATTTGAGAAATGACCAGGAAGAGAAAACGGACAAAACCAAAAGATCATAAACACGAGTATCCAAACCAAAACAAAAGACAAAAATAGTGCTCAAAAATACAGGGCAAAAAAAAAAAAAAAGTCAAAACCAAAAGAAAATACTTAATACTTTTAGAAAGTGTAACTCGGATAAGGAATTCCTAAGTGACCTTTTATCACATTGCAATGCTATCCCAAAGGTCACAACCTCTGAAGACACACCCCTAGCAACATGTGATGTAGTCCTGACGAACATCGCTGAACTCATGAGAAATACAAAATGGGGGGTGAAATGGTCCTAGAATTAGATGCATTAACAATAGGAATTTACAGATGTAAATGTTATCATCAAAAAAAATATATATATATATATATATATATATATATATATATATATATATATATATATATATATATATATATAAACTCAGCAAAAAAGAAACATCCCTTTTTCAGGACTGTGTATTTCAACAATAATGTTTTAAAAATCCAAATAACTTTACAGATCTTCATTGTAAAGGGTTTAAACAATGTTTTCCATGCATGTTCAATTAACCATAATCAATTAATTAGCATGCACCTGTGGAATGGTCGTTAAGACCTTAACAGCTTACAGAAAGTAGGCATTTAAGGTCACAGTTCTAAAAACGCAGGACACTAAAGAGACTTGTCTACCGACTGTGAAAAACACCCAAAGAAAGATGCCCAGGGTCCCTGCTCATCTGCGTGAACGTGCATTAGGCATGCTGCAGGGAGGCATGAGGACTGCTGATGTGGCTAGGGCAATAAATTGCCATGTCCGCACTGTGAGACGCCTAAGACAGCGCTACAGGGAGACAGGAAGGACAGCTGATCATTCTCGCAGTGGAAGACCACGTGTAACAACACCTGCACAGGATCGGTACATCTGAATATCATACCTGCGTGACAGGTACAGGATGGCCACAACAACTGCCCGAGTCACACCAGGAACACACAATCCCTCCATCAGTGCTCAGACTGTCCGCAATAGGCTGAGAGAGGCTGGACTGAGGGCTTGTAGGCCTGTTGTAAGGCAGGTCCTTACCAGACATCACCAGCAACAACGCCGCCTATGGGCACAAACCCACCTTCGCTGGACCAGACAGGAGTGGCAAAAAGTGCTCTTCACTGATGAGTCACGGTTTTGTCTCACCAGGGGTGATGGACGGATTTGTGTTTATCGTCGAAGGAATTGAGCACGTCGGGGACCTGTTAGATTGCAGGGTGAGGGCTAGGGCCATTCCCCCCAGAAATGTCCAGGAACTTGCAGGTGCCTTGGTGGAAGAGTGGGGTGACATCTCACAGCAAGAACTGACAAATCTGGTCCAGTCCATGAGGAGGAGATGCACTGCAGTACTTCAAGCAGCTGGTGGCCACACCACATACTGACTGGTACTTTTGAGTTTGAGCCTCCCTTCATTCAGGGACACATTGTGAAACATTTTTAGTTTATGTCTTATGGTGTTGACTCTTTTAGTGTTCATACAAATATTTACACATTAAGTTTACTGAAAGTAAAAACAGTTGAAAGTCAGAGGACGTTTCTTTTTTTGCTGAGTATATATATATATATATACACTCACCTAAAGGATTATTAGGAACACCTGTTCAATTTCTCATTAATGCAATTATCTAATCAACCAATCACATGGCAGTTGCTTCAATGCATTTAGGGGTGTGGTCCTGGTCAAGACAATCTCCTGAACTCCAAACTGAATGTCAGAATGGGAAAGAAAGGTGATTTAAGCAATTTTGAGCGTGGCATGGTTGTTGGTGCCAGACGGGCCGGTCTGAGTATTTCAAAATCTGCTCAGTTACTGGGATTTTCACGCACAACCATTTCTAGGGTTTACAAAGAATGGTGTGAAAAGGGAAAAACATTCAGTATGCGGCAGTCCTGTGGGCGAAAATGCCTGGTTGTTGCTAGAGGTCAGAGGAGAATGGGCCGACTGATTCAAGCTGATAGAAGAGCAACTTTGACTGAAATGACCACTCGTTACAACCGAGGTATGCAGCAAAGCATTTGTGAAGCCACAACACGCACAACCTTGAGGCAGATGGGCTACAACAGCAGAAGACCCCACCGGGTACCACTCATCTCCACTACAAATAGGAAAAAGAGGCTACAATTTGCACGAGCTCACCAAAATTGGACAGTTGAGGACTGGAAAAATGTTGCCTGGTCTGATGAGTCTCGATTTCTGTTGAGACATTCAAATGGTAGAGTCAGAATTTGGCGTAAACAGAATGAGAACATGGATCCATCATGCCTTGTTACCACTGTGCAGGCTGGTGGTGGTGGTGTAATGGTGTGGGGGATGTTTTCTTGGCACACTTTAGGCCCCTTAGTGCCAATTGGGCATCGTTTAAATGCCGCGGGCTACCTGAACATTGTTTCTGACCATGTCCATCCCTTCATGACCACCATGTACCCATCCTCTGATGGCTACTTCCAGCAGGATAATGCACCATGTCACAAAGCTCGAATCATTTCAAATTGGTTTCTTGAACATGACAATGAGTTCACTGTACTAAAATGGCCCCCACAGTCACCAGATCTCAACCCAATAGAGCATCTTTGGGATGTGGTGGAACGTGAACTTCGTGCCCTGGATGTGCATCCCACAAATCTCCATCAACTGCAAGATGCTATCCTATCAATATGGGCCAACATTTCTAAAGAATGCTTTCAGCACCTTGTTGAATCAATGCCACGTAGAATTAAGGCAGTTCTGAAGGCGAAAGGGGGTCAAACACCGTATTAGTATGGTGGTCCTAATAATCCTTTAGGTAAGTGTATATATATATTTGTATTATTGTATTTATATAGGTGTGTTTGCTCTCAAAAGTCCTTGTGAAAAAACTTATACGAAAGAGAAACCGCAAGTAAAACCCTAATATCGTCACAAATATTTGCGGGGCTGTACAGCTGCATACTACCTGACAAGTCTGAAAGTCATCATCTAGCTTTTAATGAAACAATGTCTGTTCTGTCACCAATCGTATTTTGTCACTGATCGTATGTTGGAGTGCCTTTCATTGTACTTCATCTCCTCTCTTGTGGTATTACCTGAACATTTGGCTTAGTCCTGACAAACATTGCTGAACTCATAAGAAATACAAAACTGTGGGTGAAATGTTCCAAAAATTAGATGCGTTTTTGAGCGATAGGAGTTTACAGATGTAAACGTCAGCATCAAAATAAAAAACTAAAGGAGTGTTTGATCTCAGAAATCCATGTGAAAAAATGTATATGAAATAGAAACAGCAAGTAAAACCTCAATACCGTTTCAAATATTTGCGTGGCTGTACAGCTGAGTACTGCCTGACAAGTCTGAAAGCCATCATCTAGCTTTTACTGAACCATTGTCTGTTCTGTCACCAATCGCATTCTATTACTGATCGTATGTCAGAGTGCCTTTGATTGTACTGCATCTTCTCTCTTGTGTTATCACCTGAACATTTGGCGTCATCCTGACGAACATCGCTGCAATCATGAGAAATACAAAATGGTGTGCGAAATGGTTAAAAAATTAGATGACTTTATAAGAGATAGGAATATACAAATGTAAACATCATAATCAAAAAACACTTAAAGGAGTGTTTGATCTCAGAAATCCACATGAAAAAATGTATATGAAAAAGAAACAGCAAGTAAAATCCTAATGCCGTCACAAATATTTGCGTAGCTGTACAGCTGAGTACTGCCTGACATGTCTGAAAGCCATCATCTAGCTTTTAATGAACCAATGTCTATTACATCACCAATCGTATTGGGCGAGTACCTTTAATTACATTACATTAACAGTACACTTGTACTGTTCGCGGGTTGGTGAAGAGTGTGAGGAGTCAGGCTCTGAGACGATACCAGCTATCTCCTGACAGAAAGATTACACAAGTTTTTTCTGATGTAGTAAACTTCATTGCACTGATCGTATGTTGGAGTGCCTTTCATTATACTGCATCTCTTGTCTTTTGGTATGACCTGAACATTTGGCGTAGTCCTGGTGAACATCGCTGCAATCATGAGAAATACAAAATGGGGGTGAAATGGTTAAAAAATTAGAAAACACTTAAAGGAACGTTTGATCTCAGAAATCCATGTGAAGAAATGTATATAACAAAGAAACAGAAAGTAGGGTGAGCCAAAATGCAGTACCACATTTATCAAGATCATTGAGCGAGGGAGAGGCAGCCGAGTAGGTTAAAGTGGGGGTCCTATGATTGGCGATCCCTTGTAGTTTTCCAGTCGACAACATGCCTTGGTCTGGTGCGCACCATGCTTTCACTGTCGAAGTGCTCTTCAAAAACAACAAATCCATCATCACTACGCAATGCACCTTCCAAACACACTAACGGTGACATCCCATATCCAAAAACAGTTCTTCAGTGGGTGGCTAAATTTAGACAGATGGGTACAACATCAAACAGAAAATCTCCAGGTCATCCTCGGACTATACGAACACCTAAAAACATCCAAGCTGTAAGGGAATCAATTTTGCAGTTTCCTAGACGTTCAGTGCGCTTCTGCCATAGGCATTTCCAACACATCTTTGATTTTGCATGAGGACCTTAATTTCTATCCACACAAAATAATGGTTGTGCAGGAACTCGTTGAGAGAGACTGGGAGAGCTGTAAAGAGTTATGCACCAACATTTTGTAAACCGTTCATCAAGATGCCATTGTCATGTGACATCAGCAACGAGACACATTTCCATTTGAGTTGTTGCATAAATAAGCAAAACTTTCACTATTGGGCTGAAACCAACCCTGGTGAACTTCATCAGAGACCCTTGCACAGTGAGCACACGTGTTCCAGTTTGGTGTGCCATTGCAGAATTTGGCATTGTAGGCCCTTACTTTTTTGAGGGGGGGGGGGGGCAACGGTCACCGTCACTTCAGAACGTTACATTGAAATGATAGAGAACTTCCCAACTGGAAGAAATGGATGTGATGGATGCCTGGTTTCAACAGAATGGAGCGACAGCTCATACAGCCTGCGCTGAGGTCCATGCAAGTTTTTTGGGAGATGTTTCCGGGGAAGCTGATCTCTCTGCTATAAGAGTTGAATTTGAATCCTGGTCTAATGTGCACCTAACATTTGTCTCATATCCTTCTGAGCTTATGCTTAAAAGCTGATGCTGTTAATTTATTATTTATTACTATGATAAATGCATTATTTGTTATTTTATAAAACCCTTAAGAGAAAATGTTATAGTTTTGGTATAATCATTGTTCTATTGTTATGAGCTAATTTTCCTGATGATGCCAAACTTGGGAAACATATGGTTCAGAACATAAAAATGAACATGGAACCTGGTGTACTTTTAACTCTTCTGGAAAGTGACATACTCTTAAGGACTATAAATCAACCTACAGCAGTCGTGGTTGATTGTAGTTATTTAAGGTATCGACATTTGTCATGTCGCGTTAACAACTGGATGTAACCAATCATGTTAAAAGTTTTCTGATTATGTATTCCGATTGACTAAAAACCTATTATCAATGGATTGTATAAATAGAGCACAGAGGACAATTTTTTCTCTGCAAAAACACTAATGTGACATGTTTTTTGCCTACTGCAATATTTAGGTAAAGAATAATGATTGACGCTTTCTCCTGCCTGTGTTTTATTGATTAAGTCTGGGCATTCCAGTGAGGGGTGTCTGTACTGTATTTAAAATTTTCTTCCGCACTACGCGGTGATGTTCTCCTGATCTCGATCCATGCGATTTCTTCTCAAATCAAAGGTATAAACACACCAACCTCAAAACCTTGAAGCTATCAAGGATGCCACTCGCCAAGAAATCGTTTCTATACCCCTTTAAATGGCAGAAGGATTCATGCGAGCATTCAGAAATTGTCTCTGAGTGCATATCGCTAATGATGGCCACCACTTTGAAGACATCATTTTTAAAACACAGTGAGAAAAAAAAATCTATTTTGTATATACCTTCTCTTGTGCCGTAATGGTCTCACGAACGCACTCCAGCATTCCTCCTAACGGTGACATCCCAAATCAGAAATCAATTCTTCAGTGAGTGGCTAAATTTTGACAGATGGGTACAACATTGAACAAAAGATCTCCAGGCCGTCCTCAGATTGTATGAACACCTGAAAACATCCAAGCTGTAAGGACATCAATTTTGTGGTTTCCTAGGCATTCAGTGCGCTTCTGTTGTAGACATTTCCAACACGTCTTTGATTTTGCATGAGGACCTCAATTTACATCCACACAAAATGATGGTCATGCAGGAACTCACTGAGACTGATCTTGATCCATGTGATTTCTTCTCAAGTCAAAGCTATATACTCACAGACTTCAAAACCTTACTCGCCACGAAATCACCTCTGTTCCCCCTGAAATGGGCGAAGGAGTCATGCGAGTGTTCAGAAATCGTTCTATCACTAGTGATGGCCGGCACCTTGAAGAAATCATTTTTAAAACACAGTGAGAAAAATCTATTTTGTATACCCTTTCTTGTGTTGTAATGAAATGTATTTTATCTCGTAGTGTTTTTGGAGAATAAATGTTTGAAATGTGGTACTTCTTTTTGGCTCACCCTGTCAAACCCTAATACCATCACAACTTTTCCAAGTTATTTGTAATGTACTAAACTTAACTGCAATCTTGTCATTTATCCAGAAACCAACCATCGTGCACAGCACAACCCTGAAGTCTGCTTCCCACAGTTTGGTTAAAATAGGCTGAGCCGGGTAACCTCAAAACAATGTTAATCAGAGATACTTTCACATCACATATCAGTTGTATATTAATTGAATAAAATTGTTTTCTGTTTAGAAAAACAAATTCATTAATGTCTGCAGTCAATTGGGCCTTTTACATGAAGAAAATCGGCGACTTCTGCACGGGGCGTGTTATGCTGCATACAACAAGGAAGATGAATCAAAATGTGCATTTTCTAGAACCTCAAGAAGAAAAAATAAAATACTGGCGTTTCCTATCAAAAGTACTTAAAACATTTTGCTTAAGTCCCAAAACCCAAAAGTATTTACAGAAGAATTCAAGGATTCATAGAATCTTATTCCTAATGTTAAATAATGCATTTCTTCCTTTTATTAAGCGAAGAAGTTGAAATTCCAGTATAAAGAATAAATGATTAATTTAATGATAGCCTCAGGCAAACAAATACCATACAGTTTATGCAACAGGCGAAAAAGACCTTCTTTTAAAAGAAAGCATTTAAAAGGAAGGCGGACAGATGACGAGTCCAGCAGACACGATTTTCAGTTGTTGGTCCCCATGTGTAAAGCTAACATTAATTTACTGGTTTATTGAACAACAACAGTATGCTGAGAAATGAACAGAGAAATGTGCTTGAAAAGAACACATCACTCCGAGTAGAACGCAGCTTTCTGCCTTGGGGTCTGATTAAATTGCTTCTGTGCTGTCTTTACTCCGAGCCGGGGATGGCAACACACATTTAGGTGCTTGCTTTGTGAAAAGGAGAACTGGTGGGATTTGGGTGTCGTTCTCTCCATCCACACACACACACACACACTCCTGCGTCCCGCAGTTCAGGGTCAGACTTATAGATGAATTTATCTACCTGCGATTTCTCTTTGTCTATCTATTATAACAGCCATGCTATCCATTTCAGAGACACGGGTTTATTCTCTTTATATCCAAATCATCCCCTGTGTGAATGAGAGTGGATGTGTGTGTAACGGACTGGCAGCCTGACCACGGTGGCCTCCTGCCTTGCGTTCTTTTCTGTCTGGATTGACTGTAACAATGACACTCAATCTGATTAATCAGCCTTGAGGATGTTACGTTATATCACGTCATCTAGTCTTCCATTAAGAACCCTGCTCAATCCAGTTCAAGGCCGAGGGGAATTAGATGCGTTTGTTTATTTTTGACTCTTCCTTCAATCCAGTATAAAATCCACTCTTTTTTAGTTTAATGCTGTAATGATTTTTTTAATTATCTACTAGGGGGCTCCACCCCCTGCTCACTTCGCTCGCCCACCCACGGGTTTGGTTTACCAGATAAACAACTATTCACATATATGTGTTCATCCACACTTGGGGCATTGTCTCGATTTGTGTGAGTGCATCTGGCTAGTGGTTTTTAATTTTTGTTTAAAAAAAATTAAAAATGTAAAAATGTAGCCTCATCTTTTTGAAAGATCGCATTGAGTGTCTGGTATCGACATCGCTAACATTTTTGACCTTGTTTTATCTCCTGCCCCCATTTAATTAAGTTTATTTTTTCACTAATTTCTGCAGAGTTGGAACAAGTACAAGCACAATACAAGGGGAGACCCAAAAATAACGAGATTTTTTTTTTTTAATCATATATTTCTCGGAACATTTCCAAACTTTAATCACCCTCAAAATCCTCTCCCTGAGACGCAATACACTTGTCCCAATGCTTTTTCCATTGTTCAAAACTGTTCTGAAACTCTTCCAAATAAATGTAAATAGCCTTCAGTGCCTTCATCGTTTGCTTCTTCACCTCCTCTACATCCTGAAAACACTTTTCTTTAAGGTCCCCCTTCATTCTTGGAAATAAGAACAAATCGCACCATCCAAGGTCCATTTTGGACGGGTTGAAAAACTGCCATATACTCAATGCTGTGTGAGTGGGAGCGTCATTGTGACGCAGTAGCCACTCGCCTTGTCACTGGAATTCTGGTCATTTTCTCCACACTGCATCACGCAAACACTTGAGAACTTTGAGGTTAAAAACCCTTACCTGGCTCAAAGTTTCTTCTTTGAAGGCATCTCGAAGCATCATCACAGCTTCTGCTGCTGTTTTCACCAAAAAGGAAACAGAACTGGCTACAAACACATTATTCTTTCAAGTCTGCCATCACAAAATCGAGGAAGATGGTAACAGAGGCTCAAGATAAAAAAAATGAAACTGACCTTACAGACCTTTCCCTAAGGACCCTACTCGGCTCTCCGGGCTGCAGAAAAAAAAAAATTCTCGTTAGTTTTGGGCCCCCTATCATAAATGCCACTTCTATTCAGGGATGCTGGGCTGACACTCCATGTAAGGGTAAGAAGTTCAGCTTCGCAGTAGAGTCGATGCTCCTCTTGATGAAGAGGAGCCATTTAAGGTGGTTTGGGCATGTTGGTTTGATAACCCCTGGACAGCTCCCCATAGAGTTGCTCCAGACATATCTCGCTGCCCATAGACACAGGCCATGTTGGACAGATTTTTACCTTTCTGGTGGGACCTGTAGCTAAGGACAGGGAGGACTGGGCTGACCTACTTGGCCTGCAGCTGCCATGACCCTCATCAAGCAAAACTGTTTTGAGAAGATGAGATGACTTGAGACCCTAAAGAAGTGGATGTTAGGTGTATATACAATTCTCATGGGGATCACCGTGGAGCATGTGAACTAACCTGTGAGCATGTGAACATATGAATGAACTCAGGCGGAGTGGTGGCTCTGAAGCTAGGGATCTGCACTGGCAATCGGAAGGTTGACGGTTTGAATCCGGTAAATGCCAAAAGGGACTCTGCTCTGTTGGGCCCTTGAGCAAGACCCTTAACCTGCAATTGATGAACACTTTGAGTATTGAGAAATGAACTATATAAATGCAAAGAATTAACTACAATGGACTGACACTCCATCTAGGTGTGGTTTCTACCTAGCACCCACAAGTACAATTAGCAGACATAAACTTTAATATATCTGAAGTTGCAGGGCAGCAGTGCCACAATGCCACCTCCAAATATTTCCATTTGTTATTCTCTCTCTCTCTCTCTCTCACAGTTCATACACATTTTATTTAGAAATATAACTCTAGCTTAAAGTAAATAGCCGTCCAGATTATATAAATGATGTGATTGAAATACGGTGAACATTTTTCTATTATTTAGCCTCATCTTCTTGATATGATGACAAAGTAACACAATCATTGGTTGTGACCTGCAGTATTCTGCTGCCTCTCAGCTGCTGTCCCCATCACACACGTGTGACAAATTTGACAGATAACAATGTGCCTCCCTTGAATAGGCCACCCGCACTAATTATCTATGAGACGCACTCCGCGGACAGCTTTATAATCTATTCAGCCGTCAGCTTCATCCCCATCACACACAAAGCGATGACTCATGGTTTGCAGAAGGATGCAGGCTCATAATTGTTGTTTTCTTCCACTTTTAAACCCTCGTCTCTGGATTACATACCTACATGTGGCCCTTTTATGAGGGAGACTGAAGCTAATACAGTGAAAGTAATTGCTAATTATTCATTAGGCCACACACGTTATTTTTTTCAGAACCTATTTATATCCCACAATGAGTAAGAAAGACTTTTCAGTTGGTACTGCAGAATAGACATTGCATCATCTGTACATGTACTGTTCATTTTGTTGGATTTTCTCATAATGCAAAAAGAACCATGAAGAAGATATGGAAGGCGAGATTATGTTGGTCTGCACATGTGCAGAAGAGAGATGCTGGGTGCTGAAGATAGAGCTGCCAAGCAAGAGGACAGGAGGAAGGCCTAAGAGAAGGTTCATGGATATGATGAGAGAGGACATGTAGGTGATGGGTGTGACAGAAAAAGATGCAGAGGACAGAAATATATGGAAGAAGATGATCCACTGTGGCAACCCCTAATGGGAGCAGCCGAAAGAAGAAGAAGAAAGAAGAAGTAAATCGAACCATGAAAACAGATAATATGAGCAGGAATCACTGTTAAGGAATACAAGTCAGGGCCAGGTTTTGTATAGAGAAAGGGCAGACAGAATTGAGCTCATTCAGTGGATTTGGATAGTCATGTTTTTCACATTTTGCTGTTGTGCAGCTTTGAATTAAAATAATTTATATTCATCTTTTCCCTCAACATGTTTGGTTAAGACTACTTTGCCTTTCCTCCTTCCTTTTAGCACCAGTATTATTAACCCATCTCTTTCTACTGGATTGGTTCCTACCAGCCTTAAGATGGTCACTGTTAACACCTGTCCTAAAGAAACCTAGATTTAAAAAAACTATTGTTCCCTCTCCAATCTTCCATTCCTTAGTAAAATCTTAGAACGTGCCACTATGGGTCATTTGAAAGCCCCTCTTATTTCCAAAGATCTGTCTGAGGAATTTCAGTCTAGTTTCAGGGCCAACCACAGCACAGAAACAGCCAACGATTTCCTGGTTGTGGAGGATTGATAAAGCGATAAAGCTGATGTCACACATAATGAAAATTTGGGAAAGGTTAATAAGAGAAGGCTTAGCATTAGAATCCCTGAGGCCTACGCGAGCGACTCTCCACATGAGTGTTTAGATCTGACCGTGTCAAGCTGATGGTGTATGTGCTCAAGAAGAAGTCTGACTGCATTCTCGGTACCATTGCACGCGTACTGAAGTGTCTCTAGGTGCCGTCACACTTTACGTGACTGATCTCCTCCTAAATAAGGAGTGGTATTGCATATGTAGTTTGTGAGCATGTCCATGTCGATCAAACACAGGAAGCTCTGCAGTCTACTTGTGACTTTACGCTGTAGGAAGATACGTAAATAAATCAAGGTAAATAACATTCGATGTGTCGTTTATAGAAGTAACATATAAATATTTTTAAACATAAAGTCCATCAAAAAACATAACCACAAACGGAACTTTGCACGATACCTTGGCAAGCTCTGTAGGCCCTGCTGTTTCGTTGGAGAACATGTGTGGTAGATTGACCATTAATATCCACTGGCAGGATGACGCCAATCCTCTTGGTGCATCCAAACTGTGCCATCTTTCGCCTTTAAGCCTAGTGCGGCTGCATTTTCTTATGTATGAGTGGATGTTTCTTGTGTGGAGGGCTTCTTTTCTCTTTCTCTGATGTAGACCCTCATCCTTATCTGAGTTCACCTCTGTTATAGCACGTCTTAATTTGAAAGCTAACAGTGTGAGATCGGGACAAGCGTGAACGCGACTGAGAAAAAAAAAAGTGAATAAAAAAAAAATGCTAAGCTTTACAAGTACCATAAATTTACAGCGGCTGTTACAGACTCATGGTGGCGCAGTGGTAGCGCTGCTGCCTCGCAGTTAGGAGACTTGGGTTTGCTTTCCAGGTCCCCCCTGCATGGAGTTTGCATGTTCTCCCCGTGTCTGCATGGGTTTCCTCTGTTTTCTCCTACAGTCCAAAAACGTGCAGGTTAGGTGGATTGGCGATTCTGCATTGTCCCTAATGTGTGCTTGATGTGTGTGTCCTGTGGTGGGTTAGCACCCTGCCCAGGATTAGTTCCTGCCTTGCTCCCTGTGTTGGCTGGGATTGGCTCCAGCAGACCCCCGTGACCCTGTGTTCGGATTCAATGGGTTGGAAAATGGATGGATGGATGTTACAGACTTAAATCAAATGTATGCTTTTATTGTATAATGGTAACAATAAGAGCAGCTCACTACTCAAAACAGTAAATCAAGGAAGGACCCGGAATTGAACCCACAACATTGATTATGAGTCAGCAGTTCTTTACCTCTGCACAGGCCAAGTAGTCATGTCAGCATCGCACACTAACCCGATTTCATTTTCTTTGGTTATATTATTGAATAAAAACACACTTGTTCTGTTATACCTGCATTTGTATTACTCTTTAATTTAATATTGTTTTTGCATCAGTATGCTGCTGCTGGAGTAAGTGAATTTCCCCTTGGGATTAATAAAGTATCTATCTATCTATCTATCTATCTATCTATCTATCTATCTATCTATCTATCTATCTATCTATCTATCTATCTATCTATCTACTTGTATCTTTTGTGAAAGTGTTTATTTGATATTTGGACTTCACACATTATATACTTCATGTAAAAATTTTGCAATTAGTACTATAACAAGAAAAAAGTTTCTGTTTTAGGTGTGTAAATATTTCATGTCATCCTGCATTTATTAAGATCATTGTAGACATGGAACACACATGAAATGTATGTATTACAAATAACGATATATTACTGCATATATTCACGTTTAAGTTCTCCAGCGAAGTCAGGTCTTGATTTCACCATATAATTTCCATTTTTTTATAATGTTGGTTGTATAAGTCAAAAGTTGGAAAACTCACACTATTGGTCCAAGAGATTACAATATGATAACGCCTACCTGAGAGAGTAACCACGGAACACACTGCCTTTTTTTTCTACGTATTGTGCCTACGTGACCACATGGTAAAACCCAAACTATTCCGAAGAAACATTTTCACTGATTTGTGTTCTTTTGTATCTCACACCCTCATACACCTTTATCGTAAGGACATCTGTTATCTCCAATGGAGCGTTCGATCAGAAGAAAATATCCATCCATCCATTACCCAACCCACAATATCCTAACTACAGGGTCACTGGGGTCTGCTGGAGCCAATCCCATCCAACACAGGGTGCATGGCAGGAAACAAACTCCGGGCAGGGCGCCAGCCCGAAGCAGGGCACACACACACAAACACACACACACACACCAAGCACAAACTAGAGACAATTTAGGATCACCAATCCCCCTAACCTGCATGTCTTTGGACTGTGTAAGGAAACCGGAGCACCCGGAGGAAACCCACGCAGACACAGGGAGAACATGCAAACTCCACACAGGGAAGACCCGGGAAACAAATGCCGCCCAGAAAAACATATGAAGCTGGTTTTAAATTAAAAGTCGTTGAAGTGTTGAAAGAAGTTGGTAACTGCGCTGCTGCACCAAAATTCGATTTGTCTGAGAAACTGGTGCGAGATTGGAGGAGGCAAGAAGATGAAAAAAAATAAAAAATTAAGTGTTGTATTTTTGAACGGGCATATAAGTTGGGGTCTGATTATATGATCAATTTTTCAGGTTTCAAGAGCCAACTTATAAGTGAGGATATACTGTATTTACCCTATACAACTCCAGGCACCTCACACCCAGATAAAGAGCCTAGAGCTGGGAAAACTTTTTGCCCGAGTTGGGTTGCGGCGGTGGAAAGGATGGGATAGCAGGCTGCTTGCTGCTTGTGCTGATCAGCACATTTACAACACAAAAGATGCTAATGGAGAGGTGCAAAGGAATTTAAAGTGGGCTGCGATAATGAGTTATTTCGTAAGCTTCAGGGATTCTAGTGTTAAGGAAAAGACCACAATAAGGAAGGATCAGTTTGGCTTTATGCCAGGCAGAGGAACAACTCATGCAGTTTTTGCATTGAGATAGCTGTTAGAGAAGCAGAAAGGTTGGCATATGGCATTTATTAATTTGGTGAAGACTTATGATAGAGTGCCATGTCAAGAGTTCTGGAGGTGCATATGAGAGAAAGGAGGACCAGAGACATATGCGAGGATTGTCCAGGATATGTATGAGGGAGTGAGGACTCATTTTGAGGTAACAGACAAGATACCAGTTAGAGTAGCTGTGCACCTGGGATCTTCTTGAAGTCCTTATCTCTTTGATCAGGCTATGGACTTATGTGATAAAAGATCAATCCCTCCCAGTGCAGGCTTTGTACTGATGACATTATGTTGTGTATCACCAAAAAAGAAGTTAGAAGAATGAAGAAGGGCTTTGGCTGATAGAGGATTGAAGATAAATAGGAAGAAGGAGACGGAATATCTGAGGCTTAATGATGATCAGGATTCAGACGTTAGCCTGCAAGAGGAGCCACTGAAAAAATTGGATAAGTTTGAATATCTAGGATCAGTGGTAGCTTGAGCTGGAAAACTCGATGCAGAGATAACTCATAGTGTGCAGTGTAGATGGAACAATTGGTAGAAGGTATCAGGAGTATTGTGGGATCAAATAATTAAGGCGAAGGTTAAAGGTCTGGTTTTTAAGAGAGTGGTAGGACCAGCAGCAATGTATGGAGGTGAGACATGGGCAGTAAAGGGAGTGCAGAAGGAGAACTTAGATGTGAGAGAATGAGAATGAGATTGTGGAAGTGGATGTATGGCATTACTAAAAAGGACAGAACAAGAAACGAGATGTACAACAAAAAGTGCGAGGGATGTCTAAGAAAGGACCAGAAAGTAGGTTCAAGTGGTATGGACAAGTCATGAGAAGTGACAATGAATATTGTGAAGCTTGAGTGTGTACAACTGCTCTAACCCTGACACAGACAGACAGGAGACAGGTTTAACACCCAGCACATGGTTTATTTACAGCACCAAGACATAACATAGTCCCTTCTCTGCCTCCACTCCTCCATAGGCTTTGTCCTCTTCCTCCCAACTTTGGCCGACGAATGGTGGGGACTGGCCCCTTTTTATAGGGCACCCGGAAGGACTCCGGGCGCCAGTGCAGCCAAACAGGGCCCTGCAAATGTCCATGCACCCCCTAGTGGTGGCCAAGGGCCCCAACAGGGTTGAGCTTCTATACTCATGACCCATGGCCCTACTGCAAGCCAAGGGGGCTGCCCTCTGTCATTCCGGGGGAGAAATGTTCTTAAAAATACACTCTCCCTCAGTCCTTCCATGCTCCTGCCATCCGCCACGATAGATAGATAGATAGATAGATAGATAGATAGATAGATAGATAGATAGATAGATAGATAGATAGATAGATAGATAGATAGATAGATAGATAGATACTTTATTACTCCCAAGGGGAAATTCATATAATCCAGCAGCAGTATACTGATACAAAGAAACAATATTAAATTAAATAGTAAAAAAAAAAAAAAATTAATGTTAGCGTTTACTCCCCCGGGTGGAATTGAAGAGTCGCATAGTGTAACAAAAGTCTGTCACTAAAGCTACTCCTCTGCCTGGAGATGATCCTGTTCAGTGGATGCAGTGAATTCTTCATGATTGACAGGAGTTTGCTTAGTGCCCGTCGCTCTGCCACAGATGTTAAACTGTCCAACTTTACTCCTACAATAGAGCCTGTCTTCTTAACAAGTTTGTCCAGACGTGAGGCGTCTTTCATCTTTATGCTGCCACCCCAGCACACCACCGCTTAGAAGAGGGCACTCGCCACAACCGTCTGGTAGAACATCTGCAGCATCTTATTGTAGATGTTGAAGGACGCCAACCTTCTCAGAAAGTATAGTCTGCTCTGACCTTTCTTACATAGAGCATCAGTATTGGCAGTCCAGTCCAATTTGTCATCCAGCTGCACTCCCAGATATTTATAGGTCTGCACCCTCTGCACAGTCACCTCTGATGATCACAGGGTCCATGAGGGGCCTGGGCCTCCTAAAATCCACCACAAGCTCCTTGGTTTTGCTGGTGTTAAGATGTAAGTGGTTTGAGTCGCACCATTTAACAAAGTCTTTGATTAGGTTCCTGTACTCCTCCTCCTGCCCACTCCTGATGCATATGTGGGCAAAAAAGGGATGGGAATGGATGTATAGGGGAAGTGAAAGCAAGGATGGCAAAACAGAGGTGGATGTATAAAGTAAAATAAGATCTGAAAGGAAGGGGTCTGACTGGGGAGGAGGTGCAGGACATAGGTGTATGGAGAAAAAAAAAATACGAAAAAAGTGAAAGGGCCTTCTCTGCTCCTCCTTCTGCAGAATAGTAGACGGACGGCCATTCCATCCCTGACATCGCTTTCATTGCCCTCTTTCTTGCCTAGAACACATAATACTGGAGGTTTGGCCATATTTTGTAAGCTGTCTGGTGACCTCGTGTTTGAAAAGAGTTCTCTATATTCTTCTTCTTTTTTTGGCTGCTCCCATTAGTGGTTGCCAGAGCAGATCATCTTCTTCCATATCTTTCTGTCCTCGTCATCTTGTTCTGTCACACTTATCACCTGCATGTCCTCTCTCACCACATCCATAAACCTTCTCTTAGGCCTTCCTCTTTTCCTCTTCCCTGGCAGCTCTATCCTTAGCATCCTTCTCCCCATATACTCATCATCTCTCCTCTGCACATGTCCAAACCAATGCAATCTCGCCTCTCTTACTTTGTCTCCCAACCGTCCAACTTGAGCTGACCCTCTAATGTCCTCATTTCTAATCCTGTCCATCCTCGTCACACCCAGTGCAGATCTTAACATCTTTAACTCTGCCACCTTCAGCTCTGTCTCCTGCTTTCTGGTCAGTGCCACCCCCTCCAACCCATATAACATAACTGGTCTCACTACCGTCCTGTAGACCTTCCCTTTCACTCTTGCTGATATCCGTCTGTCACAGATCACTCCTGACACACTTCTCCACCCATTGCACTCTCTTTTTCACTTCCACAATCCCGATTACTCTTTACTGTTGTTCCCAAGGATATAAACTCATAAAATCATCTTTCTAAAAAGACCAACTAATTCTTTTGTTCTACATTATATGAGGAGGCGGATGTGACCCAAAACTTTTTTTTTTTTTTGTGTGGGTTGTCTTTTTACTACAGTATCTTATAAATAGTAGAAAATGTTGCCCATTAACGGCGCTAACTCTGGCCACAATGTGAGTCATAGCAGACATGCCCATTTTATCCTCAAAAAGCTGCAAGGCTCAAACTTAACAAAATTCAATAAATACGTAAGTTTAGATTTTTTTTTATGAGAATTACATAATTATTAATAACATCGTGAAGACTCAGAGAGGAGATAATTACTTTTTCACAGTTTTGTATATTTGCCATCTTTCAAAAAGCTAACACTCAATGGAAGCTTGTTAATAGCATGGCAGCATGCTGAGCTGAAAGCAGAAATTCATGTATGTGTTGCCAGAAATGACTTGTCTTTTCTTTTAAAATTTAATATCCCCATCCCTTAACAAAGTTACCATCAAGTGGGTCATATTTTACTCTCTCAGAAGACAATTTTAGGTAAACTTTTTGAATGTCCTGGATGAAACTGTCAATGGAGGCTCAGATCGGGGCTCTCGAGAGGCTGAGCGAGGAGTCTGAGTGTCTGGGCTTGCGAGTGTCCTGATAAAAACCAAACAGCCAGGCCTTTAATGACCTCTTATAGTAGGCACAGCCATCAGCAGTGTGTCTGTCTGCAGAGAGAGTGTCGACCCTGTTGAGAGGTTTACTGACCTCGGCAGTGACATTCATGTCTCTGGTGACTCTTCCTATGAAGTCAGTAGACAGATTGAGAGAGCCTGAGGGGGTCATGAGGTCACTGGAAAGGTGTGTGTGGTGCTCTGTATATCTACTGTATATAAAAGGATGAAGGTCCAGGTCTTTAGAGTCCTGATGCTTCCTGTCTTGCTATTTGGTTGTGAGGACATGGACGCTATCCAGTGACCGGAGATGAACACTGGATTCCTTTGGTACTGTGTCTCTTTGGAGAATCCTTGGGTCCTGCTGGTTTGACTTTGCATTGCTCATGGAGTTCTGAATGAGGCTCATTACTTGCATTGTGAGAGAGAATGAGTTACGGCACTGTGGCCATGTGATGTGATTCCCTGAGGGTGATCCAGTTCACAAGATCCTCATTGTTGACCAGGCCAAGGGGTTGCACACGTAACACTTGGCTGTGCCAGATTGATGGTCATTTCCGGAGGGTCGGAGTGGACCGCGTGTCTGCCTGGGGGGGTTACCAACCGGGGTCCCGAGCTGTTTCGTTACGTGGTGGTTGTGGCAATGCACTGTACCAGTGCTTGCTCCCTAACTTGACTTGAATTGATGAAATTATCTGTCATGACAGGGTGGGAGTAGCAAAGAGGGCACTGAAGTGACAGTCTGACAATGGCTTTTGTCATAATGAATATCTGCAATTATTAATGTCCTATAGTGACCCATAATACATGAGCATTCTGAACAATCACTGTTAATTTATTTATTCCATAAAATAAAAAAAAGCCTTCAACTATAATACCAGCTAATTAAAAGCTTCGACTGTGTAGCATTCACACCATATCCATATCACATAACAGAGAATTAATTATTGGGAAACTATTGTCATAACAAAGGCAATGGAAAGGGACTTGCTTCAGCAACACATGTGAAAAGCTTAATCAGTATATCACTTGGCAGTGATGCCAACTAACTCAAAGCAAACTGAAATGGTTTTGAAATATTACAAGCCGTTTAGCACTGGCATTTATTGTTGTTTTTATTAGAAAAGACACTTTAGAAACCTTTTTTCTTAATATTATTTACTGGATCTCATGATATTTCAAAAGAGAACGGGAGTGTTTTATAAGAGCCTGTATTTATGTGTATTTTGACTTACAGTCATTTTTGAATGATTATGTTTCATATTTTTATGTGCTTTCACTTATCTTCATCGTTCTGTATTGTCCCTGTAGCTGCACCTCCATTCCAAGTGTTTTGTGGGTGGAGCCTCCCTCAGGAGGTAGGGACACCCTGACATCACTCCTTCTGAACCCGCCCACTGGATATTTAAAGCCATGTCCCGATGTGAGTGTTTGAGTGTTTTTCTGCTGTCAAGGAGTGAAATTATATTCATGGCTTCTGGAAGGACAGCGCATATTGCTCAACATATTAAAAAAAACCTCTGCATCGAGAAAAGCCAATTGAAGTTGTTTGGACATCTGATACAGATGCCTCCTGCACACCTCCCTTTTGAGATTTTATGGGTATGACCACCTGTGAGGTGACCACAGGGAAAACCCAGGGCTTGCTTGGAGGATTAAATTTCCCAGATGGCCTGGGAAAGCCTTGGGATCCAATAGTATGAGTTGGCAAGTGTGGCTGGAGAAAGGGATGTATGGGCCTCACTGCTAATACTGTTGCCTTCACAACCTGACTATGGATAAGCTTTTGGAAAATGAATGAATGAATGAGCCAGAAAAAAAGCAGATAAGGAAACTAAACATAGGGGTGGAAGATTCACAGTGAGAATACTGAAGGAAGGACCAGAGAAGTATGTGAGGATTGTGCAGGAACTGCATGTGGGAATGAGGACTCTGATAAAAAGAAGTGTTGGAGGAACAGACACGATTCCAGTTACAGTAGGTCTGCACCAGGGATCTTCTTGAAATCCTTACCTCTTTGATCAGGTTACATATGCTGCTGAGTCATGGGATAAATGACCAGTCCCCGTGGTGCAAGCTTTTTGCTAATAACGTTGTGTTGTGCGGCACCAGAAAAAAGGAAGTGGTGAGGAAATTGAAATAATGGAGAAGGGCTTTGGAAGATAGATGATTGAAGATAAGTAGGAAGAATAAGACAGAATATCTGAGGTTTAATTATCAGAATTCAGAAGTTAGCCTGCATGAGGAACTATTGAAAGAAGTGGATAAGTTTAAATATCTAGGATTAGTGGTAGCCCAAGATGGAAAGTCTAGATGCAGAGGTAACCCATAGAGTGCATTGTGGATGGGACAACTGGAAGAAGGTATCAGGAGTATTGTGTGATTGAAAAATTAAGTTGTGGTTTAAAGGTCAGGTTTTTAAGACAATGGAAAAATGAGCAGTGATGTATGGAGTGTTATGGAGAAAATCTTTCATTCATCTTCAAAGAAGGCAGTCATGGAGCCCAGATGTGAATGGAGAATTTTTCTTTATTTGCACAAAGGTGTGCCCAAACGTCTCAGTCCATGGACAATTCATCTGCTTTTATACTTTTCAATTACTATTACCTCATCTAATACATCACACCCCATGACTCTTAAAATGCAGAACTTTATTATCCCATCCAATCAATTAGGGGCACCAATATTTTTTGACCCCTGTTGACTCTTCCTTTAATCTGAACGCTGCCTCGTTGATAGAGGTGTTCTGTGGATTCCTCTATTGATCTTAGCATCGCTTCATAGAAGTGGTGTTTGGACTCTCCTATTAGTTTATCCTCACTTTCTAGAGGGGCATTCATTGCTCATTTACCTCATTGTTACCTTGGAAAACCAGGCTGGTGGTTTCTTTAAGATGAGATAGACCTCACACACTTAAGCGTTAAGCTACATTTAGTCAACCCTTGAGTTACCTTCAGGCTTTTCCATATGTTTAATAATTCATTATTATAGCTTCATCTATATATATAAAAGCCAAATACCACTGACTCACTCATCACAAAATCATCCGAGCCATGAGGACTTGGGACTTGAAATTTGGAATGTTGGTTACCCTTGGCCCATACATGCTCGCTAAAAAATGGTTTTAAAAAGCAAAAGCAACTTATAGTTTTTTGGACCCGTTTCTATGTCTATCCACTTTTCACGAGAGAACTACATAACGGATTTAGATTGGGTCTCTTTCTATAATTTGCTTGAACATTCCATTGATTTTGCGACTTTCTCATCGCGCTAAGTATTATAGTTCGCTTGCGGTACCAATGTATTAACGCAAATCCAAGAGATACTCATCGGACTGTGGGGGCCCTCCTCAGTCCCGCATCTGCCTCGGGGCATAACCTTAACTCCGCTTAGTTAGCAAATGAAAGACCTACTTAATGGATTTAGATCTTTTTTTCTCTACAATCTGCTTGAACATTCCTGTTGACTTTGCATCTTCTCTCAGAATCATAGTTCACTTGCAGGAGTGATATATTTGCGCTAATCCGATACAGAGGCTGCGGGCCAAGGGGAGAGGGAAGAGTGACATCAGGAGTAGAGAGCTGGGTGGGGCCGTCCTCACTGTCCTGTTTCACTAACATGTGGGCGAAGTCGCGGAGGATGGCTAGTATAAGTATATACTTGTAATAAATTGTAAAAGATTATTAAATATTAACTAAAAAATTCCATAGGAGCTGAGAAATGGGCAGTAAAGAGTGTGCTGGAGAAGAAGTTAGATGTGGCAGAAATGAAAATTAGGAGATGGATGTGTGAAGTTACAAAAAAGTACAGAATAAGAAATAAGACCAACAAAGGTACAACACAAGTGGGAGAGAAATCTAAGAAAGTTCTGTAAAGTAGGTTGAGGTGGTGTGGACATGGGATGAGGGGAGACAATGAATATGTGGGCAAAAAGAGTGATGGGATTGGAAGTCCAGGGGAAGAGAAAGAGAAGGAGGCCAAAGTGGAGGTGGATGGATAAAATAAAAGAAAATCTGAAGAGAAAGGGTCTCTTCAGGACTGGATAGGAGGTGCAGGACCAAGCTGAATGGAGAAGGTAGATCAAGCACATGGACTTCACACAGAAGTGAGAAAAGATGAAGAAGAAGAAAAAGCAACTATCTTTATGACACTGGCAATGCCTATGCCTACAAAGAAGTTTATTGTTACAAACTGTCTAAAAAATCCCTTTCTTCCTTCATTCTTTCTTTTACTTATTCATTCTGTATCTGCCCTTGCTCACTTTTATTAAATATTTTTATACAATAATAGTCATATAATTAATCACTGAAATCATCTGTGATTCACTGAAATTCTAAAGTGGAATAAAGATGCATATGAGGCAATGATTGAATGAGTATTGAAATTACGTTGAGGGCATTTTTATTATGATCTCTGATTTTTGTAAATTATGTATGCCCTTGCTGAGTAAAATCCAAAAAATCTGTATATAAAATCTCGGGTTTTGACACTCACTAATTTTGATTATTTGGTCAGAAATGGAAGAGAAGTGAAAAAGAGAGTGTAGGCAGGGTGGAGTGGGTGGAGAAGAGTGTCAAGAGTGATTGGTGACAGACAGGATTCAGCAAGAGTAAAAGGGAAGGTCTACAAGAAGGTAGTGAGACCAGCTATGGTATATGGGCTGGAGACGGTGGCACTGACCAGAAAGCAGGAGACAGAACTGGAGGTGGCAGAGTTAAAGATGCTAAGATTTGCATTGGGTGTGACGAGGATGGACAGGATTAGAAATGAGGACATTAGAGGGTCAGCTCAAGTTGGACGGTTGGGAGAAAAAGTCAGAGAGGTGAGATTATGTTGGTCTGGACATGTGCAGAGGAGAGATGCTAGGTATAATGAGAGAATGGTACTAAGGATAAAGGTGCCAAGCAAGAGGACAGGAGGAAGGCCTAAGAGAAGGTTTATGGATGTGGTGAGAGAGGACATGCAGGTGATTGGTGTGACAGAGCAAGATGACGAGGACAGAAAGATATGGATAAAGTTGATCTGCTGGGGCGACCCCTAATGGGAGCAATTGAAAGAAGAAGAAGAAGGTCAGAAATGCTAATTAGAATGTTCATATTTTATTTAGTTTTTACTGTGTCACTATTTTGCTTTCCCAGTGAAGAGAGCTTTTTTAATTGTCATCCCCCAAGCCACGGTTCCCAGAATGCTGTGCGGAACGCTTGTTGGTGATGTCATCAGAGCAGCAGTTTAAAGATCATTGTTAGCGAGTTTAATGGATATGCCCTGTTCCTTTTTTGCCCTTCTCCATGTCTGAATCTCTGCTGATATTTTTTACTTTCATTTTGGTTTTGACGCTTGACTGCGTTGTCTCCCAGTTTCTGTTCTCGGACTACGTTCCACTTGGATATTTTTTTTTTTGACCTACTTTCACAAGTCACTACAGTATCCTTGGATCTCCAGCTTTTACCCCACAGCTGAACGACATCAGATTATTTGATGACCCTAAGCTTGTCTCATGTGCAATAAGCATCTCTTTGAGGCTGGTTCTTGCTTTGTGCCTTTTGTCCCTGTCAGACGCATGCACATTCAATTTTTCTTATCGGCTTTTAAAGAGAATACAGGAAAAAGAGAATCTTGTGATAGCAAAACTAACAGCCTTTCCTTTTCCACCGGTAGACTGGAGAACCATCATGTCATTTCTGCCTCAATGGCAACAGTTCTGGCCCTTCTGCTCCAGCTGCGATGGTCCGGGTTAGCCCCACATCCTTTGGCTGCTTGAACTCACAACTGTCGATAGTCAAAAACCAAGATTGGGCAAGTGAAATGGGAACAATTACACAACACAAATGGTGTCACAAAGTGCTTTTATTTTCACTCCATCAGCCAAGGGTTCAAAACCTGAATCCATTCAATAAATAAGCAATGATAAAATCCAATGTTCATGTGCACGCTAAAAGCCAATAAATAATTAAAATCCACTAGTGAATCCAGGCTTCCTACATCGATAATTAATCTTTAAATAAAGGTTCACTCTCTCTCAGTCTTCACAATTCACCACACCAGGTGTTTCCAGCTGGTGCAGATGCCGACATCTGCAGGAACCCTCTCCTGACTCCCGTCCCATCCACCCAAACCTGTGTCATTCTTCTTGCTTTTCCAGAGATTTTTGGATCACCGAGAGGCTGTTTTCAGTTATCATTGTGTATTGTCCTTCTAGCTGCATCTTCATTCCATGGGTTTGTGGATGGAGCCTCCCTCAGAGGGCGGGGTCACCCTGACATCACTCCTTCTGAACCCACCCACTGCTTGATGTGATGTGTTGTCAAGGAGAGAAATTATATTCATGGCTGCTGAAGGGACAGTGCATATTGCTCAAAATTTTATCTGAATTTACTGTCTTAATCTGCTCTATTTATTTATTTGGTTTGTACAATGATATATACTGTATACCCTACCATTCTTTCTTAAACTCTGTGAAGTGCCTTGAGCATGGGAAAGGTGCTATATAAATAAAATGTATTATTAGTATTATTAAAATTTAAAAAAAAAAAACTCCACATCGAGAGGAGCCAATTGAGGTGGTTCGGGCATCTGAGGTTTTATGGGTAAGACCAACTGGGAGGTGAACCCTGGGAAACCCAGAGCTTGCTTGAAGGATTACATCTGCCATATGGCCTGGGAAAGCCTTGTGATCCAACAGTATAAGTTGGCAAGTGCGGCTGAAGAAAGGGATGTGTGGGCCTCATTGCTAAGACTGTTGCCTCCCAACCCAGCTTTGGATGAGCTTGTGGAAAATGAATGAATGAATGACCTTAAAAAAGCAGATAGGGAAACTAAACATAGGGATGAACGACTGACAGTGACAATACTGGCTGAGAGTGAAGGAAAAGCCAGTGGAGTATGTGAGGATTGTCCAGGAAATGTATGAGAGAGTGAGGACTTGGGTACAAAGAAGTGTTGGAGGAACAAATAGGATCCCAGTTAGAGTAGGTCTGCACCAGGGATCTTCTTGAAGTCCTTACCTCTTTGATCAGGTTATGGATGTTGTTGAGTCGTGGGATAAAAGACCAATCCTTCTGGTGTTAACTTTTTGCTAATGTCATTGTGTTGTGAGGCACCAGAAAAGAGGAAGTGGAGAGGAAATTGGAAGAATGAAGAAGAGCTTTGGAAGATAGATGATTGAAGATAAGCAGGAAGAATAAGACAGAATATTTGAGGTTTAATGATCAGAATTCAGAAGTTAGCCTGCATGAGGAGTAGATAAAATATCTAGGATTAGTGGTAGCCCAAGATGAAAAGTCTAGATGCAGAGATAACCCATAGAGTGCACTTTGAGCGGGACAACTGGAAGAAGGTATCGGGAGTATTGTGTGCTTGAAGAATTAAGGTTTAGTTTAAAGGTCGGGGTTTTAAGACAGTGGAAAAACTAGCAGGGATGTATGGAGTGTTGTGGAGAAAATCTTTCATTCATCTTCAAAGAAGGTAGTCATTGACCCCAGATGTGAATGCAGGACTTTTCTTTATTTGCACAAAGATTTGCACAAATGTCTTCAATCCCATTCCCTGCTCAAACCTGTTTCCTCAGCAGGGACACCCCTTGGACCCCATGCTTTCATTCTCGCCAAGGGGCCTGACCAGAACCACACTGCCTCCTCATGTCCATATTTGTTTGTTCTTCTCTGCCTCTGGTTTCTTTCCTGGTTTCTTCTTACCATGAACTGCTTCTTCTAAACTGGCCTGTGTGGGTACAGGTGGCGTAATCAAACTGCAGGGGTCTAATTGGCCGTCACGCACTGCCACACATGAATGCTTTGCCAATGCCTCACCTGTAGTCTGGAGCTGCTCCACTTCACTACCACTCACTTACGCCACACCTCAAGCACAAACGCACCACATTAACTTACACCTCTCACCTCACACCTTATCACAGCAGTCACAGTGTAAACCAAATGGATGCTGAATGTCAGAGTTCATTTATGAATCAGCATCCAAGTGCAATGCTGTGAAGCCCTTGGAAGCGTCTTCTCCAGGTTGAGGACACCAGTGCCAGGACCGGAGGGTCTAATTCTTTTGTATTTCAGTCGCATTTCATCCTTTTTGATTATTTTGTATTTGTTAGCATTAAATGGGAATTGGCTGCAGACCCTAGAACTTTACCCAGCTTTATTACAACCTTTCCTTTTCCACCGTTTGAATGGAGAACTACAGTATATCATTTTTACTTTCTCGTTTACACAGTAATAAAGAAAGTATAGGAATCGTGAAAAAATTTGACCTTGAGGTTTTGATTAATTTTAACGTTTTAGACCTTCCTAAGTCCGAAAATACCATTTATGAAATTATGTCTGTCTGTGTGTCTGTGAGTAAACACGACAACTCGAAAACGATGTGCCCTAAGTCAATGATATTTTGTACACCTGCTTTAATCAAAAATAACTAATTATATCATCTTTTGGGTCACTTCTGGCAACCGAAAGTGGTAATTTAAGTGACTTTAACGAATTTTCAAGTAAACTATGGTTATAATTACAGATAGATGATTCAAATTTTGAATAGATATTTATTTCTAACTAGCTGTCCGTCTGCGTAGTAGTGAAACAGGACAGTGAGGAGGGCCCTGACCAGCTACCCACTCCTGACGTCATGCTTACCCCTCCCCTTGGCCTGCAGCCTCTCTCTCGGATTAGCGCGAATATATCACTCCTGCAAGTGAACTGTGAGCTGTGAACTAGTGCGATGAGAGAATTTTCAAAATCAACCAGTATGTTCAAGCAGAATATAGAAAAAAGCAGATCTAAATCCGTTAAGTAGTTCTCTCAATTGCTAGCTAAGTGGATGTAAGGAAAGCTCCGAGGATGGCACGTGAGTGAGGAGGGCCACACCCCATCCCCTCAGCTCGCTGCGTGTCTCTCGGATTTGCGCAAATAAATCGGTACCGCATGCGAACTATGATACTTATGAGAGAAGTCACAAAATCAACTGGGATGTTCAAGCATATTATAGAAAAAAAACCCGATCTAAATCCGTTAACCCTAGAATTACCAGAGCCTACGAAAAAACTCGTAATTCCGTCCCACCTTAAACTGCTTCTTAAATCCCTTCACACCTCTCCGCCAGCGCCCTTTGTCTTCTAAATGTGCTGATTTAGAGAAGCTTGGAGCAGCCGGCTATTCCATCCCCCCACCAATTTAGAACGTGCACAAACTTCTCTCAGCTCATGCCTTGATTGAGTATCTGGGAGTGAAGTGGAGTTTTAGAGTGGAAATAATAGATTGTTGTTTGGAACACACGCATTTCATGTCTGTTCCATTTCCACAGTAATCTGTGTCAAAACATTGTTAAAACAGAAACGTTTTTTATATTCTACTAGTAGATGACAAAATGTAGGCATAAACTATATAATGTATGAAGCCTGAAGTCCAAATAGCAAAGAAACATTTTCACAAGAATAACACAATTGCGCTTTTATTCAAAAATATAACTGCAGAAACAAAAAGCCGCCTTAACATGCGACATTGACATCAGTTTATTGTAACTGCCTCCGTGGTTCAATAGACTCAGCACCCGCTTGGGAATCGAGAGGTCACGAGTTCGATCCTGCGCCCCTCTGTTTTGAGAAGTAAACTGCTCTTAGTCTTACTGTTTTAGAATAAAAGCATATATTTGATTTCAGTCTGTAACAGCCGGTGCAATTTATGATCCTCGTAAAGGTTAGCTTTTTTTTTAATTCACTTTTCATTCTCTCAGTCGCGTTCAGAATCAATCCATACAACCCCATCTGACGCGGCTGTTTTCACTAAAGACGCGCTATAGCTCTGCAGTGTACCACAATGCATACTAACGCCAAACCCCCAGGACATGCAGAGGAAAGAATGGTAAAGACCAGTAACTTCGGCGCTATATGCAATCATCAGACACTCCCCATCTGCCCGTGTCGTTCAAACACAGGAACATATATTGGTGTAAAGTATAACAAAAGTGCACTTTTATTCAAGTGCACTTTTTCCATCGCCTTTTCCTGTAAGAAGCAATGTACACACTTCTCTCTATGCTGTGGTTTCTATTACACACCTGAAAGAAAGAGACAATACATGTGAAAATATAATCGCACTAATGCAATATTATTTGAAAACGAACAGCGTCAGATCGGGTATGAATGCAGGAACTGGAAATTCTCTGATGCGGGACCTTCAGCCAGGGAAGAAAGTACAGTGTCAGGTGCTCATTCAGTGTAATAGAAACCATAGCACAGAAAGGTGTGTACACGGCAACAAGTAACGTGTCGTAAATGTAAGAAGGACAGTCCTTGGGTGTGTGGGAACTGTTAATATTTGAATGTGATGATTTTATATGGCACGGAATGAAAATCTGCACTTCTTAGCATTGCACCATGCAAGATGTCGTATCAATCGCCGACTGTAACTTGCTTTCTTTTTTCTTCGGTTATACAGGTAGTTTTGAATAAAAGTGCACTTGTTTTGTTTGCGAAATGAAGTGTCTGCGTGCACGTTTCGTGGCATTACACGTGTATTTTTTGAGCATGCCCGTTTGAGCGGTATAAAAAGTATTGAAAAGTATAACAAAACAACGGGCAGATGGGGAGTGTCTGATGATTGCATATAGCGCCGAACTTACTGCTCTTTACTATTCTCTCCTCTGCATACCCCGGAGTACAAAAAACAGAATACAGACGCTATAGCTCTGCGTTGTACCACGATGCATACTAACGCCCCCACCGGTTCTGACACACAGACGCTGGCGAAGCTGCCTTCTTCGTATCTCACCGTCACTTGATTTTCTTTTTATTAAGTTTTATTGAGTGTTCCTGCCAGTCCCCGCATGTTGCTGTATGCTGGATATTTTCACATGTATTGTCTCTTTCTTTCAGGTGTGTAATAGAAACCACAGCATAGAGAGACATTGCTTCTTACAGGAAAAGGCGATGGAAAAAGTGCACTTGAAGCCTGACAAGCCATAAATTTAATTTAATTTTTGGGGAGTGTCTCATGATTGCATATAGCGCCGAAGTTACTGGTCTTTACCATTCTTTCCTCTGCATGTCCTGGGGGTGGGGGGGGGTTTGGCGTTAGTATGCATCGTGGTACGCTGCAGAGCTATAGCGCGTCTTTAGTGAAAACAGCCGCGTCAGATGGGGTTGTATGGATTGATTCTGAACGCGACTGAGAGAATGAAAAGTGAATTAAAAAAAAAAAAGCTAACCTTTACAAGGATCATAAATGGCACCGGCTGTTACAGACTGAGATCAAATGTATGCTTTTATTCTAAAACAGTAAGACTAAAAGCAGTTTACTTCTCAAAACGGAGGGGCGCAGGATCGAACTCATGACCTCTCGATTCCCAAGCGGGGGCTGAGTCTATTGATCCACGGAGGCAGTTTCAATAAACTGATGTCAATGTCGCATGTTAAGGCAGCTTTTTGTTTCTGCAGTTTTTGAATAAAAGCGCAATTGTGTTATTCTTGTGAAAATGTTTCTTTGCTATTTGGACTTCAGGCTTCATACATTATACAGTTTATGCCTACATTTTGTCATCTACTACTAGAATATAAAAAACGTTTCTGTTTTAACAATGTGTTGACACAGATTACTGTAGAAACGGAACAGACATGACTTCTTCCAAATAACGATCTATTATTTCCACTCTAAAACTCCACTTCACTCCCAGATACTCAATCAAGGCCTGAGCTGAGAGAAGTTCGTGCACGTTCTAAATTGGTGGGGGGATGGAATAGCCGGCTGCTCCAAGCTTCTCTAAATCAGCACATTTAGAAGACAAAGGGCGCTGGCGGAGAGGTGTGAAGGGATTTAAGAAGTGATTTAAGGTGGGACGGAATAACGAGTTTTTTCGTAGGCTCTGGTAATTCTAGTGTTAAGTAATTCTCTCATTTGCTAGCTAAGCAGAGGTAGGGTATACACCCCGAGGCTGGCACGTGAGTGAGGAGGGCCACCACCCCTCTGCCCTCGGCCTGCAGCATCTCTCTCAGATTCGTACAAATAATTCGGTACCACAAGTGAACTATGATACTTGGGGCGATGAGTGAATTTGCAAAATCAACCGGGATGTTCAAGCAATTTATACAAAAAAAACCCAATCTAAATCTATTACGTAGTTCTCTCATGAAAAGCGGACAGACATACAACAGACAGATGCTGGATTTTATATATATAACCAATTTTTTTCCCCCGGTTCTCTGTTTCCTCAAAAACCTTTACCGCTGCAAACCTTTCCTTATCACTTCAACCGCTATGTAAACCCAACAGAGGCTGAATGCTGGTGTTTATTTGTGAACCAGCATCCAAGTTTCTCTGGTTCCTTATTTCACCCTCTTAGACAGGCTCTGAGCTGTGAAATGTGGGGCAGCTGGAGCCTATCCCAGCAAACATCAGTACGCGGACAGGCCACCAGCCCATCACACTCAGTGATTGTGGATTGTGAACACACTCAAACATATCAGGGCCAGGCTTAGCATCGCCGATCCACCTGACCTGCATGTCTAGGGACTGTGGTAGGATACCAGTGCACCGGGAAAAAAAAAAAAAACAACGTGGACATGCAAAAGTTACATATGGAGCACCCGGGAGCTAAGCTGTGGTTTCCTTTCTGCCATGAAAATTTCTTTTTATGAGCTCAGAATCAAACAAGTGCAAGAAGTGTGATTTTAATAAATAATCTTGAGTCCCCGAGCGGGCAGGGCCCAAGCGGGTGCAGGTGCATGTGAGAGTGAGCGTGCAGCGCTCCGAGGCTGATTGAGGTGCTTGACATTACAAATGTACAGTGGGTCAGTGAAGTGCTTCACTCATACCTAGGAGCAGGTGGCAGAAGGAATCTGCACCCAGCTGTTTCTATGAAGAGCGCCTGTACTAAAATCCGGAGAGTAGAAGAAGAAAAAGGAAAAAGGATAAGAAGGAACACACATTAAGCAAAGAGACAGAAGGAGGAGCTTGCGTGAGTGAAATGGAAGCCGGCAGTCGGGAAGTAACACAGTTCATGGCCAGTGCTTGCCAGTGTTGCAGTAATTGTGATGGTCTTTGCAAGAAAAAAATGTGTTCCATTAAAATTTCACTGTTTCTTGGTGAATTTTGACATTCCTTTAAAAAGTGCAGCAAAAAATATTTGTAGTCTGCGGGTAAGTATGTGGCAGTTTAAAGGTTAACCTCTGCAATCACTGATTTTATGGATTATTATTTTGAAGATTTTTTGCACCACACTTAGGGAATGTTTTTAAATAAAAGCACTCCCTTGTTTTGTGTTCTCATTTGCGCTGCTCATCCTCGGGTACATTATCTGGGTTCACGAAGGTCGTGGAAGCAAGCAGGGATTATGGCGCTAACCCGGACCGCCACAACCAGCTATGGCGTGTCTACTCACTAATTCATTATCGTGTCCTCTGCTTTTAGAGTATGCTGACTTTTTCACTACCCACGCTGTCCTCCTTTTCCTCTGTTTAATACATTTGTCTGATGGCTACGCTAAGTGCCCCAGCATGACCTGCAATGCTGAAAAGCTGCCAGACTAAGCTTTGGGTGACAGCCAGAATGCACAATCTTCTACCTTAGCTGGAATGCTATGTCAGGTATTAAGGAATGGCAAGAATTACAAAACAGAATGTCCTGAGACTATCACAGAAAGTAAATACATTTACATTTATTTGCTTAGCAAATGCTTTTATCCAAAGTGATATACAAAGAGGGCACCATAATCGAGTAAACATCAGCCTGGGGAACTGCTTGGGAACAAGACAAGAGTACAATACTGATTATCACAAATGGAAAAAAACATTTTACATTGGTATCTTTATGTCATACTAGGGTGTTGTACCGTGTTAGTCACTATGGATGTAGTGAGAAGTTAAGCACAATGACACCTTTTATTGGCTAACTAAACAGATCATATTATTCAGGATCTATTCTAGGGGTCCCAACAAATGTGTGCAGGCCATTTTGGAATCGCTTTGTAGAATAAGCAATATGTGATCTCTTTTCACACTTGCTTTGTTTTCCTTGATGATGTTGTGAAGGTATGCAGGTAGACAGAGGAAAATTAATTGGTTTTCATTTCATCACTTTTCAGTAGGCAGATGGCACTTTTTCATTAAGCTGTAAGGGAGCAAACAAATTTTTCCACATCTTCAATGAAATTTGTTAAGTGAACTGGTTTTGTTAAATTCGCCCAGGTGTGTTATGTGTTTGTGTATGTGTGTGTTCCCCCAACGATAGGCTGGCATCCTGTCCAAGGATTGTTCCTGCTTTGTGCCCAGTGCTTGCTGGGTTAGGCTCCAGCTTCCCTGCAATTCCTGGTCTTTTTATGTTGTAATACAAACAGCTCTATTTCACTCGTAGCCTCACTCCGAATCTGTTATTGATTTAACTACAGTCATCTCTTGTGAACAAAACAATGTAGAAATACTTTAAGATAAAATAGAAATGTAAAAGAATAAAAAAGATTAAAGATTTTAAAGTAAAATAATGCACCTAACATCACAAAAATGTAAAGACATGTCAGCTGCAGACTTGACTGTACAACTTGTGCAATGTTGTATTTTTTCATCTACCGCAAAATAAATCAAAGTTACCCCACCACAATGAAAAGTCAGAAGGGTCTTGAGAGTCTTGAGGGTCAAGACCCAAAAATATGTTCATAATTTGCCCCCTAGAGGGGGGAATTCCACTCAAACCCCAACTAGATACAAAAGGGCCTTGAACAATCTTTATGAAATGAAAGGTTATTTAAAGAAAAATCTTTATAGTCCCAAAAAGCTCCTACGAGTACAAAAGGAACTGCCTGAAAAGGTAAGGCAGTCCACAGCAAGTAAAGTCCCAACACAGAATTCAAACTCAAAGTCAGAGATAGAGCACAGGTTCAAAAATCCAGGAAATCACAAAAAGCAATAATGCACAGCAAAACACAAGTGACACTTCACCCCCTAGGGTGTTCAAAATGAGCCACCAGGAACTATGGAAGGTCCCCCAATTTATTGGGTGGAGGGCAGATCCTGGCAGTGATTGGCAGGTGGCCCCAGCCCTTGGGGAACCACCCACAAAACACATGTGGCATAATCAAATAAATACAAACAAAAATATACATAATAAACCTTAACACAAATAAATGGTACAAACTTAGACAAAACAGACAAGAAATCCAGACAAGGGGAGAAATGCTGGCGGAAACATGACACACGGGGGCACATAGCCAATCAGTTAAAGAGTTAGGGTTAGGGTTAAAGCAGTGTTAGCTCTGATATCATTTAGTTTATTTTAGACATCTAAACATGAACTAATTCGTGTGACTCAAGTATAGTACAGTATATTGAAGAAATGGTAATTACAAGAATGCAATTTAAAAAATAATTGTGGCACTGTAACGTGAGACTTTGTAAGTCATTTAACACTAGGATCCCTGAAGCCTATGAAAAAACTCATAATGCCAGCCCACCTTAAATCTCTTCGCACCTCTCCATCAGCATCTTTTGTGTTGTAAATGTGTTGATCAGTACAAGCAGCAAGCAGCCAGCTCTCCCATCCCCCTCCTTGACGGAGCTCAACACGCAGGCAAAAACTTCTCCCAGCTCAAGCCAAGGCTCCTTATATGTGCGTGAGGTGCCTGGAGTTGTAGAGGGTAAGTAATACAGTATGGCATTTTTTGGAATACATGCATTTCATGTGTGTTCCGTGTCTACAAAGATCTGGGTAAGTGTAGGATGAAAGGAAATGCGAGAAATTCAAGAAATGTTGAATACTTACCTAAAACACAAACTTGAGTCCAAGTCAACTTAGGCGGAGTCATTTTTAAGATGCTTTCGCATATAATGAGTGAAGGACTTATTGTGAAAGCCCATGTCTGTCTGTCTGTCTGTCCGCATGAAAAATTTTCAGATGTGAAACAGTCATTCTTCAGAGAAACTTGTCATAATAGTTCAATTTTCATTGAGATATCTCAACCAGATCACATTGTACCAAGTTTGGAAATTTCAAAATGTCTCATTGAAAAACATCATTGAATCTGTGAACTCATCTATCTTAAAATGAAGAAACATTCTAAACAACTTCAAATAAGAATTACCTTACTATTTCAATTCTACATTGACAGCCATTACATCAACTAGTATATTTTGTATAAGTTCCTCTTTATCATCTTCGAAAGCTTCTAATGATGGCAAACAGATCTCCAGTACAAGTTAACAAAAACACCAGCAGGCTATGTGTAGATAGAAACTCGCTGCCACAAGCTGCTTCAGCGCCCATGGGTAGGGAATCCTCTATGATCTCCTGCAGAAACCTCTGCAATCAGCCTATTGCTTCTGCTTTACAAAGTTTTTGCGGTTGCTTGAGCAGTTGTCTACCTTTAAAGATTCCCTTCCAAGTTTGATGTCTGCTTAAGTGCAAGCCATGAAACACTGGGACCACATCCAGTGTTGGCTCCTGCCTTGTGGCCAATGCCACTGTCATATGGTATGGACCTGCAGTGGCAGTGCTGTACAGTAAGGTGGATGCTGAGGTGGAAATAAAAACTTGGCTGACGTCATCAGTGCTACGCCAGTAATACTAGCAAGAGGTTTTATTAAGTCTGTAAGAGAAGAGACGTAATCAAAAGGCAAAAGAGATTTGCAAACCACGAAGTCAAAATGCACATAGAGCAAATCCAAAATGTGAAAATGTACAGGCAGAAAATAAAAACAATGGAGATTCTTAGAATGAAAAGCAAAAGCACAAGGCAAAAAAAGGTTTTCTTTGGAATCCGTCAGCTCAGATAAGGAAGAGACCTTTCCAAGCGACTTTAAACCACTGCAGGGTATGGTGATTTTATTATATTATATCTCATGTGCTGCTTTGAAGTGTTAAAAGCATTATAGAGAATACTTTAAGATACAGTGGGATGCAAAAGTTTGGGCAACCTTGTTAATAGTCATTATTTTTCTGTATAAATTGTTGGTTGTTACGATACAAAATGTCAGTTAAATATATCATATAGGAGACACACACAGTGATATTTGAGAAGTGAAATGAAGTTTATTGGATTTATACAGGAAATTAATGACTATTAACAAGGTTGCCCAAACTTTTGCATCCCACTGTATTAAAATTGTTTGTTAAAACTGTAAGTTCTTTTCACTTGAACGTCTGTGCTCTGTAAATTAAGCTTGTCTAATCACAGAAAGAGGAAGCATTAGTGGAGGCAGCAGACCAAATGCTAAAGAACTGTGGGGATAAACAGGACATGACAAGGGGTTACATAATGAATATGACAAACAAGAGGAGGCCATTTAGTCCATTTGTCACTCGTTGGTTTAGCTAATAACTAAGCTGTCCCCAATATCTCATCCAGACTTCTTAATGGTTGTCGAGGTTTCTACTTCAACTCCATGTCTCAGTAGTTTGTTCCAGAGTCCCACAACTCTTTACATAAAGAAGACCTTCCTAGCTTTAGTCCTAAGTGAACTTCTTCTTATAGTTTCCACTAGTGCCCTTGAGTTTGTGATTCACTGTTCAGTTAAAAACATTCTGCTGCAAGGTTTTGGGGTCTCCTTTAGTTCACCGTTTATTAGTGGAAATGCTAATAAAGAAAAGGACAAAAAAAGTCACAAAAAGGTTGCAGAACTTTGTAATCGTCCCATGTTGTTCACAAAAAGGACAGTGTGGCTCCAGTGGTCGTGTGTCTGAAACTGACTTCCGACTTCCAGGCATCAGAGATGGCAGGAAAAGGGGTGGGGCTCCTTGAAGATTCCAGAAGTGACGTCCCTATCATCTGTTCAAGGACTCCTCCTCCATTTTTGAACTTCAAAATGAAAGGAAATTAGTACATGTGCCTCAGCAAAAGCCATCCCCATTGTGGTCTCCTGGCTGGAGCCTCCAGCACATTCTCTCATCGCATGTTTGTGACACTAGCAAAAATAAAACTTACCTCTGCAGGCTGGCAAGATGAAAGGTCAAACATTTAAATGGTATGATGGTCATTTTTCTGGATTTTTACTGTATCTTAATATAAGTACACCTCATGCACATGTACTGAAATAGTATGTCAAAATGACGTTGGACAGAGTGGGGGCTAAAGGTGTTCGCCTTGTTACCCAGAGATATCTCAGTATGTTTACTGAACAAAGAGCCATAAGTATTACCAACCTTGGTGGACAAACCTTTGCGCCAATTATCAACCTAAATGTTGGGCTAATTGTTTTGCGATGGAAGATGTGAGTAAAAAAAACATAATTCCCCTTCCTGTGCAACAAGGTTCTTTTTAGTGATATCCCACTCCTAGGCTACTTACTGGCTACGGTACACAACCGCATCTCTGCCCTGTTCTTCATTTTGCACCTGTTAGTGTGTCTCCCCGGTCTGATTACTCAACATCAGTCATTCCTAAGGCTACTACTCTAATCTAATTTTATCCTCTTCCAAATATATTTCTTGATTTTCAGTAGGGTTCTGGTCTCCAGTAAAGCATTGAGTATTACAACACTACAACAGACGTTCAACGGGTTGGGTGGTTCCCCCCACTGAAGCACCACAAAGAACACACAACATTTATGTACATCATTCACTTTCATACAAAGAATGTAGCTCAAGTACACATTGTCAATAGAGTTCTATCTATCTATCTATCTATCTATCTATCTATCTATCTATCTATCTATCTATCTATCTATCTATTCTGGCCTGCAGGGGGTGCACCTGCCACTCAAACACGACACAAACAGACTCCAGGCACAAGTTCAGCACACAACTCATAATTATTTACAGTGGGAACATGTCCCAAACTGCTCCCACAAGCAGCATAGTCCAATAAAGCACCACTAAAGAACAAATCACAGCTTTTTCCTTTCTTCTTCTTTCTTTTCTATCTCTATCTCTGTCTCTCCTCTGCCGGCAAGCGTTTTCCTCCCCTTTCTGACTCTGGCTGCCGTAGTAGTGCTCCAGGTGGCTTGTGAGGGGGATATCTGGAATTACTCCTAGTTGTGGGGTCTGCCACAGAACCCAATAGGGCTGTAGGCGAACTCCAACTTCCAGCATGCCCTGAAGGTGCCCCGGAAACCCAGGGGGGGGCTGCCTTTTGGCATCCCAGGGGAGACAATGCCCTTAACATGCTCTCTCCCATAGTCCTTTCATCCAGCTGGCATCCTGGCCAGGTAGGGTCCTTGGCCATACATGACCGTATCTATCTATCTATCTATCTATCTATCTATCTATCTATCTATCTATCTATAAAAGAGAAAGTTATAATACAAGAAAAAAGTAAATACGATTAGGTAAGAATATTAATGAATAAGTAGCAAAAAAAAGTAAATTAATAAATCCATTAAATTTTATAAAACAGATATTTAATTAGATAGAAGGGAAGTGTCCGTATATATACAATATCATAATAGAAGTCTCAACAGATAAATCCGAGGTTAATGTCAGCTGGCTGGGAGGACAGAAAATACAAAAAATAACTCTATTTTAGCTGGAGAAAAAAAATATTAATAAGTGTTAGCTTTATGTATCTCTTTTGTTAAAATATTCCAGATGTTTAGTGCATAACCTCAATGCTTTTTTTAAGCTTGGCTCTTGGAATTATAAGCAGACCACCTTAAGAAAATCAAAGTTTACATCTTGGAGTGTAGAGGGACAGGCACGCCAAAAAAATCAACAACTGGGATTCAAGTCCTTCATGAAGCAGCAAGCGCCAGAAAGCATCAGCACTTGATCGACTATCATTGGGGGCTTCCCTGTAAAGGACAGAGGGGTGGTTGAAACAATAACACCTGCACGTGAGTTCAAAAGTGCTTTGCATCACCCATTAAACACAAAAAACATAGGATACCACAAGTGGTGAACTCCATATCAGGGGTTTCCTTTAGAAAACTTTACTTGGATTTAAGAGTAAATATATGCGTACAAGAACTATATATATATATATATATACACTCAGCAAAAAAAGAAACGTCCTCTGACTTTCAACTGTTTTTACTGTCAGTAAACTTAATGTGTAAATATTTGTATGAACGCTAAAAGAGTCAACACCATAAGACATAAACTAAAAATGTTTCACAATGTGTCCCTGAATGAAGGGAGGCTCAAAATCAAAAGTACCAGTCAGTATGTGGTGTGGCCACCAGCTGCTTGAAGTACTGCAGTGCATCTCCTCCTCATGGACTGGACCAGATTTGTCAGTTCTTGCTGTGAGATGTTACCCCACTCTTCCACCAAGGCACCTGCAAGTTCCTGGACATTTCTGGGGGGAATGGCCCAAGCCCTCACCCTGCGATCCAACAGGTCCCAGACGTGCTCAATTCCTTCGACGATAAACACGAATCCGTCCATCACCCCTGGTGAGACAAAACCGTGACTCATCAATGAAGAGCACTTTTTGCCACTCCTGTCTGGTCCAGCGAAGGTGGGTTTGTGCCCACAGGCGGCGTTGTTGCTGGAGATGTCTGGTAAGGACCTGCCTTACAACAGGCCTACAAGCCCTCAGTCCAGCCTCTCTCAGCCTATTTCGGACAGTCTGAGCACTGATGGAGGGATTGTGTGTTCCTGGTGTGACTCGGGCAGTTGTTGTGGCCATCCTGTACCTGTCACGCAGGTATGATATTCAGATGTACCGATCCTGTGCAGGTGTTGTTACACGTGGTCTTCCACTGCGAGGATGATCAGCTGTCCTTCCTGTCTCCCTGTAGCGCTGTTTTAGGTGTCTCACAGTGCGGACATGGCAATTTATTGCCCTAGCCACATCAGCAGTCCTCATGCCTCCCTGCAGCATGCCTAATGCACGTTCACGCAGATGAGCAGGGACCCTGGGCATCTTTCTTTGGGTGTTTTTCACAGTCGGTAGACAAGTCTCTTTAGTGTCCTGCGTTTTTAGAACTGTGACCTTAAATGCCTACTTTCTGTAAGCTGTTAAGGTCTTAACGACCATTCCACAGGTGCATGTTAATTCATTGATTATGGTTAATTGAACATGCATGGAAAACATTGTTTAAACCTTTTACAATGAAGATCTGTAAAGTTATTTGGATTTTTAAAACATTGTTGAAATACACAGTCCTGAAAAAGGGACGTTTCTTTTTTTGCTGAATATATATATATATATATATATATATATATATAGACAGTGGAACCTCGAGATATGAGTTTAATTCGTTCCAGCAATGAGCTTGTATAGCGAATTTCTAGTATCTTGAACAAACTTCCCCATTGGAAATAATGGAAATCCAGTTTATCCGTTCCGCACCCCCAAAAATATCAACATAAAAATCAATTTTCCTAACAAATAACACTGATAAATAATATATACAAGTGGAACCTCGGTTTGCAAGTAACTTGGTTTACAAGTGTTTTGCAAGACGAGCTACATTTTTTAATTAATTTTGACTTGATAAAACGAGCGATGTCTTGCAATACAAGTAGTATGGATACACTTTGTCTGCTGAGCGTCATGTGAGCATAACTGAGCTGAGCTCCTTATCTTTCTCGCTCGCGCGTGCCTCTCTCTCTCGCGCCTCTCTCTCTCTCTCTCTCTCTCCTCTTGAGGGCAATCGTCTCCTATTCTCCGTCTGCATGTCCGCAATATTTTTGAATGCGCTTATACAGCGAACTGCTACAGCAAAACAATGAAATCACAAGCGCACAAACGTGTAGATCCTCACGCTACGGGAGAACAAGGAACACTGAGTGAGTTGACGGGCTGGCAGCGTCAGCTTGGGTGAATCCCCGAGTCGAGGCGGATCGGGAAATGCGTTACGCATAACCACAGCCTGGCTCGTGGCTCGTTGCGAGCCAATGCTCGTATTTAGATCCGAATTTTTGCTCATACTTTCCTCTTATCTTGAATTTCTCGTATACAGAGGTGATCATATCTAGAGGTTCCACTGTATATATATATATATATATATATATTTGATTTATAAAAACCTAGTGTATGCACATCTCTACACAATTTACCAAATAAGTCACAATCACTTTGCAAATGAACGCCCCTCAAAACTCATCCTGACATCACAGAAGACTTAGACTTAGAAAAGTTAATGGAATGTCACTACTTACCGTTAACAAAGGCAGCTACATTCTTACTTAGTGTTAATATTCTACTTCTTCTTCTTCTTATTGTTATTATTTATGGACCTTTAACGGTGCCCTGCACGATAACGTACAGTGAATACACTTGGTTTATAGTTTTCCTCCTCTTTCTCTGTACGTTTAGCATTCATTTGCTCAGAGGTTGATTCTCTTGCTGCTACATGAGCAGCTGTTCTTTTCTCCACCCTAGCGGTCCGCATCTTCTCTTCTTCCAGCGGCATCTTTTTGCGTTAAAACTGATTAAGCCAGTGTTTGTGTTGCAATTACTTAGTACGTTTTCTTTAATTTTTCATTTATGCTGGCACTTAAATATTCAATCTGCCTCAAGAATGATTTAAGATATGAAGAGGTAGGGGAAGTGATGGAGAAGATAGTAAGGATGAGAACAGCGCCTGTATGCATTCGCTACATGGCCGCCCTGCTGGTCGCTGCCAAGAATTGATTCTACGATAAAATAAAAAGAGGAATAACCTTGGAGGTCAATCATTACCCTGAAAGTGGATAGTAGACGTCACGTAGTACAACGTATATGTGTACTAAATTTCAGGTCAATAGGCCAAACGGTTTGTGAGCTACAGGTGATTTAAAATCCTGGACAGACAAACAGACACCCACAGTAGCGTATTATATATAAAGATGATAAACTTTCTTTATATAGGGCGCTTTCCATGCTCAAGGCGTTTAATTTTAACGAAAAATTTCGTTAACAGGAAGGAGCAGCAGCAACATGCGTGCTTTTATGGACAGTGCAGTGCCCTGATTACATTAGACGAATCAAACACTGCTGCTTATTGTCTCTTTATGTTAGCAGAAACGTTTTATGTTTTATTTTTGTGCACCCACAACATATGAAAACTGGTTGGAGCACCTTGTCAGCAGGCATGATGGAGCTGAAAATTGACTGAGATATCCCTGACATGTCTGCTAATTCCCTGAGAGGTAACAACAAGCAGATGATATAAACTGATGAAAAAGTTCTTCAGTGTAAATACACAGCACTGGTCCTCTTAAAAGGAAATATAGAATTTGAATCAATATTTTTAATCAATGCATGATATAATTTTACAATTTAGTACAAGTATATACGTCTATGAGAGTTATAACAATGAATCATTAAACATAAGGATATGAATTGCATGCATCTAAAGGGATAACTAAATGTTATCTCCAGGAGCCATCAAGATACTTGCCAAGGGTAAAATGAAGTAGGAGAGTAACAAACACCCCTCTAGAAAGTGAAAATAAACTAATGGGAAAGCCCAAACTCATTTGGGACTCAGTGACCAACACAAAGTCAAACCAGCAATCCACAAGGATTCTCCAAAGAGACTGAAGGAGTGCAGTCTTCATCTCAGGTCACTAGATAGCGTCCATGTCTCGCAACCATATATTCAAGACATGAAGCACCAGGACTCTAAAGACTTGGACCTTCGTCCTTTTGTAGAGATATCAGGAGCACCACACACCCCTGTCCAGTGACCTCATGCCCCCCCATGCTCTCGCAATCCGTCTACTGACTTCATAGGAAGTGTCACCAAAGACACGAATGTCACAGCCAAGGTCAGTAAACCTCTCGACAAGGTCGACACTCTCTCCGCAGACAGACACACTGCTGATGGCCATGCCGAAGAGGTCATTAAAGGCCTGGCTCTTGGTTTTTATCAGGACACTCAGACTCCCTCCTATGCTAAAATCAATAGAAGAGTCCGCAAATCACCCCTTATTTACAAGGCAAATATTCAGTTTAATGGGAGGCACGGAAGCGCAGTGGTAGCGCTGCTGCCTCACAGTAAGGAGACCTGGGTTCGCTTCCCGGACCCTCCCTGCATGGAGTTTGCATGTTCTCCCCGTGTCTCCGTGGGTTTCCTCCGGGCGCTCCGATTTCCTCCCACGGTCCAAAGACATGCAGGTTAGGTGGATGGGCGATTCTAAATTGGCCCTAGTGTGTGCTGGGTGGGTTTGTGTGTGTCCTACAGTGGGTTGGCACCCTGCCCAGGATTGGTTCCTGCCTTGTGCCCTGTGTTGGCTGGGATTGGCTCCAGCAGACCCCCGTGACCCTGTGTTCGGATTCAGCGGGTTGGAAAATGGATGGATGGATATTCAGTTTAATGGGAGAGTTGAAAGGACTGGTGGCACTCGCTGATTGGATGAAGCTCTGCATGTGATGCATGTTGAGAGTCAGATGACATGATGTATTAGATGAGGTAACACAAAGGCAGATGAATTGTTTTACTGAGTGCTCACTCCATGAACTGAGATGTTTTTTTGCGTACCTGTGTCCAAATCAAGAATTGTTCTGCATTTTCATCTGATCTCCTTGAATGACTTCTTTGAAAACAGAGGAAAGTTTTCCATTATATAAACTTAAAAAAAAAAAAAAAACAGTCAGCGCATCAAATTCATCACTTTTGAGGTTTAACATGTTTGTCATGTCAACGCACATTATAATAACGGCTCAGCGATATGAATTATTAGACGTGTGAATCGGCATTTAGCTGGATGTCCTTACTTGATCAAGAGCATCCCCAACATCACTCATATTACGCAAATATTACAAAATCTGAAAATATGCAAATTATGAAATAGTTCTGTTCCCAGGTATTTCGGATTAGGGATACTCAACCTGCATTATATTGTGTTTTTAATATTCCATATGTTTCCACCACCATGCCACCATTAGGCTCCTGCTCAATGGTCTCTTTTATAAAGATCTGCCAGACTGCAGTGAATTAGTCATTCTGTTTTGTTTTTGTTCAAATGTAAGGTCATCAGACTCTTACACATTCTTCCTACATTTCTTTTTTTTTTATTATTGTAATCCTCTCAACCACAGTCATTTACATTTTTTGAAAACAGAACACACTGCTGCTAGGGCTTGCACACTAATTGTGCTTCCAGAAATAGACAAGTATTCCTCTTATGCTTACTTCTGTCCACCCCTTTTCCTGTACTGATTGCGCAGCCCATTTCTGAGCAGCTTTTTAAAAGATGTAATCAAGCAGATACAGTTGAAAACAGATTTTTTGTTTCTTTGCATTATTTTGCAAAAGGCAGGCTTTATATAAAGGAGACATGTGTGACATGGTAGCCAATGCTGATGACCAAAACATGAATTTTGCTTCTTCTCAGATGCCTACTTTGAATTAATTTTTCTCAACAATATAAGCAGAGTGTTTGTTTTATAGAAGTACATTACAATGGATTCAGAACATTTTCTAACACCATCACTTTATTGTGTAGTAGATTTCTCTCTATTGTAATAAAAAAATTCCTGGGACAAGACAAGACTTTTTAGCCTGGGACGAGACCTGATCTTTTGAAGAGAGACACTTTCACGTTCTGCGAGACGAGACTGTGTGCCAAGAGATTTAACCGATGCCCGGGGCCGGAAATAAAAGACAAAGAGTAGATGACAAAGTAGAATGTCATAAAGAACTCAAAATTGTTGGTGTGATACACATGCAGAGCAGGTCAGAGATAATGCAAGTACGAAAATTCAAAAGTCTCAAAAAAATGGTAGTAAATATCACAATAGCGCAAACAAATGGAAATTATTACTCCGTGAAATAACGGAACAGTGAAAAGAGATTGAATACATGGACATAGGTGATATGACAGAAGTATGTAGATATTGTTCGGCTTTAAACTAAGTCGAAGACTTGTAGATCGTCTAATTCGTGTTGCCATCAGGGAAAAGTAGTGTTTCTTCCCAATGAGGAGGTGTGTCTGCAAGAATTAAAAGATTTGTTGTTTGGTGAAAGTGAAATCCACATACGTGAGCGGCAGAGACACAAAGCGGCTGGCGCATGGTGCAGGCTAGAGGGGTTGGTGAGCAAAGCGAGCAGGGGGCAAAACCCAATAGTAATTTTAAATGAACAAATTTGTTATTTTTGGCTATCAATCCGCACTCAATAGCCCATAATGACAAAGTGAAATGTGTTTATTGAAATGGATTAAAAAGTTCAAAAGCCAAAATATCTCATTACTCTAAGTATTCAGACCCCTAATGCAGAACTTTGTAGAAGCCCCCTTGTCAGCAATTCCTGCTTTGATTCTTCTGAAATAAGTCTCTGTTTGCTTTGCACACCTGCATTTGGGCAGTTTATCCTATCCTTCCCGACAGTTCAGCTTCAGCTCTGTTAGGTTGGATAGGAGCTAAGGTCACTCCACACATGTTTTATGTGGTTTAAATCTGGGCTTTGGCTGGGCCACTCAAGGACACTCAGAGTCTTGTCCTGAAGCAAGGGCTGTCTTAGCTGTGTACTTCAGGTCATTGCATTCCGGAAAGGCGAACTGACGCTGTAGGATGGGCTCATATGCACTCTGGAGTAAGTTTTCTTCAAGGACCTCTCTGTATTTGGCTGCAATCATCCTTAACTCAACTCTGACCAGTTTCCCTGTCCCTAGACATCCAATAGCAAGATGATGCCACCACCATTCTTCACCGTAGGGATGGCATTGGGCAGGCGATGACAAGCACCTTGTCTACACCAGACACAGTGATTGCAATTCTTCTCAAAAAGTTCAATTTTTGTCTGACCAGAACAGAGAATCTTTACACTCATGTTCTCAGAGTCCTTTAAATTCTGTTTAGATAGATAGATAGATAGATAGATGGCACTATATAATAGATAGATAGATAGATAGATAGATAGATAGATAGATAGATAGATAGATAGATAGATAGATAGATAGATATGAAAGGCACTATATAATAGATAGATAGATAGATAGATAGATAGATAGATAGATAGATAGATAGATAGATAGATGTGAAAGGCACTATATAATAGATAGATAGATAGATGTGAAAGACACTATATAATAGATAGATAGATAGATAGATAGATAGATAGATAGATAGATAGATAGATAGATAGATAGATAGATAGATAGATAGATGAACAAGATCAATAGTGAACCGAACAAATTCACTCTGAAAAACAATTTCAACGATCAACAGTATTACAGTACAGACTCAATTGGCTTCAAAGTCCAGTAACATAATGATACATCAGTCATAGAAGAAGAAGGGAGTGTGTCACGTACGTAAATCTGCGGATCACCCCCCAGGCTCATCTGAGGTAGCTACTACCATGCCGGGGGCACAAGAGTGGGGAGGGGGGGGCACTTGCGCTAACCTTGTTCTATAGAGAAGACACCTAGTAAAGGCCACTGACTCTTCCCCTTCCAGTTTCACCGCCTATAAATCCTGCAGATGCCAGAAGGAAACGTTCAGTTTCGAACAGATTGCACTGCAGGATGGAACACCCTAAACCAGAACCCAACAATTTGATTAATGGGGTACTTGTGCACATTGATGCCCTTTTCATTATTTTGTGGATTGAATTAAAACAGGGATGACTGGGTTGGCACCCCAACATTCATCTGTGGATCTTACAGTGTTTTCCTCGACCACAGTTGATATTAAATGTCATACTGTACTCTTCTGCTTTAGCCAAGTACATTCCTTGAAATTAAGTGTGTGCAATACTTGGATTGATGGAAAATATAACTGCGTTAACAGACAATCAGCCTGGAATTAGACCGATCTACAAATAACAGAAGCGTCTGAGAGCAGTAGAGTGTGCCCCAAGATGAAAAAGGCAACCAGTCTAAGATTGGTTCATGCCTTTAGCTCTGAGAATTTTGTGGCCAAGTGTGAGAAAAACAGCTCTGAAGACAGGAAGAAATTTCTTGGGTGCCAATCCGGGTTGTCCCTCTTATTGTCCAAGGACAAAACAAAATAGCACTAAAGAGGAGACACTGTTCCATGTAAATAAATCTCTGGATTGCGATTCAAGAGCAGTTCGCTCAAGCCAGTAATAATACCACCTTCTAAAACATCTGAGGTTTTATAGTGGCTGGGCCAGAAGGTAGTCAAATGCCCTCAGTGGGCAACTTCTCAGCACTGTGGAGAAAGAAGATGACAATGCTAGTGGCAGTGCCCCCTCTAGCCTTGCAGGGTTATTACATATCTTGGCTAAGAATATGAGGAGGTCCTCCAAAGCCCATGTGTGACAACCACTATATTAGAGTTATAAAGTAAATGAGAATTGAAATACTGTAGATCACGTTCACTCACACTACAATACTTTATTATAATTTATTCCCATAGTTTCCCTTTTTATTTAAAAATCTTTGGCCAATACAGTATATTTCCTCCTACATAATACAATTTGACTTGAAAACATTAGGGGAAGAAAAAAAAAACAGAAATCCTCTACCAGACTATTTTTACCACAGAGCTTACAAAGCTGAGCTGAAAACCAGGGAACATTTGGCACAAAAGCAAACGTCTATTATAAATAACAGCTTGAAAGCATAAGGAGAATCACACGACATGGCAGAATTGGCATCAATGCCGCTTGCTTGGTAACACCTGCTTGTTGTGTACTTTTCTTTCCAAAGAAGCTTTATATCCTCAGGAACGGGGACAGGTTAATTAGGAGTAATCTGGTTAATTGAGCGAACTATACTTAGAAAGACTGGCAGGTGCCCGCTGTGCTTTTTCATTTGTTCTTTTGGGAAATTCCAGAATTTTGCCTTCTGTTGGAACATGGAATTGTACAAGAAGAGTGTGTTATTCATTTATTTATGTATTTTTAATTGTCTATCATCTTATCTTCTTGTTTTTAACACCCATAACAAATGTTTAGTGTTGTAGTATTCTGCAACAAAAAGTTAAATCATTAATAAAAATACGGAATGCTAAGCATGAAGTTAGAAAGGAATCCATTGCATCCTGAGAAAACATTTTTTTCATTGATGAGTTTAAATACTTGGGATCAACAGTACAGAGTAACAGAGATTGTGGAAGAGAAGTGACAAAGAGAGTGCAGGCAGGGTGGAATGGGTGGAGAAGAGTGTCAGGAGTGATTTGTGACAGACGGGTATCAGCAAGAGTGAAAGGGAAGGTCTACAGGACGGTTGTGAGACCAGCTATGTTATATGGGTTGGAGACGGTGGCACTGACCAGAAAGCAGAAGACAGAGCTTGAGGTGGCAGAGTTGAAGATGCTAAGATTTGCATTGGATGGATAAGATTAGAAATGAGGACATTAGAGGGTCCTCTCAGGTTGGATGGTTGGGAGACAAAGCCAGAGAGGCGAGATTGTGTTGGTTTGGACATGTGCAGAGGAGAGATGCATGCTGGGTATATTGAGAGATGGGTACTAAGGATAAAGCTGCCAGGCAAGAGAAAAAGAGGAAGGCCTAAGAGAAGGTTTATGGATGTGGTGAGAGAGGACATGCAGGTTATGGGTGTAACAGAGCAAGATGACGAGGACAGGAAGATACGGAACAAGATGATCCGCTGTGGCAGCCCCTAACGGGAGCAACCGAAAGAAAAAGAAGAAGAAGAAGAATCCAACAATAATAAATACAACATATTGGCACAGACCATCAAATCCAACAGATTACAACTTGAAGAAAGCAATGGAGGTCAGGCTTGATTTTTTTTTTTGTCACTGCCTGTGGAAGATTGTAATTATTTTTTTCAACATTTCAAGAGCATCATAAGCTTGTTTTTCATTTTCAGTATTGTGATAACGAATCGCTTGGGTAAAAATCATGGCAGGTAAGGACCTCAATGACTCACATTCCGATAAGCTGGATAATAACTTAGAGTGGAGCAACAGAAATACTTTTGTCCGAGGTTACGGATTTTTAAGCGTGTGCCATGAAGATGGAACCTCTTCAAATGGAAATGCATTTTCTGAGGTTTTGTTTTTTTGTGGTGGTAGCTCACCATCCATTTATGGTGTATTTTCAAATGGTGGATGCTCACCTTCCTGTCTTGGAGAATTGCTGAGTTTTGAATTTCTTTCACGACAATGCTCCTTCCAGACACAGCGGTGAAAGAGACTTTCAGATTTTTTACATTTCGTGGCAACATCTTACCTTTCAGATTATAATGAATTTTCGAGTGGTGAGTGTTCACTTTCCATCACATAAAATTTCCAAGTTTTGATTGCTGTTATGACAGCTGCTTGCACAGAGATCAAAGTTCTTTCAAGGGTCGTTTTTATACTGACAGATCGTCTCATAGTTGAGGTGTATTTTTGAGCTTTTTTGCCCTCAGGTCCTTGTAAAGATTGAACCAGTCAACCAGTGCTGGTGAAAAGTTTAGTATTTGATGTTCAGATTTTGGCTCTCCTGCAGTTGTCTAGATTCTGTATTTGTCTAAGTGTTTTCGCTCTGGCTAATAAATAGGATTTTCTTTGTGAACGACTTTTGTAATTCTATTCTGACTTTGCCACCCAACTCATAATGCACTGGACCTTTATGGCTCCTCCTGCAGGTGGTGGGCCCACTGGAAAGTGGACCCATGTTTCTCCTTGCTGTTGCCTGGGTGGATAACGTGGGAAATGACCCGACCACCTGTAGCTTGCTGATGAGTCCCCCAACATGGCCTAACTCAAGAGCAGGGTCCCGCTTTCTCTTTTCCATGTGAGGTGACTGGATCCTTGTTAATATTTCCAATAATAATCATATGAACCACTCTTCGTCTGGTTCCTCACCTCAGAACAATTTTCTTTAGGGGACCCCACCAGATGTAATTGCTACAGGCAATGTAGTTCCTCAGCTCACTGGATCAAACAAAATTCTCCACCACAATAAGGTGGGGATTAGGATGCATCCTGAATGCCTCCCTGGGTTGGTGTTTTGGACAATTCCTGAGATGGGACAGCAAGAAGGTCCATCTTTACCTGATTGAGCTGGAGAAGGTGTTCCTTCACCCAAACTGTTATATCAATGAGACATGCAGAGGTTGCTCTTGAGGGAAAAAGAGTTACAGCTGTGCATCATCAGCACATCACTGATAAGAGAATCCATGGGACGGGATGACAGGACCGAGGTGTATAGACAGAACAGGAGAGGACCCAACGTCAATCCTATGGGCACCCCTGCGCTTGCATGACGCCACCCTTGACATCTCTCTTCACCAGGACACAAGGCTGGATCTGCCACAGAAGTAGGACTCTAACAGTAAAACATTAGGACAGTCTAGATGAGAACAGGCCATTCAGCACAACAAAGCTCGCCAGTCCTGTCCACTTAATTCTTCCAAAATAACATCAAGTCGAGTTTTGAAAGTCCTTAAAGTCCTCCTGTCTACCACACTACTTGGTCACGTAGTCCATGTGTCTGTGGTTCTCTGTGTAAAGAAAAACTCCCTAATGAAATTTACCCTTAACAAGTTTCCAACTCTTTCCCCCGTGTTCTTAATAAACTCATTTTAAAATAACCGTCTTGATCCACTGGACTAATTCCCTTCATAATTTTAAACATTTCAGTCAGGTCTCCTCTTCATCTCCTTTTGTTTAAACTGTAAAGGCTCAGCTCTTTTAATCTTTCCTCATAACTCATCCCCTGTATCCCTGAATCAGCCGTGTTGTTCTTCTCTGGACCTTTTCTAGTTCTGTTATGTCCTTCTTGTAGCCTGGAGACCAAAACTGTCCACAGTGTTCCAGATGAGGCCTCACCAGTGTGTTATAAAGCTTGAGCAGAACCTCCTGTGACTTGTACTCCACACACCAAGGCGCTATATAACCTGACATTCTGTTAGCCTTCTTAATGGCTTCTGAACACTATCTAGAAGTTGATAACTTAGAGTCCACTACGACTCCTAAATCCTTCTCACGAGGTGGACTCTCGATTTTCAGACCTCTCATTGTGTATTCAAACCTCACATTTTTACTTCCTATGTGTAATACAGTAATCCCTCCTCGATCGCGGGGGTTGCGTTCCAGAACCCCCCGCGATAGATGAAAATCCGCGAAGTAGAAACCACATGTTTGTATGGTTATTTTTATATATTTTAAGCCCTTATAAACTCACCCACACTGTTAACATTATTAGAGCCCTCTAGACATGTAATAACACCCTTTAGTCAAAAGTTTAAACTGTGCTCCATGACAAGACAGAGATGACAGTTCTTTCTCACAATTAAAAGAATGCAAACATATCTTCTCTTCAAACGAGCGCCGTCAGGAGCAGAGAATGTCAGAGAGATAGAGAGAGAGTGACAGAAAAACAAGCAATCAAAAAATCAATACGTGCTGTTGGGCTTTTAAGTATGAGCACCGCGATAAAGCAGCCGCAAAGAAGGGTGCAATGTGAAGGTAAGTCTTTCAGCATTTTTTACAGTAGCCTCCATATCTTCTAAACAAACAGCCTCTGTGCAAACAGCCCCTCTGCTCACACTCCCTCCGTCAGGCGCAGAGAACGTCAGAGAGAGAGAGAGAAAAGCAAACAATCCGCTCGGGGAAGCACATCGTATATCATTGAGGAGTTTTACTTAATATGTAATACGTGCCCTGATTGGGTAGCTTCTCAGCCATCTGCCAATAGCGTCCCTTGTATGAAATCAACTGGGCAAACAAACTGAGGAAGCATGTACTTTAAATTAAAAGACCCATTGTCCGCAGAAATCCGCGAACCAGCGAAAAATCCGTGATATATATTTAGATATGCTTACATTTAAAATCTGCGATAGAGTGAAGCCGTGAAAGTCGAAGCGCGATATAGCGAGGGATTACTGTACTTGACACTTGCTGACATCAAATTTCATCTGCCCTGAATCTGCCCAAACCTGTATGCTGTTCAGATCTCTCTGTGATGATTCAATGGATTGAAGATAATATGCCAACCCACCTGGCTTGGTTTCATCTGTAAATTTAACCCTTAAACCACCATAACCAGCTATAATTGGTTCCCAGTGCAGCTGATCAGTCTGTGCCATCCATTCGTTGAGCAGCCAGATCATGACCACTGGCACCCTCTAGGGAATCTTCATCACTGCCCCTGGCATTCAGCCGCTGCACTAGACTAGCCTGTGAGCATCAGCATTGGCCTCTGTGTCCTTGCGTGCAGCCAGTTCAAGCGCAGCTGACTCAGTGATTTATTGAATTTTATCAATGGTATCAGTTGCACCTTGTATATTGTCACACACGTGCACATGGGAGGCAGCTAGAAGGCTTAAATAATAGTAGTACCATCCCAGACCAGGAGGTGGCAAGTGGCACTTACTTTCTCTCTCAGTCCACTGCAGACTATCCTCGGGAAATCTCACCAGGTACCATTGCCATTGGTGACGTCATTTCCGGTTCTGGTTCTGATGGCGTCACATCCGGTCACGGCTTTTAGAGCCGCCATTTCAACCTAACTGAAGTCAGTTCTGTTTTGGACATTGTACTATGCACAACTCGTGGAAAAAAATACCCATTTTGCATCCAGGGATATTATATGGTTGGGCTGCCCCAAACATTTGATGTTTCCTGTGCCTCATTGTGACAACATATAATAATAGATTGTTGCAGTAGTTTTTGAAAAGTTTTTACAGTTCATTGGCAGTGTGTAAAATGATCAGTGTTGCAGTAATTGTGATGCTCTTTGTTACATTCAAATTTCAATGTTTTTTGGTAAATTGTGTCAGAAAAAGTGCAGCAAAAAAGGATTTGGCATCTGTGGGTGCGTATGTGGCAGTTTAAGGGTTAAGCTGAGGGCAGACCCTGTGATGCAAAGGACAGAGAGGATGGAAAGGAAAATCTGATGGTCGACTGTGTTGAAGACATACAAGAGTCTAGCAGGATGAGCACAAATGACGTGTTTGTAGCTCCAGCCATCTGTAATGTGTTGATAACAGAGAATAATGTTTCTAATATCAGAAGTCTGCAAGGCCAGGATAAAATCAACAACTTGAAGACGTTAGGGGAAAGATTTATATCAATAATGTCCATTTTTAATCTGAATTTAAAGTACATGTGAGATGTGAAATACAGGAAGAATGTGCGGTAAATCGGGTAATATCTATTAACATTTCCAAAAAGGCACATGTTATTTATTCATATTATTACTTAAATTTCAATTGAAACAGACTTTTTTATGTCCCCAGTTTAACCAATCAAGCCCCAAACTTGTATAAACGGCTGATGTCGTAGGATTGCTGTAGGATAAGTCGATTCTCATTTGCACACAGAGTACCTTGACACCTTTGGGCAATGAAGCAAAAGCAAAGATGCACAAAGTGATTTGAAATAAATTTTTAAGAATGGAAAATAACAAGAAGTTCAGAGCAGTGGATTTCAACGTGTTTATGTGTGACCATTGTCTATTTGTTTGACATCTTGGATTGTACCCAGAGAAGGAGAGCTGGGCATTGCAGGATTTCTCTCCTATCTCTGGTACTTTTCTAAATCTGGAATAGTGTCAAGAATATGAAGAAATCCCTAAAAAAATGTTTTTATTAAACAGGGAACTCCAGAGAGAGGGTGGCGCAGTGGTGGCGCTGCTACTTCGCCGTAAGGAGACCAGGGTTTACATCCTGGGTCCTCGCTGGGTGGAGTTTGTGTGTTCTCGCTGTGTCTGTGTGGGTTTCCTCCGGGTTCTCCGGTTTCCTACCCACAATCTAAACTATTGGCAACGCTAAACTGGCCCTAGTGTGTGGTTGGGGTGTGTGTGTTTGTGTGTTCGCCCTGTTTGTTCTTGCTTTTATTTTTTTGTTCTTTATTGCGCCTTATACAATTTCTTGTATTAGAAATTTTTTAGTTTTCGCATACCCCTTGGGGTTAGAGTGATGGGTCAGCCATTGTACAGTGCACCTGGAGCAATTACAGGTTAAGGGTCTTGCGCAAGGGCCCAGCAGAGTAGGATCTCTTTTGGCAGTGATGGAGATTTGAACCAGCAACCTTCGGGATACCAGCACAGATCCTTAGCCTGAGAGCCTCCACTTCGCCCTTTGTGTACTGTGCTAGCAGGAATTGGTTTAATCACCCCACCACGAGGCTCTTAAGATTAGAAAATGACTGACTCTGGAGACTATAGTGGCATGAAGTTTTTTTAAGGAATTTGCAATAATCATTTTGTGACTGGAAGTAAGGAAATGGTTCACAACTGCTGGAGTCCTTGGGGTGTAGGATTTTGGAAAAGAAATTATAACTTACCCACCTATGAACAGTCAATTTAAAGTTTGGTTAATTAATTATCAGATTTGCTTTTGGCAATACTAGTAATTACTCACATAATTTGGTACGGCTCCTACTTTATTTATCTTACAATTCTCCAATGTTGTAGGTGGTGGCCTCCAGTCTTTAAACTTATATCAAGGTAACCAAGGCACACTTGTCTTAAGAAACAGAATAATAAAATTTATTCATAAACACAAGGGGGTTTTTTGGGTGGTCCTGAGAGGAGTGCGTTACAGTAATCTAGCTGACTGTAAACAAAAGTTATAAGAGCTCTAAGGTTTGCTATATTTCTTAAGTAAAAAAATACTGTCCTAGAGATTTGATTAATATGTGATTTAAAATTCAGGTCAGAGTCAACAGTTACCCCTAATTTCTTTACCATCATCTTGACTTTTTATCCAAATGGATCAAGTTTATTTTTAATACCCTAATCATATCCATTTTTACCAATCACTAAGATTTCCAATTTCTCCTTATTTAGTTTGAGAAAATTATTACTCATCCACTCAGAAACATGAGTAAGACATTGGGGGTCAGTGAGACAAGAGAGTCGGGGTCATCAGGCGCTACTGATAAATACAATTGTGTGTCATCAGCATAGCCGCGGTAGCTCACGTTATGCCTTGAGACAATCTGACACAATGGAGGCATGGAGATCCAAAAGAACAACGGACCCCGGAGAGATCAGTGGAACACCAAATAGAATATCAGGGGTCATCAAAGTATCATTACCACAACTAACAAAGATTTTCTACCTGCCAGGTAGGACTCAAACCAGTTTAAGACCTGCCAGAGAGGCTCACCCATTGACTAAGGCGATTTCTAAGAATATTGTGATCAATGGTGTCAAATGCGGCACTCAGATCTAAGAGGATGAGAACAGATAAACGGCCTCTGTCCACATTTACCCGCAAGTCATTTACTACTTCTAGTTTCGGTACTGTGATTTGTTCTAAAACCCAACTGAAACTTGTCAAGAAAAGTGCAAAAGTTCAGTGAAAGGGCAGATTGTTTTTCTAAATACAGGTCGGTAGTGGGACAAAGTGCCGGTATGCACTGATATGTATACATTAAGTGCCGGTATTCATAAGGTGGAGTGCCAGTATGGGGTACCAGAGAGTACTTGTGAGTATGGACCCAGTTCAAGCAGTATTTGCTACAATTCCTAATCTTGCTAAGGGAAAGCAAGATGCATAATCAAGGGAGACCTACATAACACAATGATTTCATCTTGCTGAAGAAGAGAGTCGACTGTCTAGCAGACGTAATTTGTGTGATAAGGCACAGTAGTGCCTGCAAGCACAAGGTGAGACTAAACTGTAAAAGGAGACGAGCTTCAAAACAAAGAAAGAAAAAATAGCACTGAAGATCATTCTGTGTGTGCCAGACAAAGGCAGCTCTGAAGGTACCGGGACAAAGAGTTCACTAATGATGTCAAGCCATGTTGGACAACAAGAGTCAGTGCCTGTGGTCGCTAAATCTGACATATGCTAAGACTAGAAGTATAGTTCTGTAGCATGAAGAAAAATTGTTACTGCTCAATGTTTGCTCTTTGATGGCTCATGAGACTTAACAGAGATTCAAATTTATCTTTCATTTAAGAATCAACATTGTCAAAGATGTTTCTCTTAAAATTTCTCAGGAGAAATAGCTTTAGACAAAAAGGAAACTTGAGATACAAGTCAGGAAAAGGGAGTCCAAATTGAGAATTTGCTTTGAAAAGCATTCTTATGTTTTGTGAGATCTCTTTCCAGTTTTGTTTTAATTTCTTTCAAGATTTCATATTTTTTTTACTTACTAGCTGAAATACCCAGCGTTGCCTAGGAGGAAAATGAAGTGTCTTTTTTTATTGTTTGAGAAAAATCTCTCTATTATATAAAAAAAAAAGAATCCTGGAGAGAAACACTAGGGTGTTGAGACATGATCTTCCCGTTAAGGTCACGGAAGACACTTAAAAGAAAACGCAAGATGAAAGAAATTGGCCACAGGGCGTCTCGTGGGGACCTTAAACAGGAGACTTTGTGCTAAGAGATTGACCCATGACCATCTCGCGATGACGTGGAACATAAGATTCTAGCAAGACACGCCCTACTTATAATCAATATCAAATGAGCCAAGAGGCAGCAAAACATTCAGTCGTCTAAAGGCTTTGAGCACACACAGATCCAGGGCTCTCAGCGCATATAAAACGTATGAAAGTATAAAAAAAAAGAAAGTAAAGATCGCAGTAGCACAAACAAACGGAAATTATTACTCGAAAATGGGAAAATAATCACCATGGACCAGGTGTCATTGAAAAAAAAAAGCTGGACAAAGCGAGATCAGAAATAAAAGACAGACAAGAAAACAAAGTAAAACGTCATGAAGAGGTTAAAAAACAAAGGGGCCAAACACATGCAGAGCAGGTTAGAGAAAATGAAAACTGGAATTCAAAAGACTAAAAAAAACGTAGGTGCGAAACACATACAGAGCAAGATACAGAATATGAAAGCAGAAAAAAGCGACAGTGTCAACACAAAGAAAGGTAAACATCGCATTAGCGCAAAGAAAGAGAAATTATTACTCGGAGAAATAACGAAAAGGCGAATAAAGACCAAATATATGGACACAGGTGATCTGTCTGAAGTATGCAAATATTGTAAGGCTTTGAATTTTAAGTCAGAGAATTTCAAAAACTGAGTTTACCTCACATGCATTTATTGGTTACTTTGCAAAACAAAATCATTAACTGCTGATGATGAAGATCGTTTTGTCTTTGCTGAAATTCCAAACAGAGAAACCTATCCTGAATTATGGTACAAAGTCATTAAACACGTCTCATTGACCTCATTAAAAAGATTCAGCACGTTGGGACTCCAAAGATTCCAAATATTGTTTTTACAGAAGTTCTGAAATAAAAGTGAAGCTAATGAAACAGCAACAATTCCAAGAAAAAAAAATCTTAAAAGTGTGTATCCGGAAAACCAAACACTGGGGTTGGCGAGCGAAGCGAGCTGGGGGCAAAGCCCCCTAGTATAATTAAAAAAAAAACACAACTTTAAAAATAAAAATAAATTAACAAACAATGAAGACTGACTAATGTGTTTGTCTTGCGGTCTTGTATGTATGTTGTATGTATCCAGTTGACGTTTGGAACCGGCCAACTCTATTTCATTTCAAAAGCAACAGGGGCGCGGTGGTGGTGCTCAAACATAAAGAATGTTCACCCTCTGGTGGTCATTCCGAGTGTCAACTGAATGATAACATGCATACAAGATCGCAAGGTCACCCCCCCACCCTACCCAGAAGGGGGTGGGTTAGGGGTAGGGTTAGGGTTGATTTCAACCTACAGTATTATAAGTCGACCAATGAGAAACATGTGTACCAAGTTTCATCGCTCCAGCTGTTCAGAAGTGATACTGGAACATACATACATACATACACACACATACATTGACTTAACTCTTTTAGGGCTAATTTTTTTTTGTTTCTTATCTCCCAGGGCTGAATATTTTTCCAAAAACTAACATTTTTTAAAAAAGAACACAAAGCAATTGTTTAACATATCAAATCAACAACAAATATTTACTTTTGACAAATATTCCTGTCTTGCATGTTGTATGAGCCTGCATACTCTATGATTTCACATACATATCACATACATTTTACACAGCAAAGTCTGATCTCGCTCAAAGCAGCCAATTTCAGTCATTGCCACATTGCACTGCTTACAATACGTGTTGCTCTGGTGCCTACTTTTCAATTGTCTGTTGCTGCACTTTCTCACATATATTGTTAGTGGGTACTGTAGAGAGACAAGTCACCCTTTTGCAATCGTGCCATTCCACTGCCACCAAGTTTTCTGCCCGCATGAAAACCGTATTGTCACCTCTTTTCATCTTCTGAAACTTTATGAACTTTATGCATGGCATTATAGCCTGGCTCACCCCATGGGATTTGCTTCTGTTTATTACAGAAGTGAATAAAACTTTGCAGCAGCACGTACCTATCACCAAGCTGCATAACCTGTCCAAAGCCACCAGGGGACAAAGCACGTTTGGACCAATGCTCCCTGAAGTTATATCACCAGTTCTGTCCCATCTCTATTTGTAATACCACAGCACGCTTCATCTCGTCTTTTGTTGTGGGTTTACACTTTGAAAAACGAGAATGCGATGCAAACGCAGCCCGCGATTCAAAAAATTTCTCTGCCTACCTGTTTGTCTCATCTGACGGTAGCTGAAAAGCAGCATCAGGAGAGAGCAGCCTGAAGTACAGCAGCTGGTGATCTGTCGTGTCCAACAGCAAGCCATGCCGTCTTGTGAAGTCCAGTAGCCAGATTGGCTCTCAACGGATCAATGTCTGTGTATTTATCCCACGCGAACCTTGCCGTAGATGCATTGGCTGCGCGAAGGCGCTCAACTGGCAGCAGATCCCCTGGCACCAAAACACCAAACCGGCCGATGCCGGCTTCTCACTCTCTTGCTCGATCTCCTGATCACTGTCAATAAAATCCGATTCTGAAAAATCAGAGTCCGACTCCGTGATAATGCACAAAACATTGTCTACCGAGTGTTTTCTTTTCTGCACTCACTTCGCTCCCTTGTCACATGTCGATGCCATCTTGCCATTGTTTACATTTCGCAACTCACGCTGCGCTAGGATTAGTTGCCGAGTCAACGAGTCTAGCATTCCTCCAAGCACAGAGGGAATGCCTGTGACGTGACAGTGAGATTTGTCGCCATTAACAGCTGATTATCGCCCTCTATCCCTGGATGTTGACTTTAGTCGACATTCGCCCTCAACCCCTCCTGTCGACAAAAGTTGACATCTGCCCTAAAAGAGTTAATTAAAAAGGACAAACTTTAAAAATCAATAGACGTTGCCACTGTATCTGATCGTGTTCAGTACTGATGGGAAAGCGTTCCACGTGTGGGGAGAAAAGCACGTGGCCGTGATATCTCTGACAATCAGCAGCTACCCTGTAAAACACATGGAGTTTTGATCTCTCTCTCAAAAATGTCAAACGTTACTCCTTAACAATCTATAGATGATAACATCTGCTGAACAAAAAACAACCCGATCTAAATCCGTTAAGTAATTCTCTCGTGAAAAACGGACAGACATACAGGCAGAACGTGTTTGGACCACAAAATTTTTAAAACCGTTTCTTAGCTAGCACCTATGGGCCAAGGGTAATCTACATTCAAATTTCAGGTCCCAAGTCCTCATGGTTCGGGAGATTTTGTGATGAGTGAGTCAGTGGTATTTGACTTTAATATATATATATATATATATATATATATATATATATATATATATATATATATATATACCAACTGTGTAAGCCTGTGCTGTTAAAAGCATGGGATCCTAGAAAGTATTGAAATCATTAGAACTACTCTGAGCATCTCTCTCCTAGGAGGATTCGTGTTGCCGATGTGTTTGTATCTTTTGTGCACTAGCTGTCTTGCATATCCTCGGAGCTGGAGCCCTTACCCCGACTCTTCTTCTCACTTCTGGGATGGACAGAAACACACACTTCCACGCGTAGACGTCTATATATATAAGACATACTGTATATATGGCTGTTCGAGTCACAAAGACAGAATGAGTCCCAAAAATAGTTGGGATGTAAATCCGGCCAACTCTATTTCATTTCAAAAGCATAACAGGGGCGTGGTGGTGGTGCTCAAACATAAAGAATACTGGCAGTCACCTCCAGTTCATCCTCTGGTGGTCGTTCCAAGTGTCAACTGGATGATAACGTGCATACAAGACCACAAGCTCACCAACCTCCCCCCACCAAGAATGTGTGAGTTAATGCTGATTTTACACTGCTATTTTTTAGTCGACCAATGAGAAACATGTGTGCCAAGTTTCATGAAAATGTCTCCAGCTGTTTGGAAGTGCTGCAGGAACATACATACATACATACATACACACACTGACTTTTATATATATAGATTATTGACCTGATGTCTTTATCCAAGCTGATTTACAACATCTGAAATATGATCAGTTATGTCTCGATGCATGCTCAATAATCCAGGTAAGGAAATTCTAGAAAGTTAATTCTGTTCATCTGGACATAGTTTTTCACCAATACGTTTCATCACTCATCCAAGTGACTTCCTCAGTCTCAGTTGACTGCAGGTTTCTGCAACCTTATAAACAGTACCTTGACCTAATTATCGAACTAGCACCATTGACTAACAAAGGGCCGTGTGATCGATGATCAATGATATGTAAATTGTCCATTGATCAATGGCCATGAGTACCATTCACAGAGAGTTGGGGAATGGCTGCAATCACCGCATTTTAAGATGGTGAAAGATGTAGGAGTCAAAGAGGCCATTTATGTGAAAAAAGAACGACCATCTCTGAACCAAGGAGGGGGCCTAAGGGTACATCTTTCACTATCGTACAATGCGGTGATTGCAGCCATTCCCCAACTCTCTGTGAATGGAACTCATGGCCATTGATCAATGGACAATTTACATATCATTGATCATCGATCACACGGCCCTTTGTTAGTCAATGGTGCTAGCTCGGTCATTAGGCCAAGGTATTGTTTATAAGTTTGGAGAAACCTGCAGTCAACTGAAACTGAGGAAGTCACTTGGATGAGTGATGAAACGTATCGGAAAAAAAACGATGTCCAGATGAACAGAATCAACTTTCAAGAATGATCTGTTACATTGATTTTGTTTTTCCAATTGGACCACGGGTGGATGAAGTGACTTCCTCACGGACACACAATGGTGTCAGCAGTGGGTTTTGAATCCACAACCTCAAGGTATGAAGTTTAAGGTTAAGTCTTCACCAGTCTGCCTTTTCTTCTACATTGAGTGTGATCTAATTGGAGCACAGCAATATAAATTAGAGCAACTAATATTATTATTCAGAAGCAATGACTACAGCTTTGTAATTATAGTAAAGAGTTTATTTGCACAAAGTAATGCCCATACATTACTTCTTTCTAATCTCATTGTTGCCTCTGTTTTTTAATTTTATATTCCTAATGGAATGCAATGACAACCTTGAGGAGTACAGACCGACACCTTTGTCACTTCCGAGTGTGAAACAATAAAGCCTTTGGTGCCAGTACTGAAGTGCTTGAAACTTTCATTAAGTCATCCTCATTTGAAATACCATAAACCAATGTCTAATTAGACCTTTGTTATTTTTTTACACTTTTTAAATATATCACAAACAAATGGAAGGAATGTAATTATCCTTTAGTGTACAAAGCAGAAAATTAATGTATAAAAAGTTGAACAACAAGCACAAATTTGTGCACATAGTGGAAATCCACCCACCATATCGTTACAGTTACTGTGTGACTTTTAACGATGATATTGTCTTATATAAGAGCAACAGTTTTTTTTTAAGTAAAAGATTGGCTACACTACAAACAATGAAATCTAAGCAAGTGGAAAATATTTAAATCAAAACATTAAATGTTGTAAGAATTATTGACATATCAAAAACTTTGTATTTATGATTATTTAGCGTACTTTAAGAAATCTTGTCAAGTAAATTTTGTTTACCCCATTGACAGATTTTTGTGCTAAATAAAAGCAAAATCCAAACCTTTTTGTTTAGTTTTTGCATATGCAATTTTTACAGTGTATGCCTTGCTAAATTTTGCAACTGTGGCTTAACTGATCAAAATCTATTTTACAATAACTGTAAGTGTGGTCAATCAAAGCCAAAATGAGAAGTGATAAGGCCTTAAATAAATTAAAACACTGCGTTTACTATTCCCGTTTTGATTGAAGAAATGACTGGGGGAGATCATGTTTATGATTCATTTTACACGTGCATTCACTACTTGATTTATATTTTTTAAAGTTTTGTGCTGGCTATTTCATCGTTATTTATAGATTCTTTGCATATTAGCTGTGTTCTCACTGCTTACTTCACACTTCCAGTTCACTTGTGATATTTCAGGAGCGCTACAAATAGTAGCTGGTGATTTTTTGAGTGGCACCTTCCATAAGACAAGCATGATGAAGATGAAGATGTGCAGTTTTAACATTACAGCTCAAACATACACAAAGGTTGTCATTGATAATTCATGGTTTTGGTTTGACTGATGAAGGTTGTCATTCCTTGTGTTTATTAATATCTTCATATGAATACATTTCCAATTATTTTTTCTCTCCCCCTCTTTTAATCCCAGCTTGGTCAATGGTCAATAATTTGAAATATTCGCATTCATCTTGTATTATTTGATTCTCATTATTGTAGCACATGCCAGCTTATTTTTGCATATGATGTGAAAAGAAACATCTAAACAGAAAAAAAAGAGTCAGAGAAAATCACAGTAGCACCCATCCTCTTGGGACCCAAAATAACTAAATCAAGAGAATGAGTTAAATACGCAAACAGAGATAAAGAGCTAATTAGCAGGAATAATAAATACTTGTGCTTGGCAATTACAATTCACAGATTTTCATAACTACATTGCCAGGAATTCTGTTTCTGTTATCTTTGCATTTTGTCTTAGCAGGAAACATGCATGTCAGAATGCTGATCAGCAAGACTAGGAGATATCAAAAAATGAAATGCGGTCTACAAAGAGGCTAACGTGGAAGATCAAAGGACTCAAAGGCCCAAAATGAAATCCAACAAAGTGAAAAACATGCCAAGTTTCCAGTAGTGTGACACATTGAAAACACTACAACAATTGTTCTGTTTTTCTCCACAAACTGAGATGCCATCTTAAGCAACAGCAAGGTGACAACATCATGTGACATTGTGTGGTCATGTGGTATGAAATAGGGGCGTGGCTATCAACGAGAAACCAACAACAAAATCACACTGCGTCAAAATAGCAGCAAATAACCGGATTTAAGCTAAACAGATAGAAAAGAAATCATAAAATTGCTGATGCCTACTAGAACAACGTGAAAACAAAAATGGCGACACAATGACGTCACTCAAATAACATTTAAAACAAGAGCAAATCTGATGAACAATGCAAAAAATTACAAAAAGCGATTTTACAATAGCTTACTGCTGCAACTTAATTAAAAAGTTGATTAATTAATTATTAATCAATCAATCAATCAATTATTTATTTAAATTGATTAATTAATTATTAATCAATCATTTATTTATTTATTTATTACTGTATTATTTCACCAAAATGTTACATTATTTTGCAAAAGTAATTGCCTGGTGCCTTATCATCATGCTAGTGCTTCGGCCATCAGAGGCGATTCTAGGGACTTGGGGGGCAGACAGAAAAACGTCAGGGTTATCTTGGGAGGACACATCCAGAACACTTATAAATTTGCACAAAAATAATAAAACACACATTGATACATTTTATTTCTTTTTTGCCTGCTTCAGTCATTCAATCAGCCTAACAGAGTCTGTTAATCCCAATTCACAGGTTACCTGCAAAATATCTTCGAATCAGTTATGGTTTGTTGTAGAAATAAAATTTTTAATTACAAAGTAAAGAAAGAAACATATCCTCTGATACAGGGCTGTCCAACTCTGGGCTGCAGTGGCTGCCTGTTTACATTATAGCCATCTTCTTAATTAGTGAGCTGTTTTTTGCTGCTGATTCACTTGTTTTACCTTTGTTTTAATTGTCGTGACTCAGACCCCTTAGTTGTTTCATTATTCTTAATGAGCAGCCAAACAATAATGAGACACAAAACAAGCAACCACGTGACCAGCTAACCTGAAAATAAAGAAAGGTGAAGGTCTCGGCCATGTTGGTCTGCTCAGGCCACCAAAACATCTTGACGGTGGTCTTAGAGAAAACAGAAAATCAACAGTCTGCTGTGGCAGAATGAGATCAGCGACAAGTCCCGATATTCAATAATGGTTTCAATTAACAGCAACAATTGGCTTCTAATTAAGAAACTGATTGGAGTGAAATTAACTGAAGTTTGACGTTTTGATTTTTAGCTAGTTCTGTTGGCTCGTTTCACATCTCATTTCTGTTTGGCTGACATTTAATGAAGAAACGAATCAATTCAGAGGACTGAATCCATAAAAACAGGGCTATTAAAATGAAGGGAAAAGGAGTTAATTAGCAGTGAAAACTGATCAGGAAAAGGGTGAGAATGAAAACCTGCAGCCACTGTGGCCCACCAGGACCGGAGTTGGACACCCCTGCTCTACTAGGCCACGTTTCATAAAACTTCTTTGAGTCAGAAACCAGGCAGGAGAAAACTTGTCCTTTGCGTCTTTCATTTATCCCTTCAGCAAATGCCGAAGATGGAGCATTCATCACAGCAGTCTTTTACAAAATGGCCAGAATGGTGAATGAAATGAGGGCAGAGGTCTATTATAGAAGCAACTGAATTTACATAACAGTACTGATTAATGTATACATTTACTCTGATTGATTCGTTGATTTACACCCAGATGACTTACTGAAATAAAAGTCTGTTGTACCCCACTCTTGTTCTTCTCCTATCTCTTAGGTTCAGCTTTCGAGACAGTTGAAATCTCGGTGTATGTGACAACACAGTATGCATGTGTGTTATTTACAGGACATCTTCTGATCTCTTAGTCATCTCCTGGTACATTTTGTGTTTGATATCAACCTGCTCCTGGTACATCCTCATCTATGTTGTTCACTTGACCTTTATCTGGTCTCCTGATAGGCCTGAACATGTTTCTGACATTTATTAACCCTTTTGTACAGTAGTACTTCAAAATACAGAGTTGATGCACTCCAGAAGGCTGGTCAAGTTTTGATTTGGAAAAAGTTTGAATTAAATTTAAGACGCGCACCCTAGTTTTTACAACGAAAATCACGGAAATCGTTTTGCCCTGTGTACGACGCGTGTTGTGATTCTATAGGAAGCATTTAGAGAGAGAGAGCATGAGCGAGAGAGAGCGTGAGAGTGCGAGTGAGAGAGAGAGCGCGAGCAAGCGAAAGAGAGAGAGAAAGCGCGAGCAAGCGAGTGAGAGAGAACGCGAGCGAGCCCAAGCAGAAGAAGTAAACATTACAGAATTACATTTCCTCGTGTATGACACGCACCTGATTTTCTAATGCTAATTTTGGGGAAAAAATGTGCACGTGGTACACGTGTAAATACGGTAGGTTTGATCCGTTCCAGACCCCCAAATGATTGCTTATTTATACCTATAAATACGTACATGACTAATAATGAAAATCATTTTAAAACCATTAAAATCAATGCACGGAAGAAATGAACACATAAAACAAATTGAAATGACAATTTAACTGCACTAAGGCGAGCTAATGGCAACCAAATGATAGCCTGTATTTATGTAAACCTATCTAGCCTCCAGTACCTACCAACCTATGATAAAAATTATTCAAATAAAACCATTGAAATTGTGACGTGCGAGTCCCTGTCTTTGCACCCCAAAACATGAGGCTGAGTCACAGTACTTTAGCAAAACCAGCTTTATTCAGCTTGAAACAGGAACAGCACGGTTATTTGTTGTAGCGGGATCTCCCGTTCTCCTATACACAGACACAGCAATCAGTCAGGCAGGGTCGTGACTAGATAATCCTGTTGCCTGCATTTATAATGTTCTTTGCATCACCCATCAATGACGCCATTTATAGCACAACTGCGATCAGTTCAGATTTGTTTTCCTGACGAGCCACTGCAGCGCTGGGAGCCTGCAGTTGCCCCGGGAACTGATAAGCTGTCTTCCACAGATGAGGCGATTGCACTTCGGGATGCTCTTCAGCGTGTCGTCCCAGTGGGGTGAGTGCCAAAAGAGTTTAGAAACCTTACAAAATCAACGCAGTAGTACACACATTAAAATCAAACATGTAAAATAATAATATGTTAAGATGCAAGATGATGGTATGCTGGAACTGTCAGGAGAAGAAAAAGCAAATAAAAAAATCACACGTTGACAGAGAACACAGTTTTAGCATGTCTTTCTGACAGGCGATACTGAGGCTGAGCCTTAGGTATACTCAGGCCTGTTTTGCTTTGTCTCGGCTCCTCACGCCCGCGTCTAGATCCATACAAGTTTTAGTAGGTGTCACACTCATGTGCATGGGCGGCAGCTAAAGGGCTTGCAGGAAAATAATTCCACACCAGACCAGGGGGTGGCGAGGTGCATCGATCCTTTCTCCTTTTCCACTAGAGACCCTCTATGGGAAATTCTGCCTGGTCCCCATGACATCACTTCCAACCAAGAGCTCCACGTCATCACTTCCAGTCCAGAAGACGCCCCTTCTGGTCACGAGCCTGATAACGTCTCTTTTGGTTCTGGGCATAACTACCTCATTTCCTCTGTCACACTTTAAAAACCCACCACCTCAACCTCACCAGTCAGTTCTATTTTGGACTCTAACCAGTACACATCTGTGCTAAGAAATGTCCATTTTGCAGCCAGGAAAATTATACAGGTGGCTTTCCCAAATCTTTTTATGGCTCTTGCCTCATCTTTGACACAGGATATTCATGTTCTGAATTTTTGTTCAAGGTTGGGGGCAAAAAAACGAACGACCCATTTATCTTCTGAATTGTTCGAGTCTGGAGATGTTCATATTTTGAAATTCTACTGTACTTCTAAGGTTTATGCTGTATTTTAACTCTCTGAGAGCTGAATATTTTTTCGGTGGCTGGTAGGAATATGTGGCAAAACAGTTGCCGGCCACCAGAGCTAAAGGCAGATCTGGCGGGATAGCAAAGCTACTTGTGTTGCATTTTATTGCTGAATCGGACTCTGACTTATCGAGCTCCGATTTTAATGCATGTGATGTGTAGATCGAAAATGGAAGTGACGTTCCGGCATCAGCTGATCAGTCCCCAGCTGATCGTAGTGCTGAATGTGTTCGTGTAGCGGCTGGCAGCTGTGTGACACTACTATATGTCTGTATAAGTTGACATCCGCCTCGAAAGGTTTAATATGGAAAGCATACCAAAATACTTAATTATTGTTACCTCCAAATTATTCTCTCACTGGTTCTTGTTGTGAAACAAAACACTTGTGCAAGATTTATCTACCTGCTTATGTCTTTGAGAACTGCGCTCTAGCCGAAGATCTAATTTAAAAGTAAAAGTTGGCATCCACCAGACTAATTCTCTTCATTATTTTAAACAGTTCACTCTCATCACCTCTTAATTGCTGCTTGTGTTTGCTCAGAAGATTAAGCTACTTCAGTCTTTCATCACAGCCCTGACTCTGTTATCCTACAATCAGACGTTGATCTTCTCTGCACTTTTTCTGGTGCTGCTATGTCTTCTTTGTAATGTCAAGACCAAAGTGGCAAATAAATGTCCCAGATGAGACCTCCCAGTTGCCACCGTTGATTTTTGTTACTATCTTCTGTACCAGTATACTGACTCATAGGAGACAGCAATAAAAGTAACTGGGAGTCAAAAACAAGCTGAGTTCAAAACTGTAAGCCAGAACGATCTGTGGTCATAGTCAACACTGTCACACGTGCGACTGGGAGGCAGCTAGAGGGCCTAAATAATAGTAGTACCACGTCAGACCAAGGGGTAACGAGCTGTACTAACTTTCTCTATCCCCGGGAAATCCCACTAGGTCCCAGTGCTATTGATGACGTCACTTCTAGTCTCGATAACATCTCTTCTGGTTCTGGTCCAGTCATGCCCTTTAAAGCCGTCATCTTGTCAAACTAAAATCAGTTCTGTTTTGGACTTCAACCTGAACACAACTAACAAAAATTATCCTTTTGCAGCCAGGGCACAATATATGGGTGGCTGCCCCAAACCATTTTGATGTTCTTGTGTGTTTCTTGTGACAACACGTAAACAGAATTTTAAAGTCAGCTGCAAGAGCAAAGATTTATTAACTGGGAAATCAAAAATAAAGGATTTTCGAATATCAAATGAAAGGGTATATCCATTAAATTTGGATGCTCTGGAACTGCCTGGGTTGACATTTATAATTTCCTTTTGATGACATCATAAGCAAGCATGCCCTCTGGAATTCTGGGTAATGTGTCCATGGAAATTGCTGATACAATTGTTTGGAATGGCACTATATACTTAATAGGGAATGGTGTTGCGGTAAAGTATAAATAAATTCTCAATTTTTTCAAAATGCAATAAACACCAAAATAAATGACAAACTCAGATTTCTTCTCTCTCAGAATCCCAGAAAATAAATACAAATAGCAGGGATTTGAACAAAATATTTTAAACTTACTGATCATATCATCTCAATGTGGAGAACAAGTTCAGTAAGTTCTGTTGATAATATACTGTATAATGTAGGACTGGGGGAGTAAGCATGGCCAGAGCGTTACCTCCCCAGGTACCCCTCTGGGTTGCACTGGTACCTCAGACTCCCACAGGGGTTCATGGGAGTTGGAGTTTGGTGCAGTCCTGTTGGGATCCGCAGGTGCCACCAGGTGGTGCTGCAGCAGGAGCTGCTGAGCCCTTATGGGAAGTTCTTCCACCACACCCGGAAGTGCTCCTGGAAATGGGCAATCAGGCACCTGGAGCACTTCCAGGTGGGCTATAAAAGGAGCCAGAAGCCACTACTCAGATAGCCAGAGTCGGGAGGAGGAGCGTCGAAGCTTGACCAAAGGAGTGGATGAGAAGGAAAAGAGTGGAGGAAGTGTTTTGTTTGTGTGCTGTGCTTGGATTGTATTATACTTGTGGGGAATGGGGAAGGGATAAAGAAAAAGAAAAATCAGTGTGCCTTGAATTTGTGTCCCACGCTTGTCCGTGTCGGGTTCAGCTAGAGATGCCAGCCTGGTGGGCCACAATAATTTTATTTTTTTCTTCCCCCAACACATTAATACAGAAAAAATCCCGTTACAACGAGTATCTTTACAACGAAAATTTCATTACCACGAAGTATTTTTATGGTCCCGACAGCTTTCCCATACTGTATGATGAGAGTCTATAGAAATCTTGTTACTGCGAAGTACATTCAACGGATACTTTCATTACAACGAAGTGCCCAAAACACCTTGAAATATCTGAATGAATCATCCACAGAGCAGTTAGTTCTGTGGTCGCCGCTCAGTTGTGCACAACGATCCCCAAACAGAAACATTGTAATTTTTTGTCTTTCTTCGAACTTTCCTCGTACTCTTTTGTTTTTTTTGCCCTTTTTGTTTCCTGTGGTTTTCAGTGATACCTTTTGCTTATTGCTCATCAACATTTGTAAAACATTCATTGGAATTTACCTTATTGTCACCCTCCTATAGAAACGGCAGACATGAAAAAACGATAACAGTTCATATTAGAAAAAAAAAACTTCACATTTTTGCAGAATTCTGAATTTCGCCATTGACACTGTCAACATTCTTGAAAGAGCAAGCAAAAAAAGAAAAAAAATCTCGGGTTGCAAACGTATGTGAACTGCTGCATTTGAAGACGTAGAAAAAGCAGTTTTTATGTAGTTAAGTGATGCTCCTTCAAGAAACATTCCTATTAATGCGGCACTCATTCAAGAAAATGTGAGGTTTGTAAACTATCTTAGGACCTCTGTCAACTGGACAACACGCCGAAGAGCGTCGCAAAGTCCAATCTCCGCGTCCTATGGAAGACTGGCTCAAAGCTATGCTGCGTCTCTCCACCAAAGCAAACAGAAAAGATATCGATGGGTGATGCAGCCTGACTGCTGTGTCTGTGTATAGCAGAGTGGCAGATCACGCTACAATAAATAAGTTTGCCGTTCTTGTTTCAAGCTGAATTAAGCTGGTTTTGCTAAAGTACTGAGACTAAGCTGTGTTTTGGGATGCAAGACAGGGACATATAGCACGACCCCAATCTTTTAGGATTTGCTTGTGTGGCACATCACTGCACCGCTGTGAGCCTGCTATAGCCCTGCCCCAGCAAAAGACAAACAATCTTCCACAGACGCTGCAATCGCGCTTCGGGATGCACTTCAGTGTGTCGTTCCCGTTGGGTGGGTAGTGTGTAGGCTAAGGTCTCAAAAGAGTTCAGAAACCTCACAATATGAAGAAAAGGATGATTCGGCTCCTGATTGATAACTGTGCTGCCCACAACGTGCTTCCACATTTAGATAATGTCCGTGTTGAATTCCTCCCACCCAATTGCACAGCAGTGCTTTAGCCATTGGATTTGGGCATCATTCGCACCCTGAAAGTGTATTATCGCAGGGAAATGCTCAGAAAAATTCCATCTGTAAATTATCTTGTTGTCATGCATGCACATCAGTGGCTATCCTCCTGGACTCAAGTGAGATATGTAATAATCCGTCAGAAAGAGAGAGGGCGCTGTTGCTAACATTTTCTTCTCCATCTCTCTCCCTCAACACAGAGAAACCGCCCAGTGAAGGCACTTAGCCCCGCCCCTTCCAGTTCACCAGCCATTGTATAAGAAATCCAGCTGCCTGAGATGAGGTGTGTTTAGTGACTCAAAATGACCCACCAGACAGAGCTCCTGTCTGATAGACCCCAACTCTGTGGCTGGAGCTGAATTTTTTTTTTGTTTTCATTAAGCCTCATGGGCAAGAAGAATTATCACAAGGAGGATGGACGATTCACTTAATTAAATAGGACGACCCGGAATGCAACCCAGCTTTTACCTTTGAGTGGGCTGTCATTCCTGCACCAGGCCACTTCTTGTACTTGCATATCCAGTCCCAAAATGACAGGAAGGCAAAGCATCTCCAGAATGTCACTCTAAGAATTTTTTTAAATGGAAGTAGAGATTCACTGAACAAAAAATAAAAAAAGGAATAAACTGAAGAACATCAAGTACTGTAGATCTCATTAGTGATGAGCAGCTATGATGAGAATTATTAGAAATGACCTCTTATTATTTAATCATAACAAATAATTTTTTGTATAGTCCCCTAAGCTATGTACAGACTTAGACAGCTGTTATTATCCTAATCTGAATTCTTCTCATTGTACAGATATTTATGTACAAAACGTTTTTGTTTCCAATGTTATGTAAATTCTATATGACTAAACAGGTTTGACAATAGAAAGAGATTATTTAAATTTTTCTTTTAATTATGTGTGTGTATTTTAGTGAGACTCTCAGCTTTTAACACTAAATTACCAGAGCCTACTGAAAAACTCGTAATTCCGTCCCACCTTAAACTGCTTCTTAAATCCCTTCACACCTCTCCGCCAGCGCCCTTTGTCTTCTAAATGTGCTGATAAAGAGAAGCTTGGAGCAGCCGGCTATTCCATCCCCCACCAATTTAGAGCGTGCACGAACTTCTCTCAGCTCATGCCTTGATTGAGTATCTGGGAGTGAAGTGGAGTTTTAGAGTGGAAATAATAGATCGTTGTTTGGAACACACGCATTTCATGTCTGTTCCGTTTCTACAGTAATCTGTGTCAACACATTGTTAAAACAGAAACTTTTTATATTCTAGTAGTAGATGACAAAATGTAGGCATAAACTATATAATGTATGAAGCCTGAAGTCCAAATAGCAAAGAAACATTTTCACAAGAATAACACAATTGCACTTTTATTCAAACATATAACTGCAGAAACAAAAGCCGCCTTAACATGCGACATTGACACCAGTTTACTGTAACTGACTCCGTGGCTCAATAGACTCAGCCCCGCTTGGAATCAAGGGTCGCGGTTCGATCCTCGCCCCTCCGTTTTGAGAAGTAAACTGCTCTTGTCTTACTGTTTTAGAATAAAAGCATACATTTGATTTCAGTCTGTAACAGCCGGTGCAGTTTATGATCCTTGTAAAGGTTAGCTTTTTTTTTATTCACTTTTCACTCTCTCAGTCGCGTTCAGAATCAATCCATACAACCCCATCTGACACGGCTGTTTTCACTAAAGATGCGCTATAGCTCTGCAGTGTACCACGATGCATACTAACACACAATCACCCCCCCCTGGTTCTGACACACAAACGCTGGCGAAGCTGCCTTCTTCGTATCTCACCGTCACTTGCTTTTCGTTTTATTGAGTGTTCCTGCCAGTCCCGCATGTTGCTGTATGCTTTTCTTTTGTACTACAGGACATGCAGAGGAAAGAATGGTAAAGACCAGTAACCGGCTATATGCAATCATCAGACACTCCCCATCTGCCCGTGTCGTTCAAGCACAGGAACATATATTGGTGTAAAAGTATAACAAAAGTGCACTTTTATTCAAGTGCACTTTTTCCATCGCCTTTTCCTGTAAGAAGCAGTGTACACACTTCTCTCTATCCAGCATACAGCAACATGCGGGGACTGGCAGGAACACTCAATAAAACTGAATAAAAAGAAAATCAAGTGACGGTGAGATACGAAGAAGGCAGCTTCAGCCAGCGTGTGTGTCAGAACCGGTGGGGCGTTAGTATGCATCGTGGTACAGCACAGAGCTATAGCGCGTCTGTATTCTGTTTCTTTTGTACTCCAGGGCACGCAGAGGAGAGAATAGTAAAGAGCAGTAAGTTGGCTATATGCAATCATCAGACACTCCCCATCTGCCCGTTGTTTTGTTATACTTTTCAATACTTTTTATACTGCTCAAACTGGCATGCTCAAAAAATACACGTGTAATGCCACGAAAAGTTTGCATTTACTTGGCATTTCGCAAACAAAACAAGTGCACTTTTATTCAAAACTACCTGTATAACCGAAGAAAAAGAAAGCAAGTTACAGTAGGCGATTGATCGACATCTTGCATGGTGCAATGCTAAGAAGTGCAGATTTTCATTCCGTGCTATATGAAATCATCACATTCAAATATTAACAGTTCCCACACACCCAAGGACCGTCCTTCCTACATTTACGACCGTGTACTTGTTGCGTGTACACACCTCTCTGTGCTATGGTTTCTATTACACTGAATGAGCACCTGACACTGTACTTTCTTCCCTGGGGGAAGGGTCCGCATCAGAGAATTTCCAGTTCCTGCATAAATTCACACCCGATCTGGCGCTGTTCGTTTTCAAATAATATTGCATTAGTGCGATTATATTTTCACATATATTGTCTCTTTCTTTCAGGTGTGTAATAGAAACCACAGCATAGAGAGAAGTGTGTACACTGCTTCTTACAGGAAAAGGCGATGGAAAAAGTGCACTTGAATAAAAGTGCACTTTTGTTATACTTTTACACCAATATATGTTCCTGTGCTTGAGCGACACGGGCAGATGGGGAGTGTCTGATGATTGCATATAGCGCCGAAGTTACTGGTCTTTACCATTCTTTCCTCTGCATGTCCTGTAGTACAAAAGAAAAAGCATACAGCAACATGCGGGGACTGGCAGGAACACTCAATAAAACGAAAAGCAAGTGGCGGTGAGATACGAAGAAGGCAGCTTCGCCAGCGTTTGTGTGTCAGAACCGGGGTGGGTGAGGGTGTGCGTTAGTATGCATCGTGGTACACTGCTGAGCTATAGCGCGTCTTTAGTGAAAACAGCCGTGTCAGATGGGGTTGTATGGATTGATTCTGAGCGACTGAGAGAGTGAAAAGTGAATAAAAAAAAGCTAACCTTTACAAGGATCATAAATTGCACCGGCTGTTACAGACTGAAATCAAATGTATGCTTTTATTCTAAAACAGTAAGACAAGAGCAGTTTACTTCTCAAAGCGGGGCGCGCAGGATCGAACCCTTGATTCCCAAGCGGGGGCTGAGTCTATTGAGCCACGGAGTCAGTTACAGCAAACTGGTGTCAATGTCGCATGTTAAGGCGGCTTTTTGTTTCTGCAGTTATATGTTTGAATAAAAGTGCAATTGTGTTATTCTTGTGAAAATGTTTCTTTGCTATTTGGACTTCAGGCTTCATACATTATATAGTTTATGCCTACATTTTGTCATCTACTACTAGAATATAAAAAGTTTCTGTTTTAACAATGTGTTGACACAGATTACTGTAGAAACGGAACAGACATGAAATGCGTGTGTTCCAAACAACGATCTATTATTTCCACTCTAAAACTCCACTTCACTCCCAGATACTCAATCAAGGCATGAGCTGAGAGAAGTTCGTGCACGTTCTAAATTGGTGGGGGATGGAATAGCCGGCTTCTCTTTATCAGCACATTTAGAAGACAAAGGGCGCTGGCGGAGAGGTGTGAAGGGATTTAAGAAGCAGTTTAAGGTGGGACGGAATTACGAGTTTTTTCGTAGGCTCTGGTAATTCTAGTGTTAAACAATGCTTTCCATGCATGTTCAATTAACCATAATCAATGAATTAACATGCACCTGTGGAATGGTCGTTAAGACCTTAACAGCTTACAGAAAGTAGGCATTTAAGGTCACAGTTCTAAAAACGCAGGACACTAAAGAGACTTGTCTACCGACTGTGAAAAACACCCAAAGAAAGATGCCCAGGGTCCCTGCTCATCTGCGTGAACGTGGAGGGAGGCATGAGGACTGCTGATGTGTCTAGGTCAATAAATTGCCATGTCCGCACTGTGAGACGCCTAAGACAGCGCTACAGGGAGACAGGAAGGACAGCTGATCATCCTCGCAGTGGAAGACCACGTGTAACAACACCTGCACAGGATCGGTACATCTGAATATCACACCTGCGTGACAGGTACAGGATGGCCACAACAACTGCCCGAGTCACACCAGGAACACACAATCCCTCCATCAGTGCTCAGACTGTCCGCAATAGGCTGAGAGAGGCTGGACTGAGGGCTTGTAGGCCTGTTGTAAGGCAGGTCCTTACCAGACATCACCAGCAACAACACCGCCTATGGGCACAAACCCACCTTCGCTGGACCAGACAGGAGTGGCAAAAAGTGCTCTTCACTGATTATGAGTAACAGTTTTGTCTCACCAGGGGTGATGGACGGATTCGTGTTTATCGTCGAAGGAATTGAGCACGTCTGGGACCTGTTGGATCGCAGGGTGAGGGCTTGGGCCATTCCCCCCAGAAATGTCCAGGAACTTGCAGGTGCCTTGGTGGAAGAGTGGGGTAACATCTCACAGCAAGAACTGACAAATCTGGTCCAGTCCATGAGGAGGAGATGCACTGCAGTACTTCAAGCAGCTGGTGGCCACACTACATAATGACTGGTACTTTTGATTTTGAGCCTCCCTTCATTCAGGGACAGATTGTGAAACATTTTTAGTTTATGTCTTATGGTGTTGACTCTTTTAGTGTTCATACAAATATTTACACATTAAGTTTACTGAAAGTAAAAACAGTTGAAAGTCAGAGGACGTTTCTTTTTGCTGAGTATATATATATATATATATATATATATATATATATATATATATATATATATATATATATATATATATATATATATATATATATATATATATATACATACAGAATATAGCCGCAGAAGCGTAAGGCGAAGTCAAGCACGGATAAAATGCGTATCCAAAGAAATCTCTCAGTCCAAAAGTTTGTTTTAAAATTATTTAGTGAAAGTTAAAAGCAAATAATCTACACAAGAATGAAAGAAAAAATAGTTACGTACAATAAATGGCAAAAAAAAGAAAAATGTATCTTGTCTAAACTTAGCTTTTCTTGAGGAACTTTAGTTATTTCTATACTTAAAGGTTCTTCTTCTGTACGCATATATAAGGCTATAAACATATGGCTTTGTGCTTAAATAAGCACTGTTTTCTTAGAGTTATTTCACACACTCAAAGAGCCTGTAGGCCCTCAGGCACGGTCACGGTTTAAAACCGTAGGCCTCTATACCTTACACATGGCAAGGCTGTCACTAACTGAAGAATATTGTTCACTCAAAGCTGTTAGAAATGGCAAGACTATACCAATACAATTCTACTTACGGGGGTTTTAGGAACCTCCAATAGATTATGCATTGTCATCTAGTAAAATATTTATGAATCTTACAGAACTAGGAAAATGGCTCATATATATATATATATATATATATATATATATATATATATATATATATATATATATATATATATATATATATATATATAGAACAAAGAAAAGACAAAAAGGTTTGGTGAACCACCCCACATATTGTCATTAGTGCTATTTGATAGCTCCACAGAGTAATCTCAAAATACTGAGTCCAGAATGAAACTGAATGGGAAAGTGAAGTGACTGGCTTTGTAGGCACTGGGAAGGAACAGGAAGGTCCAACAGGGCACTGGTGGAAGTGAGGTCAGCAGCAGGGCATGGTCTGGAGAGGGAAGTTCGAGCTGGTTAGGCTTTTGCTGATCTTTCCATCTAAGGTTCTGCAAAGGAAGGAGAAAAGACATTAGTGCATGATGTGAACCCCCGACCCAGTGTTTTACCTTTAATTAAGTCCGTAGACTGCCTCCCATGAGCATGTGTATATATATATATATATATATATATATATATATATATATATATATATATATATATATATATATACACACACAGGCAGACCTCGGGTTATGTACAAGATAGGGACTGTAGGTTTGTACTTAAGTTGAATTTGTATGTAAGTCGGAACAGGTACAATATTTTAATAAATGCTATCGTTGACTGACTGTAACCAAGTGCTCTTCCAATGAATGATGGAGTTTCACCTCTCTCTGACTTTATTTTCAATGGTGATGGTTTTTCTCTTCTTTAATGTATCACCAGCACCTGCATCAGATTTGTGTTTCAGAGACATTGTTGAAGTGTAAAGACAAAAGGTTAAAATGAGCTCTTCTGCACAGCACTGTACATGCTATCACAGCAGGAAGGCACCCCTCGGCAGCACGTCTGGTGTACTGACAAGAGACAACTTCCTGCTATGTGCGTAACAGTACAAGCCGGCTTACTATTGAGAATGAATGGGGGCAGCGAGGAGCGGTTCACCACCCACCCACCACACAGTCACCTCCACTACAGTATGCTGCCTGCAGCGCCCACCCACAGAGAACGAACACAGTGCGGCCAAAAGCGGGTAGTTAATCGCCCACCACCGCACCCATTCAACAGGCAGCCACCTGAGGCACACTACAATGCTACCCTCCCGCCGCCCCATTCACCCTCAATGGCCTCCATTCAGCCACAATCGGGTTACTACTTGCAGCATTACCAGCCGCTCACCAAGAACGAACAGGGCAGCCGTGTGTAGTGAGCAGGCAATGAAACCCACCCCCTCCACTCCATCCAGCCTGCGTCCAGTCAGGAGTAGTAGCTGCGGCCGCGTAGTGGACAGGCAGTGAACCACCCCATCAAGCCTCCATCCTGCACACAAGCGATAGCTGTGGCCCCGGTGACTATGGATCATGGGTCACCGCTTGCTGCTGGGAGTCGCCCGAGGGACATTACACTGTGTGAGCAGCGAAACTGCCCCCCTACAGCCTCCGTCCAGCCACCGCTTGCAGAATCCCCAGGCCGAAGATAACAGAGCCGCAGTTACTGAGGCGCATGAATCGCAGTAGCGGCCCCATTCGTAAGTCGTAGGTCGGATGTCCGTTACCCCAGGACTACCTGTATATATATATATATATATATATACATATACATATTGCGATGGACGGCCGGCAGCTCATCCCGGCTGACATATCCAAGACACTAGATGGCATCTTCCCTGCAGCATGGAGGTGCCCCGGATTCCCGCAGTGCACCATGGGAGATGGAGTTCTGTTTCACAGCCATGCTGGGTGCCGTGGGTGCCATCGAGGATGGAGAAACAGCAGTACTTCTGGGCTGAAGAAAAATATAAGTCTTTATCTGACCTGGAAGTGCTATGGAATCACAAGGACAGACAGATAGGAGCACTTCTGGGTCATATTTAAAGGACTGGTGAAGACCCAGCAAGCTGAGTTGGAGTTGGGAGGTTGGATGATGAAGCTGCTGGGAGTGGAGGATTATTATTGTATTGTTGTGATCATTGATTATTGGTGAATTGTGGCGTGTGTGGTGCTTTGTGCACTGTATTGAAGAAAAATAATTAAAATTTCTTCTTGGTGTTTTTACAAGTGTGTCCTGGACGTCTGTCTAGTGGGTTTCACGGGGCAATAGTGACCCCTAGTGACCACAATATATACTAGCTGTGTAACCCGGTGCTGTAAATTGCCAAGTCTCCTAGAAACTATTGAAATCATAAAAAAAAAAATGAAATGCAGAGTCGTGGTTTCATTCATGGCTAAGCGAGTTTCTCTCTCCTTTTAGGTTTTGTTTTGCCAATGTGCTCGCCTCGCTTGTGTATCAGCGGCTTTGCGAGTTTGTCTTTCCTCAGTGGTTTCACTTGGGCGATGGAGTCACTTTCTTTCAGCTTCATGCTGTAGCCTCACACTTTTTTTTTTCTTCCAACTTGTTAACTTGGGACCTCACATAAAGTTTATATATAAGATTTATATATATATATATATATGTATATATACATACAGTATATTGTGACAGATTAGGGCTCTGTCGCTCCCTTGTACCCTCAGACCACACGTCAGACACCAGGTAAAAGTCCAATAATAAGATTTATTATAATAATAAAGTGCACACAGCACGCTCCTCTCCACAATACTCCACTAACAATAACAATAATCAATAATCCAATCCTCCACTCCCAGACGCTTAGCCACCCTGCCTCCCAACTCAGCTCACTGCTGAGATTTCCCAGAGTCCTTTTAAGAGTCCTTTAACCAGGAACTGCTTCTGATCTCCCCAGTCCATGTGATTCCTAGCACTTCCAGGTCAGATCAAAACTCTTTTTTTCTTCAGCCCGGAAGTATATCATTTCTTCTGTTTCCGTAATTGTGAATTACTTCCAGGCTATAAGGAAAGTATAAGTACCTGGGCCTCCTAGCAGCGTCCTCCGGTGGCACCCATGGTATCCAGCAAGGCTGTGATGAAAGACTCCAATTTCCATGATGCCCTGCTGGAATTCGGGGCCCTTCCATTTTGCAGGGATGGCTCCATCTGGCGGTTTGGGGGTGTTGGCCGGGATACACAGCCGGCAATCCCTCATATATATATATATATATATATATATATATATATATATATATATATAGTGAGACCTTTTGAGACCCTCCCCAACGGGAAGAAACATAGAAGCGCCATGGTCTTTTTTGAGACCCTCCCAAACGGGTTGACACAAAGAAGCGCGACTGCCTCGTCTGTTGAGGGGGGGATGCTTGTCTGTTGCTGAGTCAACTGCAGGTTCGCAGCACAACAGAAAGATCTACAAGCTGACCGCTGCCACACGCAAGGCGCCAATCGCCCAATGGGTGATGCAGGGAACATTATAACTTGGCCACTATCCTGGCCCCGAACCTGCCTGTTTGCTGTGTCTGTATATAGAGAATGGTAGATCCTGCAACAATAAATAACCTTGCTGTTCCTGTTTGAAGTTGAATAAGGCTGGTTTTGCTAAAGTACTCAGACTCAGCCTTGTCTTTGGGTGCAAGACACCAACTCACTATATATATATAAATACATGAATATCAACAGCAAGGAAGCTCAGGTAAGCCAATCAATATCACTGCAGGAGGGGGTTCTCCTATTCGCACACGCTTGACAATATATAGTGTTAATTACATGGGTAAGGGGAGTCATCACAGCTCTGAATATAATGGAATGTACTCATTTTCTGATTTACTTTTATGTGTTCTATATTTTTAACATATTTTCTTTTCATCTATTCATGTTTTCCCTTGAAGGCCTTCTCCTCAAAGAGTTCAAAGACTTGCCTGTTGTGCATTTTGCTATAAAAGCACAAAAAGGAATGAAAAATGTAAGAAAGTGCACCTGATATAAAAAAAATTTTGCATGAATATTACATAACATTACATTCGCAATCCTTGAATAAAGATTTTAGGAAGAAGATATAAGTATACAGCTTCACTGAACTGTGATTAAATGAAATGAGTGCATAGAAAATGTATAAAAAACCTAATTAAAAACACAAAACAAACCAGAAATCCTATGAATCAGGAAACAACATGTTCCTATCTACATTACCGTATGCCTTAATGGTGGAGTAGGATCTAAATTTCACTTCTAATTCCTGCTGGTGATGTTGCTGGAGCCAGACATAGTGAAAAATGCTGTATGTACATCTGTAAATGACCATGAGTGAATTTTGCTTAAAACAACAACAACAACATTTATGTCTATAGCACATTTTCATACAAATAATGTAGCTCAAAGTGCTTTACATGATGAAGAAAGAGAAAAAAAGACAAAATAATTAAGAGTTAAAATAAGGGAACACTAATTAACATAGAATAAAAGTAAGGTCCGATGGCCAGGGAGGACAGAAAAAGCTAAAAAAAAAAAACTAAAAAATAAAATCTACAGGGGTTCCAGGCCACGAGACCACCCAGCCCTCTCTAGGCATTCTACCTAACATCAATGATCAGTCCTCATTGTATTTAGGGTTCTCATGGAAGAACTTGATGATGACGATCATGTGGACTTATGGCCTTTAATCCAACAATGTAGGGACATCAGGGTGTTTTGATTAGTTGGTGGTGGCGCAGGGCGTCACCACAGAAAACCGGGAAAAGAACAGAAAAGAGAGTAGGAGTTAATACGGATTTTGAAGCCACCATGAATAATAATGATAATGAATTGAATATACAGAGCATCAGGATTTAACTAAGATGAAGCTATGAGAAAGCCATGTTAAAGTAATGTGTTTTCAGCAGTTTATTAAAGTGCTCCACCGTATCAGCCTGGTGAATTCCTATTGGCAGGCTATTCCAGATTTTAGGTGCATAGCAGCAGAAGGCCGCCCGCCTCACCACTTCTTTTAAGTTTTGTTCTTGGAATTCTAAGCAGACACTCATTTGAGGATCTGAGGTTACGATTTGGAATATAAGGTGTCAGACATTCCGATATATAAGATGGAGCGAGATTATTTAAGGCTTTGTAAACCTGGGTGGGAACAATTAGACCACTCACTGAGTGTCACATTCCTAAACCAATCCAATACTTTATGAAGGTGGGGCTTAAAGTAGGGGCGGGAATTTTGAATTGCAAAGATCAGAGATGTTCTCATTAAATGTTGCAAATTTGGAGAGCACATTTCAGGTTTTGAAATTAACTATCACCTATGGCAAGGGAAAAACTTTCCTGCAATATCAGATCATAGACTCCGCACACCCCTAAGGTCACCTCTGAGATAGATGAACTGTCAGAATCCTCAGTATTTGTTCATTGGAAATCTAGTGGCCCCTTTTTTTGGAGGTTCTCTACTCCATGGAGTCTGGTGGTTACATCTGTTATTTGCCTAATGGCTTAGTTTTGTTTTTATATATTTATTAGGATCTTTTTGTTTTTTTATCATGGTGCCATTTTGTTAGGACAGCACCCTCATTGCTATGGCCATGTCCTCAGAAGTTGTAAAACTTCACTCATAACATGACAGAATGAATGTATTAGTCTAAATCTCTTTCTTAACTACACTTTGCAAATGTGAAGACTTCACAATGTAGAACAGACTGGTCCTCTAAAAAAAAGTTCAGCAGTATTCAGAAGTCAGAAGTACCGGTATATGAAAAGCTCTCAATACTTATTTTCAGGACATTATAAAATTGTAGTTTGTATAAGCAGTAATGGAGAGCAACACTTACTGTACATCCTTATAAATCCTGTGTCTTGCTGTCTTGCTGTCCTGCAGCCAATCACTCCATGTGTGGGCTTTACTTGTTCTCTCTGCTTTACTCCAAATCGTCTGAATTTCCTCCCACATGCAAAAGCCGGCTGGCATGCCACATTAATTGCCAATTTTGCACTGTGTTAGTGTATCCATGCGATGGACTAGCTTAGTGCTGGCATATGTTCCATACCTCTGTGACCAGGAATTTGGACAGTGGAAGGCCAAGCCTGTCAATGAACCAAAATGTGGAAAGCAAAACCCAGCCCTGGACAGATGCCAGTCCATCCCAGGAGCTCTTACAGGATCGACTGAAAGTCAGTGGTGAATCTGACTTGTTCTCATTTTATTTACAGAGTACAAATGCCTGGTTACACTGTAGGTATGCATTTTAATGGCCTGCCCTGTGGCTTTATTCTCTAATGTCGATGTTACCTAACAACTTATCCTGTTTCTACTGTATTATTACCAAAAGCCAGGTTCTATTATTTATCCCCAATTATTATACTTATTTTACTTTTCCTGTAATGTTAGTCGTGTTATGGATGTTCATATATTTTATTTTTATACTATGAACTCATGTTCATTTTATGAAGTGCCTTGTGATGTGGTACTCTATATATAATAAAAACTGATAACCTGATTGTTTTGTTCATCCATCTATCTCCCTAACCAGCTCAAATTGGACAGGGTCGTGTACCATCTTGAGACTGCATTTTATTTTGTGTCTGTTACTTTTATTTTTTCTATCTATCTATCTATCTATCTATCTATCTATCTATCTATCTATCTATCTATCTATCTATCTATCTATCTATCTATCTATCTATCAGTGCCTTTCACTTTTATCTATCTATCTATCTATCTATCTATCTATCTATCTATCTATCTATCTATCTATCTATCTATTATAAAAAAAAACTTGCAACAAGACACTTTCATGTCCCGCGAGACAGACATGTCACGTTATACACGTGATACACATGCAGAGCAGGTTAGAGATAATGGAAGTAGTAAAATTCGAAAGAGAGTAAAAATCTCACTTGCGCAAACAAATTGAAAATATTACTCGGTGAAATAACGGAACAGCAAAAAGAGATTGCATAGTGTTTGAGGATGTCTGGGGGATAAGAGAGACAATACATTTTAAATGTTCGAAGTGCCGTGCGCGATGCAGATCACGTGGCACGGCAGCAGCAGCAAGCCAGCAGTTGAATGAGCAAAGAGGAGGTAAAAAAAAAACTGTTATTTGTTCCGCAATCATATCAGTATTTAAGAGGGGTTTGGGAGGAGCGACCGCATCTCCTTGTGGTGTGTACAGCCCCCCTTTTCACAACGGCGTGTCACAGACAAAGGGGTGCAAGTTAGGAATTGTAAAGTCCAACTGCAGAATGTGGTGGCACTAAGGTGAGATTTCTTTATTCCTTATTCTTTATTTTAGCAATACTGGCTCTGTCAAACATACCAATCCCCAATTCCCATCCTTCCATTTTCTTTCTCCACATAACCAATCGCCACACAATACACATTTTCACTCTGCCATATTAATACATGTTTTAATGCATTTCATCATAAAAATATCAAGTATACATCTTAATATTCTAAAATGGTCAGAGAGCTGTAATATCATGAATGCAATGTATTCTGTGTGGCGATCACTGATTGTGCGCTCCTGTCGGGGTGTTGCAATATGGATTCACCATTGCCCGACATGTTTAATTATTAACAGTGTATATTGTTTAAATGAAGTTAATAATTTATCTGTAAAATGTAATATACAAACTTTAATGCATAGCATCATAAAAATGATATCAGGTATACAGGGTGGCCCATATTTATGTATATTTTCACGAAACTACCAATGTTATTATCAAGTAACATAATTGAACATGAACATTAAGAACCTTAAATGTTTTTTCATTTCCTATTCTCCATGGCATGGTCCACCAATGCGCCATCTAGATCTACTGTATACACGCCTGAAGACGAAGAGCAACGTTTTCACAGGCGGCTTGGCATATCTGTACTGGTATCCTCTGAAATTCTTCTGTGATAACTGCTCGTAACTCAGCCACATTGTGGATGCGATGTTGATACACCTTCTCCTTTAGGTAACCCCACAGGAAAATTTTGTGGTGGGGTCAAATCGGGAGACCGAGCTGGCCATTCCACAGGCCCATGTCAGCCAATCCAGCGTTGCGGGAATGTTTTGTTCAAAAGCTGTCGCACTGGTACAATGTAGCGTGGTAGTGCCCCATCTTGCTGCCACCACAGATCATCAATGTCCGGTTCTCCCATTCTCAGGCTACACATTGATGCCATTTTTGACGCCTCGACTATTGCAACTCTCTTTTTTATGGCATCTCCAAATCCCAAATTGCCCGTCTTCAATTGGTCCAGAACGCAGCTGCTAAATTTCTTTTAAAAAAGAAAAAAATGGATCATGTGACTCCGCTTCTGAAGTCCCTTCATTGGTTGCCTGTTCAATTCAGAATACATTTTAAAATCTTATTATTTGTTTTTAAAACACTGCACCAACAAGCACCCATCTATTTATCTGAATTGCTTCACCAATATACCCCCCTGAGAAGTTTGAGATCCTGTGATCAGAACCTTCTTTTAATTCCACACTCCAGACTCAAGCGTAGAGGTGACCGTGCTTTCTCGGTAATTGGGCCTCGTCTTTGGAATGATCTGCCTATTGATATCCGAATGGCTCCTAGTCTGACTATTTTTAAATCTATTTAAAAACACATCTGTTTTCTCTGGCTTACTAGGCTTTATTTTGCCTACCTAGATGTGTTATGTGTAGATATATGTATATGTATAGATATATTTATACAAATAATTTTTACGTGTTTCTGCTGTGCTTCTTTTGGCTAAATCGTATATATTTCTATTTTATGTTGATGTTTCTATATGTACAGCACTTTGGTCAGTCGTGTGGCTGTTGTAAATGTGCTATATAAATAAATTAAACCTAAACCTTGTTACTTTTTGCACTGTACTTTAAATGCTACAGCCTATGAAACCTCATATACATAAATATGGGCCACCCTGTACATCCTAGCATTCTCACAGCACACAGCTCCAAAAGGAGAGCTCTTGGAAATCGGAATCAACAACACGCCAGTCATCATCATCTGTAAATAGGCCCTATCTTCTATTGAATTAATTTGAATTCCTTTATTGTCATTATATGGTACAATGAGATTCAATATGCAACTCCACCTTTTTCTATAAAATGATAAAATAATAATAATATGGTAACAAACAATGAAAAATACATAATATGAAAATGTAAGTACAATATAGATTTACATATAGTGCAGATAGTGCAAATGGATCATAAAATGGCTCAGGTTGTGCAAAATTGCAGTTGTAGTGCAAGTTAACAATGAGGTAATTGTAATTATAAGTATAAACAGTTCTGCCGGGACCACTGGATGATCTGATTGAGTGCGTTTATAGCTCTTGGGGTGAAACTGTTTCTAAGCCTCAAGGTCTCTACAGGAAAGGCTCTGAAGCATTTGCCAAATGGGAGAAGTTCAAATAGACTGTGGCATGGCTGAGTGGAATCCATGCAGACTCTGGTGGCTTTCCTGAGGCAGCATGCGCTATAAATGTCCTCCAAGGCTAGAGGCTGTATTCTAAAAATCCCCAGCGCTCTCGACACAACCCGCTGTAAAGCTTTCCAATCACCTGCTGTGCAGCTGTGGCACCACATACACATACAATGGGTTAAAATACTGGTGCACTGAGAGTAACAACTCTAAGGCAGCTATCAGCTATGATAGTTTGAATCATTTGTTCATTCTGTGCACCATTATATTGTTACAGAATGATACAACCAAGTGAATTAAATTTGTAAACAATATGCAATAAATTTTGTGGTATTTTTCATAAAGACTCCATCATGGATGTGACTCTAAAAAAGAAACACTGCTTTGACACTGGGTGCCATCCATTTGCAAAACTGAGCAAAATCATGCGTACGTATGGTGTGAGGCTGGTGTGAAAATGTGTGTGGCTTTATGCCAAGTTTAATTGTTATACAAGTCAAAGTGAGAGTGGAAAAGGGTGTATGCAACATATTTGTGCATATGCACCATTTATACATGAGGCCACTTGATTTAGTAACATCAGCCTAAATCAGACAACTGGTCATTTCAAATGATACTTGTCAATCAAGTTACTTCAAGCTAACTACGAGAAACATATTGGCTACAAAGCTCAAAATATTGATTTCACGGCTTCTTGCAAGAATGTACACACTGGTTAGTTTATGTGTGCTTAAACATTCTAATAGTAATACAACCTTTTTAATATTTACTTTCACATTTTTATATCTTCCAGCTTTCTTACATCTTATTTACTTGCCTCCCAGAATTCTCTGTTTCTTATGAGACATTGTCATGGTGTGTGAAATGAGTTAACTGCACCTGCCTGTTGTTATACAATACTCAAAAGTCTTTTCTTTTGAGTTACGGACACAAAGTTTATTCACCTGAAAACATAAAAATGACTGTACATCTTATCAATGTAAACATAAAATAAGAACACACTAAAATAAAAAAACACAGATTAAATTTTAGGGTGGCATGATGGCGCAATGATAATCCTGCTTTCACAGTAAGGAGACCTGAGTTCGTTTCACGGTCCTCCCTGCGTGGAGTTTGCATGTTCTCACCATGTCTGCGGGGGTTTCCTCCCACAGACCAAAGACATGCAGGTTATGTGCATTGGCGATCCTAAATTGTCCCTAGTGTGTGTGTGTGTGTGTCCTGCAGTGGGCTGACACCCTGCCCGGGGTTTGTTCCTGCCTTGTGCCCTGTGCTGGCTGGGATTGGCTCCATAAGTCCCCTGTGGTCCTGTGCTAGGATATAACGGGTTGGAAAATGGATGGATGGAAGTCATATTTAACAAACTGTCAAAGCATGATATTTTATTCCCTCATTTAATTTACTTTTACATTTATATTTAGTGCTTTCCCAGTTTCCGTTTTCTTTGTAAACCGCCTGCCAATTCTGCTTGCTTTAAAAGACATTACTTAATTTAATACGTCCAGTTTTAGCCTTCTGATTATACTTAATTTCAGATATTTAATTGCTATATCAATTTCCATTGCCTAGAATTTGATTTGCTGAAACTCATTAAAAATAAAACATCAGTATAAACATAAGGACAGCAATCATCTGCATTTCCCTAAATTAACAAAGTACACTTTGACATATTAATCAGACTAGTGAAGAATTCTCTTTTAATTCCATATATCTCACATATTGTGGATTCATAGGATCTAGATATGCATTCATTTACACTCCCAGTGGTGTATTTGTAGGACCCTCTACAATAACCAAGGTGGGATCTCTCCCTGAAAAAAAAGCATTTACAATTGAACCCTTATTCAGTGTTCTCATATTTAGCATTTTGTGGATGCTTTTGCTGGCATAAACAGCTCTTCTCTGCAGAGGTGTGAGTCTTGTAAGACTACGTTTACATGGTATCATCACAGCTAAAAGTTTACATCAAGCAAAAAGTGACTCAATCCTCATTTTCAATGACGTTTGTTTGCTTTTTTTCACTGCTCAGATAACATTTTACAACTGATCCCAATCTGTCTATCCTGCATGTGTCTTGCATGCACAAAATGAATAAATCAATTTTGTAAGACAAATGCAAATTTAAAGATGCTGGTTGGCTGCTCTACTTCACATTATTTCATGGCACGATGCATGCAAATTCATTGGCTCATCACGGCAAGAAAGAGAATCAAGAAACTAAAGATCGGAGTCGTTGGTTTGAGCACATTTATCCCTGCTAGTGTAGAAACAAGTAACCCAAAGGACAGTAGACTGGACTGGTGGGAGTGGTGTAGATGTTTTGATGTAAGGATGCAAAACAGTCATTACGGGAGCACTGTAAATACTTTCTGAAAAATTTTGATTCTCTGATATCTTTTGCTAATCATACTTCTCTAAAAAATCTGAATTTTGCCACGTATGAGTGAATAAAACAGGCATTTAGCTGCATCGTGATTGTCGCCTTTTTTGGTTTCAGGCATCAAGCACAAGGTTGTATGCGGTGATTTATAAAAATGGGAGAGTTGCCTTCAACTACACAGCAGCATTCATGATAGGGAAACATCAATTGGAAACAAACTGACAATAATATTTCAATAGATTAAATAGACTAAACCAGGACACTTCAGACTGGATGATAACTATTAATCCAAAAAATAACCAATGAAAATATTTGCAAAATCTCCAGAACACAGTGATCCCTTAACCTGTACTAATGGGATCCTAAGTAATCCGAAACAATTTTCTACAATTTAACACTTTTTTTACTCCCTAAACAACACTGCAAGGGTGTATTGCTGTATTAATAATTAGTTTGACTCTTCGCTGAAGTCATAAACTATTCAAACACATTGTCTTGGCAGCAAAATGACAGGTAAAGGTTTTGAGTAAAACCAGGAGATAAGGGATACGCTGGCAAATCACAAGAGACATGAGACAAAAATCGAGGTTGAAAGAATAAGTAAGAGATCAAAACTGAAAGAAACTTGCAAGGATATTTAGATTAAAGATGTTTTGATAGAGTTTTGGTATCTGCAGGAAATAAACCCCTAACCATTGTTTTATCTAGTTGTTTTCAATGTGAAGAGGTCACAAGTGAGGCTGTGTCCCTTGAAATGCGGGGAAGCGGTTCTATCGACAAAGCTCAAAAGAGAAGCGATCAAGGACCTACAATGGTGTCCGAGACATTACAAAAACAACACATACCACCTAAACCATTAAGAGTTCTTACTCAAAAAAACTTCCAAAAAAACTTTTTGACTTCAAAAACCTCCAATTCACGTACAAGTTAATACTACATAATCGGCAACAAAAGCAAAGCCAAGACTTAAACTTCTTAGAGCAAGTATGGAAAGACCTGACAATGGCAGTTTAGATCTCCAACACAATAAAGTAAGCAAGTGCAGTAAGTGAAGGGGTTTGGAATCTATTGAATAAATTGGCTATGATATGCACTAAAAAGGAAAAGACAGAAAGTTTCGATTTTGAGGATTTAATATGAAGGGTACTGCTGCAGTGTTAGAAAAGAAAAGAAAAATTTGCTATTGTTCTCGCAAATGAGCCTTGCATGTTGTATAAGTGGTACTGGTGTTTTAACGACTCATAATGTGTGGTCAGCAATTCATCATTTAATGTCCTTCACGACCATACAACTTGTTTTTTTTTATTAAATATTATGTAAAAAGCAACAATTCCCTATTATGTCTAGTGCAGAATTAAAACATTATTTAGTGTACTTACTTTTATTGCTTTACTTTCACATACATAATATACATTCATGGCCATAATGCACAGGATGAGTTGCCTCATGTCCTGCACCTTTTTAGAGGTGACCTTCGACCTCAACCAACACGGGCGATCCCCAGTGATGTATGTTCTTCTCCCTCTACACTAATGACTGCACCTCTAAAGACCCTTCTGTCAAACTTATCAATTGTGCTGATGACACAACCATCATTTGGCTCATCAGGAATGGTGACGAGTCTGCATACAGATGAGAGGTTGACCAGCTGGCCCTTTGGTGTAGTTAGAACAATTTGGGGCTAAACACTCTCAAAACTGTGGAGATGACAGTGGATTTTAGGAGAAGTCCCACAATATTATCCTCCCATGCTGTGAAACCTTCACGTTTCTGGGATCTATAACCTCCCGGGACTTGAAATCAGAGACCAATGTAGGATCCATCATAAAAAGGGCACAACAGCAAATGGACTTCCTGCGACAGCTGAGGACATTCAACTTTCCACGGGAACTGCTGATTCAGTTTTACACAGCAGTCATTGAGTCTGTTCTCAGCTCATCCATAACAGTGTGGTTCGGATAAGCGACTAAACATAACAAAATTATGCTACATTGGAATAATACACACCCTGTAAGGTGGGCAGACAGGCACCAGTGTCATGAAATGAGCTTGGATCATTAATGATCCCTTATATTCAGGACACAACCTTTTTGAACTTCTTCCATCAGCCAGGTGTTATAGATTAATATAAGATATAAGAACAGTTTTTTCCCCAAGGGCCATCAAGCTCACAAATGGTTAATTTCACCTGCAACCCCAAAGCCTCCCAGGGTCTCAGGGTCCTGTAGTACTGCCAACACTGTTTACATATTGTGAATACATTTATTTTTGTCAATCTGAGGTGTGATTGACTGTTCTGTGTATGACGATTAAGTAACTTAAAATTGGAGAGTCACCAAAACTGGAGTCAAATTCCTTGCATGTGTGCACACTTGGCCAATAAACCTGATTCTGATTCTTTGTGTAGAATGGTACTGAGCTGATCTAGCAGACATCTTAACAGACCAAGATGCTATGTGCCAATATACTGTGCCAATGACTGTGAAACTATAACTTACAAGTGTGTGCAATTCTAATCACTTAACACTTAATAAATACCTACACTGTTTTAATCTACTTAGACGTTATTCTAGTTATAGGAGTATTTGTACCTTCTTAGCATACTTATGATTATGATAATTATTATTATATGTATATTATGGCTGTCTTACCAGCATCATAGCCCCCCTGGGCAAAGTAATGCGCTTGGGCTGCTGTTTTGATTCCATAATAAAAACATACATGGGCATCAGAAACATTGTGGGCTACTATGCCAGTGTCCATTGAGGCCATGTGTTAAGACGGCCCTTATGTATATGTGGGCATTTTTATGACTGCTGCGGTAACCCTGTAATTTGCTTTTCAGATTAATGAAGTATCTATCTATCTATCTATCTATCTATCTATCTATCTATCTATCTATCTATCTATCTATCTATCTATCTATCTATCTATTATATAGTGCCTTTCATATCTATCTATCTATCTATCTATCTATCTATCTATCTATCTATCTATCTAGTATAGTTATAAGGAGGATTTATTATGAGGGTATTACTGCAGTGTTAGATAAGAAAATAAAATTATACTATCGTTCATACAAATGAGCCTTGCATATTGTATAAGTGGTACTGGTGTTTTAATGACTCATACTTTGTGGATAGCATTTCATCATTTAATGTGCTTCATGACCAAATGAGCTGTTTTTTTATTAAATAATATGTAAAAAGCAACAATTCCCTATTATGTCTAGTGTAGAATTTAAAAATCTATTTGAAAATGTAGTTGGCATCTTTGTGTACTTACTTTTATTATTTTCTTTTCACATACATAATATACATTTATGACCATAATACAAGGGGCCCACATTGGATGAGCTGCCCTATGTCCTGCATCTTTTTACAGATGACCCTTGGCATTTATCAACACCAGTGCCCACAAGGAATGTTTGCTCTCCCCACTGTCCTTCTCCCTCTAAACTAATGACTACACCTCTTAGGACCTTCTGTGAAACTTCTCAAATACGTGGAAGACACAACCATCATTGGGCTCATCGGGAATGATGATGAGTCTGCATAAAGATGTAAGGTTCAGGAGCTGGCCCTTTGGTTAGTCAGAACAGCCTGGAGCTAAACTCCCTTAAATCTATCTATCTATCTATCTATCTATCTATCTATCTATCTATCTATCTATCTATCTATCTATCTATCTATCTATCTATCTATCTATCTATCTATCTATCTATCTATCTATTATATAGTGCATTTCACATCTATCTATCTATCTATCTATCTATCTATCTATCTATCTATCTATCTATCTATCTATCTATCTATCATAGAGTGCCTTTTTATATCTATCTATCATAGAGTGCCTTTAATGTCTGTCTATTATATAGTGCCTTTCATATCTATCTATCTTTTATAGAGTGCCTTTCATATCTATCTATCTATCTATCTATCTATCTATCTATCTATCTATCTATCTATCTATCTATCTATCTATCTATCTATCTATCTATCTATCTATCTACAGTATGCTCTGTATTGTATTTTTGAATTCTAGGGATTTGGTAGGTAACCTGAGAACCAGAAAAGAAACCCATGCAGACACTTAACTCTAAAACTTAAACTTAAAAACTCCACACATACACAGTAATGGAGCCACAACTCAAACCTAGCTGTAAGTTAACCTCTGTGCCACCAAACTGTAAAATGACTTAACCCAAAGTAAAGATAAAATAACTACACAGTATTGACAAGCACTAACAAATGACAGAATGGTCTCGAAAAGACAGCAAAGTGAATAACACAGAATACTAGGCTGCGGAATCAGTAATAAACAAGTGATTCATTGAGATCTTTTTAAATTGTGTAATGAATTGCTAGATATTTTAATTATCAATGATGACTCTCTAATTGAGGCCTGGATGGAACGTCTCGAAGCACATTCCGACTTTAACTTTTTGTAGACACACAGCATTACGGGTCTACAAAGGTGCAGGTGTTTTATAGCTCCCTGTGTTCATTTCGATTTCCTGGCGTAATCTACTTAGTGTAATCGCTTTCTTCTATTCTCGCTCGGAGTCTCTAAATATTGCCAGGCTGGAAAGTGAAACCTAAGCCTATTAATCTTGGCCCAGATGGCATTATATTGTTCTTGATAAGATGTGTTTTCTTGCCGTGATATGATATTGATTTTTTTAAAATGTATTTTCTAACCTTTAAAAACCTGTTTACATTAAGGAACAGTACTCCACATGTTAGAAAGTATTTTAAGATATTGTCATGCATCGAAGATGCAGACCAGCCGAGGAGCAAATGTATCATTATGTACACTGAAGTGCATAATAGTTGCAGCTAAATTACCCAATCCCATTTAAAACTTGACATTTACAACATCCATGTCAATCTCGTTGAAATGGATTTTTTGAAACAAATAAGGGAGAACTTTTCTAAATTTAATCAATGCAGTGTAAAATACAAGGACTCTGGGAAGTTGAGACACCATATTGCAAATATTGCTAATTGTTCTAGCCATATACTTTCATGTGAGAGTTAGAAAATTACATTTTAAAAAATCATTTTTAGAAATTCTTAAATGTCTCTAAACTTACTGGGTGTACTGATATGGAGGATGAGACAGAGAAGAGGAAACGAGTGGAGAGCTTTGAGAACTGTCTGCAATGTAAAATCAGCAAAACCAAAGGAACTGCTTATTGACTTCCATCCATCCATCCATTCTCTTCCGCTTATCCGAGGTCAGGTCGCGGGGGTAGTAGCTTAAGCAGAGAGGCCCAGACTTCCCTCTCCCCGGCCACTTCTTCCAGCTCTTCCGGGAGAATCCCAAGGCGTTCCCAGGCCAGCCGGGAGACATAGTCCCTCCAGCGTGTCCTGGGTCTTCCCCGGGGTCTCCTCCCGTTGGACGTGCCGGAACACCTCACCAGGGAGGCGTCCAGGAGGCATCCTGATCAGATGCCCGAGCCACCTCATCTGACTCCTCTCGATGCGGAGGAGCAGCAGCTCTACTCTGAGCCCCTCCCGGATGACTGAGCTTCTCACCCTATCTTTAAGGGAAAGCCCAGACACCCTGCGGAGGAAACTCATTTCAGCCGCTTGTATTCGCAATCTCGTTCTTTCGGTCACTACCCATAGCTCATGACCATAGGTGAGGGTAGGAGCGTAGATCGACTGGTAAATTGAGAGCTTTGCCTTACGGCTCAGCTCCTTTTCACCACGACAGACCGATGCAGAGCCCACATCACTGCGGATGCCGCACCGATCCGCCTGTCGATCTCACGCTCCATTCTTCCCTCACTCGTGAACAAGACCCCGAGATACTTGAACTCCTCCACTTGGGGCAGGATCTCTCCCCCAACCCTGAGAGGGCACTCCACCCTTTTCCGGCTGAGGACCATGCTCTCGGATTTGGAGGTGCTGATTCTCATCCCAGCCGCTTCACACTCAGCTGCGAACCGATCCAGAGAGAGCTGAAGATCACGGCCTGATGAAGCAAACAGTACAACATCATCTGCAAAAGCAGTGACCCAATCCTGAGTCCACCAAACCGACCCCTTCAACACCCTGGCTGCGCTTAGAAATTCTGTCCATAAAAGTTATGAACAGAATCGTGACAAAGGGCAGCCCTGGCGAGTCCAACTCTCACTGGAAACGGGCTCGACTTACTGCCGGCAATGGGACCAGGCTCTGACACCGGTTGTACAGGGACCGAACAGCTCTTATCAGGGGGCCTGGTACGACATACTCCCGGAGCACCCCCACAGGATTCCCGAGGGACACGGTCAATGCCTTTCCAAGTCCACAAAACACATGTAGACCGGTCGGGCAAACTCCCATGCACCCTCCAGGACTCTGCTAAGGGTGAAGAGCTGGTCCACTGTTCCGACCAGGACTAAAACCACACTGTTCCTCCTGAATCCGAGGTTCACTATCCGACGGACCCTCCTCTCCAGAACCCCAATAGACTTTTCCAGGGAGGCTGAGGAGTGTGATCCCTCTATAGTTGGAACACACCCTCCGTCCCCTTTTAAAGAGGGGACCACCACCCCGGTCTGCCAATCCAGAGGCACTGTCCCGATGTCCATGCGATGTTGCAGAGACGTCAACCAAGACAGTCCTACAACATCCAGAGCCTTAAGGAACTCGGGCGATCTCATCCACCCCGGGGCCCTGCCACCAAGGAGTTTTTGACCACCTCGGTGACTTCAGTCCCAGAGATGGGAGAGCCCACCTCAGAGTCCCCAGGCTCTGCTTCCTCATTGGAAGGCATGTTAGTGGGATTGAGGAGGTCTTCAAGTACTCCTCCCACCGACCACAACGCCCCGAAGTCGAGGTCAGCAGCGCACCATCCCCACCATATACGGTGTTGACACTGCACTGCTTCCCCCTCCTGAGACGCCGGACGGTGGACCAGAATCTCCTCGAAGCCGTCCAAAGTCGTTCTCCATGGCCTCTCCTCCCATGCCCGAGTTTTTGCCTCAGCAACAACCGAAGCCGCGTTCCGCTTGGCCTGCTGGTACCTATCAGCTGCCTCCAGAGACCCACAGGACAAAAAGTCCTATAGGACTCCTTCTTCAGCTTGACGGCATCCCTCACCGCTGGTGTCCACCAACGGGTTCGGGGATTGCCGCCACGACAGGCACCGACCACCTTGCGGCCACAGCTCCGGTCCGCCGCCTCAACAATAGAGGCACGGAACATGGCCCATTCGACTCAATGTCCCCCACCTCCCTCGGGACGTGGTTGAAGTTCTGCCGGAGGTGGGATACCGCCGATATGGCCGCAAGTCCGACGACACGACCACAAAGTCGATCATCGACCTGAGGCCTAGGGTGTCCTGGTGCCAAGTGCACATATGAACACCCTTATGCTTGAACATGGTGTTCGTTATGGACAATCCATGACGAGCACAGAAGTCCAATAACAAAACACCGCTCGGATTCAGATCGGGGGGGCCATTCCTCCCAATCACGCCCTTCCAGGTCTCACTGTCATTGCCCACGTGAGCATTGAAGTCTCCCAGCAAAACGAGGGAATCCCCAGAAGGTATGCCCTCTAGCAACCCCTCCAGAGACTCCAAAAAGGGTGGATACTCCAAACTGCTGTTCGGCGCATACGCACAAACAACAGTCAGGACCCTTCCCCCCACCCGAAGGCGGAGGGAGGCCACCCTCTCGTCCCACCGGGGTAAACCCCAATGCACAGGCTCCGAGTCGGGGGGCAATAAGTATGCCCACACCTGCTCGGCGCCTCTCACCGGGGGCAACTCCAGAGTGGTAGAGAGTCCAGCCCCTCTCGAGAAGATTGGTTCCAGAGTCCAAGCTGTGCGTTGAGGTGAGTCCGACTATATCTAGCGGGAACCGCTCGACCTCGCGCACTAGCTCAGGCTCCTTCCCCTTCAGAGAGGTGACATTCCACGTCCCAAGAGCCAGTTTCTGTAGCCGAGGATCAGACCGCCAAGGTCCACGCCTTCGGCCACCACCCAACTCACACTGCACCCAACCTCCTTGGCCCCTCCCATAGGTGGTGAGCCCATGGGGAGGAGGACCCACGTTACCTCTTTGGGCTGTGCCCGGCCGAGCCCCATGGGTGCAGGCCGCTTATTGACTTTCACTGCACCAAATGGTCTCTATGTCTGGTCACTAGTCATGGAGTTAATGTACAGGTTGTCCAATCCAACTAGTAATTAGGGGTCCACATTAATGACAGGTTGGACTGGTCTCGTAAAACAGAGGAACTAGAGAAGAAAGAGCAGAGCACGCCTTTTTCCTTTAGGAAGTGGGAATGACATTCTTCACATCTTCAACAACTGAGAGAATTAAACAAAGTCGAAGTATTCTATCGATCGAAGTTGCTCTACAGCTACGAAGGGCAAAGAATTGAGGGAAATCAAAGTGCAAAGCCCTGCCTATTGACCTCCGCTATTTGCATGATGAGAACTTGAAAATGAAAATGCAAAGTGGAAAATGAAAATTGACTTTCATCCTCACCAAAAAGCTTCTACATGTCTAGTCAGTCTTTAAGGAGAGGGTTTAGAGGTGGCCAATTCTACATGTACTTGAGGTCCACATCAATTACAGGTTAGACTGGTCTCATGACATAGAGTGCCTATGGAATAAAGGGCAGAGCAGACTCTTCTTCATTAGGACACTGTATCCCTTTAATGTGGGAAGTGACATCCTTCACATCTTCTACAACTCTGGGATAGCCAGGCTGAGGTGTGCTGGGCTGGTAACATCACTTCAAGAGAGGACCACTAGATCAACAAGCTAATTAAAAGGGCAGGCTAAGTTATGGGACACACTTTGGACCTCTTGGAGGTCATGAAGGAGGACAGAATGAAGACAAAACTGACTGCCATTAAGAACAATGTTGCACATCCTCTCTGTGACACAACAACACTGAGGAAGTTCAGACAACAAAACATTCAGCAGAAGTGTGTCAAGAAACACTATGGGGGCTCCTTTACACCAACAGCAATATGCCTGTGTAGAGTGTAGTGTGTCTCTGTGTGTGTGAGTCTGTATAGTTATTCATCTATTTATTTTGTTATTTAAAGATTTGCTATAAAAAAACATCTATCTATCTATCTATCTATCTATCTATCTATCTATCTATCTATCTATCTATCTATCTATCTATCTATCTATCTATCTATCTATCTATCTATCTATATATTATATAGTGCTGTTCATATCTATCTATCTATCTATCTATCTATCTATCTATCTATCTATCTATCTATCTATCTATCTATCTATCTATCTATCTATCTTTTGTTTGTGTAGGTGTACCCTGTGAAAGACTGCTTGCTTTCATAAGCAACATGCTGCTGGAATAAGCCTCCCCTGCTTTTGGTATAGACGGATCACAGTTCAATCAAAACTGGGACAAATTTTTGATTCCTCTTCATATCAGAAAAAATAGTACTAACTGGCACTCCCTTTTACAATCACGTTCCCATAAGCCATACAGTGTATCCTGTATATGTATATAATATCCATCCATCCATTTTCTAACCCGCTGAATCCGAATACAGGGTCACGGGGGTCTGCTGGAGCCAATCCCAGCCAACACAGGGCACAAGGCAGGAACCAATCCTGGGCAGGGTGCCAACCCACCGCAGATATGTATATATATATATATATATATATATATATATATATATATATATATATATATATATATATATATATATATTATGGTGGATGGCTGGGACTCTTGCCCAGCCAGGATGCATCCACACTGGAAGGACTGGGGACTTGAATGGCCCCCAAGGTCTTCCGATCTGACTCCCTTAGACTTTTATCTTTGGGGTCATCTGAAGGCAATTGTCTATGCTGTGAAGATACGAGATGTGCAGCACCTGAAACTACGGATCTGTGTGAAGAGTTGGAGAAGAGGGTTGCATTGACAATACAACACAATGGGCAGCACATTGAACACATTTTATAAGTGGTCAGAAACGTGTAAATAACTCATGAAAGAATAAAGTTACGTTAAAACCAAGCACACCATTGTTTTTCTTGTGAAATTCCCAATAAGTTTGATGTGTCACATGACCCTCTTCCTATTGAAAAAACAAAAGTTGGATCCAAAAAGGCCGACTTCAAAATGGCCACCATGGTCACCACCCATCTTGAAAAGTTTTCTCCCTCACATATACTAATGTGCCACAAACAGGAAGTTAATATTACCAACCATTCCCATTTTATTAAGGTGTATCCATATAAATGGCCCACCCTGTATTATATAGTGCCTTTCATATCTATCTATCTATCTATCTATCTATCTATCTATCTATCTATCTATCTTTAAAGAAAAGAATGAATATAGTAATATAAAAACTTCTTATATATTGACATAAAAGATAAGACAAAAGAGACAAACACAAAACACAGAAGAGGCTCTCAGCTCTTTCTTCATTTACACCAGGGGTGAGTAACGTTGATCTTGGATGGCCGCAGTGGTTACAGGTTTTTCTTCCAACACAGTTTCTTCATTAGACACCAATTCTTGCCAATACCAGGTCTTAGTTCATTTCATGGCCTGTTACTGTTTTAATTCTTCAGCGTCATATAATTCTTATTTCATAGATACTGTATTTTCCTTTCTACAGATATCATCCAAATGATTTGAAGCCTAAAATGGATGAGTAATTCTCAGTTCTTTGCTTTCTTTTAATACTTTGCTTCCAAATATTTGATTAAACCAGGCACTTCATGATAAACACAAACAGGTGTCAATGGAGACAAGTTAGATTGAGAACTGCTGGTTCCTTTGTCATTTTCATCTTCTTGCTAATAAGGAGTGTCACCGGCCACCTGCCGAGGCAGACAACCAACTAATGGATCGGGACAGACCGAGACCAAGTTTGATGGATAATGAAAGCAAAATGATCGAGACAAGGATAAAGGCAGATGTTATATTGAAAGGAATTGAAAGTTAATTCAAAATAGTCAATTAGAAAGAAGGTACAGAATGTAATGATCCAAATATAGTATTTACAGTGATAAAACAGATATAGAAAACAATTACACAAAAATGAAAAATGTTCCAAAAAAGCTAAATAATTTCTCAGTGTATATGCAAAAATAAGGAGAAACAAGATTAAAATTCAGGGCTCTTACCCACTATTTAATGTTGAGGCTAAATAAAGTAGCCTTCCAACAAAAAGGAAATAACAAAAGAAAGGGCCGCCCTTAAACTAAAGAAATTTTGGCCTCCTCAAAAATAAAAGGTAAAGTACCACTTTCATTTAACGGAAATAGCAAAAAAAGTTGATAGAAATCTTCATTTTGTACCTTACTTGTATGCAAAATATAGTTGAACGAAGTGAATGTGTACTCAAGTTATTATGTTTACTCACACATAAACACAGACAGACACAGAGATATAATTCCAAAAATGGTATTTTGAGAAAGCCAGGAAGGCCTAAAACGTTGAGATTCATCAAAATCTTGAAAAGGAATTTTTGGAGGATTCCAATACTTCTGCGGTGGGTTGGCACCCTGCCCGGGATTGGTTCCTGCCTTGTGCCCTGTGTTGGCAGGGATTGGCTCCAGCAGACCCCCGTGACCCTGTGTTCGGATTCAGTGGGTTGGAAAATGGATGGATGGATTCCAATACTTTCCCTTCACTTTGTAAACGAAAAAGTCAGGGAGGTCTGAAACATCGAGATTCATCAAAATCTCGACATTGAATCTTCAGACGAATACAATACTTTCCCTATACTTCATATACGAGAAAGTAAAAATGGTATTTTCAGACTCAGGGAGGTCTAAAAGGTTGAGATTCATCAAAATCTCGAAATTGAATTTTTGGATGATTACAATACTTTCCGTATACTTCGTATACAAGAAAGTAAAAAAGATTAAAGGTTATTTCCATGCTTATAAGGAATGAAGGGTTCACTTCTTTTGGATGTCTAAATCTCGAAACGGAATTTTTGGAGGATTATAATACTTTCCCTATACTTCGTATACGAGAAAGTAAAAAGGCAGGAGCATTCACTGGCTAATAGGAATACCAATGAAGCATGCGACTACAGCGCCACTCAGGCCCCCTCTACTTCTGTGTGTGTGTATGTGTGTGTGTGTGGGTGTGTGTCTGTGTGTGTGTATGTGTGTGCGTTCTCTTCCGACATCACTGAGTCAACCCACGCCTTGTGACATGGAATAGATGCTTCAGCCTTATAAAAGAACTTTCCGTCTCAAGACAGAACAAGCTCTAATCAGATGCACACATACCTTTAGGCCAGAGGGGGATTGGGTTGACATCATCATCAAACCACCATTCTTGCAAAAGTGCGAAACAAACAAAATAATCGAAGGCTGATTCCATTGGACATCTCAACAAAAACAATATAACAGAAATCAACGAAGAGCTTAAACTAAACCTACAATAACTACCCTGTACATCAGGGGTCCTCAATCACGGTCCTGGAGGGCCGCAGTGGCCGCAGGTTTTTGTTCCAACCCAGTTGCTTGATAAGGAGCACTTACTGCTCAAGTAACATTTCAGCTTCACTTTAGTGGTCTCGCTCGTTAAGATTTTGAATCCTTATTCCTTATTTTAGTCTTAAAGAACTGATTTTTAATTGCTCCTAATTAGCAATAACATGCAAATGACAAAAGAGACCAGCTTTTCTCCATTTAGCTTGTTACCATTTACACCCTTGTGTATTTATAATGCACTATTGGGTTTAATTAAATACTTGGAAGGAAAGTGAAGAGAAAAAAGTGAAGGACTGAGAATTACTCCTCCATTTTAGTCTTCAAATCATTTGGCTGATATTCTTAGAAAGGAGAAGAAAATCTAGGATATGAGAATGGCCTGACATGGCAGAGTTAAAGCACTAGCAAGCCATAAAATTTAATTATTGGCAACAATTGCTTTCTAATTAAGCAACCGGGTTAGAACAAAAACCTGTAAGCCACTGCAGCCCTTCAGGACTGTGATTGAAGACCCCTGCTGTACATGGACACCCTCCCACCACCACTGATGGTTTGGTGTCTCCTCAGCATTTAGCCCTGGCGTTGCTTTCAAAACACTGGTATAACTTTTACGCATTCAAAAGACAACTGACAGGGCAGGAGAGAAGACCCTCAATGAGTTACTGCAGGTTAATATTTGCTACTCTTTCCCCTATAATGATGTGACGCTTGGTGCTGGAGTGCTGGCTGGCAGTGCTGCTTCTTCTGGACATTCGATACTCCACGTTAACTTAGTGATGAGGCTCACATCTTCTCAAGGAGCCATTAACAATAGTGAATGCAGCTGTTTATGACTAAAATTAGCAATTAAGGGTTCAAAATTTGAACATGAGAGACAACTAAATGTCACCTGAGCGATAAGTGCTTCATCTATACTAATAAAAGGCAAAGCCCTCACTGACTGACAGACTCACTCACTCACTCATCACTAATTCTCCAACTTCCCTTGTAGGTAGAATTTGTCAGGCTCATTCCTTACAGTTTACTTACAAAAGTTGGGCAGGTTTCATTTCGAAATTCTATGCGTAATGGTCATAACTGGAACCTATTTTTTCGTCCACATACTGTAATAGACTGCGGCTCGATGGTCGTGGGAGGCAGAGTTGCGTCTCGCGTCATCACGCCTCCCACGTAATTGAGTGCCTGCCCATATAAGGTAAATATTCGCGGATGAAGGACTGTGCTTAGCATATTCATAAGTAAAAATATCTAAATCACAAACTGATGGTAACTATTTTTTGTCCATGAATACTTATTAAATAATTCCAAATAGTCTGTCCGATTTCTTTCAGAGCTTTTCCGATGGTTGTGCTGCTTCCAGGCATTTGTTTTTGTATTAAAGCGTTTAACCAATCACATTTCAGCCATCATTTCTTCACAATCCGTTGTACAGGCACTCTAACACAGAATAAATGTCGATTAACCTGTTGCTTTAACCAATCAGATTTTGAGTTGGTGTCAGTACGGCCCTCTAGCAGGCGTACGGCGACGTCACCATATTCAGACCCATTGATTGGATAGAAGCCGCAGGTTCGACTGTCAGCATTAGCTTCGATGGTGATAGAAAGGGACTTTTTGATGGAACTGAGGCGCACAGATAATCCGTACGACAGAGTGATTGAACTGTTTTTGAGGAAAGAGAGGAGGATGGATTTTGTTTACAAATAATCCGAATTTTTGGTGAGTAAAATGTTGCGATTTTCCTAAATAATATTGATGTTTTTTGGGTGTCGTGGCTGTGGCTGCAGTAGAAAGGAACTTGTTGAACCTTGGTTTGTCTATTCAATAAAGGCATTTATTGTGGCTACAGGAGTTATCTATCTGCGATGCAGCGGCTCTTTATACTGTATTTCTGCATATTAAGATGGTTTTTATAACCATAAATTAGTTTTTGAGGGGCGGGTTGATTCAGACGGAGCAGTACTGAAGGCCTAGGTGTGAGATGCACGGTCCGCCACTGGTCGAAGCGACAGTGACTTATTGAGGCAGGCAGACTAGAGCACAATATCACGGGGCTCGATGTAGTGCGCATTAAGTCGATCTAAAATGCGCGCTCAGATTAGAAAAAATATATCTTTTCAAGTTCTATTTGGATATACAGTAAGTAGGTTCTATTTAGTCGACAGAAATATCTTTGGTAGGAATGTAAGTTGAATTTAGTCATCATTGCATAAATTTTTCTTCACCATAGAAATGTAAAGACTAAATTCAACTTACATTCCTACCAAAGATATTTCTGTCGACTAAATAGAACTTGAACATATACAGTATGGATGTATGTGTATATATATACTCGTATATGTATATATGTATGTGTATATATATATGTGTATATGTATATATGTAGATATGTATGTATATGTATATATATGTTTATATGTGTGTGTGTATGTACTGTATATATATATATGTGTGTAGATACTGTATGTGTATATATATGTATATATATGTATATATGTTGTGAACTTGAACCCGGACACAGGCAGACAGACATCGTTGGTTCCACCACACACTTGTTTATTTACACTATATTTACAATATTTTCACTCAGTGCACTTCCCAGTGCCTCCAGCACCGTTCCCCCAACTGTCCAGGCCTCACAAGTTCAATGCCTTCCTGGCCGCCTCCCGTCCTCTCTCTCTCAGCTCCGTCCTCTTCCACCCGACTCTCGCCAATGACTGGAGGGAGGCGGCCCCTTTTATAGGAACCCGGATGGGCTCCAGCTGCTTCCCGGCAATCAGTCCTAGCCACACCCCAGTGTGGGGGAAGTGCCGCGGACCCGGAAGACGTCCGGTGTCCCTGTCGTTTCCCCAGCACTTCCTGGTGTGGCGGAAGTGCTGGGCTCCAGGGTTTCTCAGGCACCTGGGCGGCGCCTGGCGGTGGCCCCCAACATAACCAGGATGGACGCCCCCTCGCGGTCTGGAGGAGGTACAAGCCCTCCGGCCAGGGACCACACGGGATATTCCGGCATCGGGGCGCCGCCTGGCGGTGGCCACGGGTCCCTACAAGGCTGGGCTTCCAAGCCCTGTACCCGAGGCCCCCAACATAACCAGGACGGACGCCCCCTCGCGGTCTGTAGGAGGTACAAGCCCTCCTCTGGTCCTCCTGGGCCCGGCCGGGGACCACAATGTGTATATGTGTGGATGTATGCATGTATATACAGTATATATATGTGTATATGTACATATGTACAGTATGTATATGTATATATGTATATATATGTTTATGTGTGTGTGTGTATATATATATATATATATATATATATATATATATATATATATATGACATCAACACTCATAAAAGTGACAAAACAATTACATTGACAATCATGTTACATTATTTACAAAATGTTTCCTTTTCTTTTTCATTACTTCTTTAACACACTACTTCTCCGCTGCGAAGCGTGGGTATTTTGCTAGTCAGTGATAAATGACTTCTCATGAAGCAATTGGGTTGGATCAAAACTTAGCAGCCACTCTGGCCCTCCAAGACTGAAGTTACTCACCACTGGAGTAGTGATTTCCTGGATTGATTTTTTTGATTGTTATTTAGAGATTTCACTTTTGCACAGCGTTGAACAGAGTTAAACTGCTGTGTTACATGTGCGTGGTTCTGATCTCAAACTAAATAAAAGCTTGGAAACTTGTTAGGGGGAAATTTTGTAGAAGTTGGGTTCATGGTGCCAGATTCACAAAGCCAGTTCAGATTGAGAAACAGGGCCGGGACAAGGGTGAGGCAAACGAGGCACTTGCCTCGGGTGAACATCGGGAAGATTAATAAATGGCAAAAGAAAAAAAAACAAGAATAAAGCTAAATGTATGTTGCATCCATCCTAACTACAGGGTCATGAGAGTCTGCTGGAGCCAATGCCAGCCAACACGGGGCGCAAGGCAGGAAACAAACCCTGGGAACAAACACACACGGGACAATTTAGAAACACCAATGAACCTACAGTAACCTGCATGTCTTTGGACTGTGGGAGGAAACCCATGAAGACAAGGGGAGAACATACAAACTCCACACAGGGAGGACCCGGGAAGCGAATCCAAGTCTCCTAACTGTGAGGCAGCAGCGCTACCACTGTGCCACCATGCCACCGTGCCACCCTGTATGTTGCAATGTTCGTCAAATACCTTAAGCAAACTGACCATTTCCATCGGACGCTCTTGCTTGATACACTCATTTTTGGCTTCCGAAATGGAATTGTCTACAGATTTTGAAAGCAATCGATGAAAAAAAGATGACCAATCTCAGCAATCAGTTCCTTATAATGGTAAATATTTATTTACAGGAGAAATGAATGGAGTAATAGATATCTTAATATCACAACTTAGATGGAGATATGAAAAACTATATGGGATTTCATCAAAATTTCAAATTTTTAACAGGTGAAAAATTAAAGTCGATAGATACAGAAAATTTAAAAAAGCAGATTGTGATTTATCCCTTAAATATCCAAATTATATAAATTCTGACAAATTCTTATCAGAAATAATCAGTTTCAAAAATCAGGCAATGATGTTAATCCCAGACCTTAAAGCAGCTACAAATTTAGATCTTTTAAAAACGATTCATGAATATAGTTTAGTTCAGTCCTATCCAAATTTAGAAGTTGCATTGAGAATATTCATGTTACCTTACCTTCTGGTGAAAGAAGCTTTAGTAAGCTAAAAATTATTAAAACATATTTAAGATCGTCACTTACTCAGGAAAAATGGTCAACTATGGCAATTTCATCAATCGAACAGGAATTGATAAAACAAATTAATTTTGATAAAATGATTAATTTGTTTCACTAAAAGCAATTATATTGGCCATTTATTTAATAATTTATTGATTGTAATTATATAAAGTTTTGTTTTGTCTAAAGTCAGTCAGCCAGTCATTATCCAACCTGCTATATCCGAACACAGGATCACAGGGGTCTACTGGAACCAATCCCAGCCAGCACAGGGCGCAAGGCAGGAACAAACCCCCGGCAGGGCGCCAGCCCACCCCAGGGCACACACACACACACCAATGCACCAAGGACACACTAGGGACAATTTAGGATCACCAATGCACCTAACCTGCATGTCTTAGGACTGTGGGAGGAAACCCACGCAGACACGGGGAGAACATGCAAACTCCACGCAGGGAGGAGCCGGTGAAGCGTACCTGGGTCTCTTTACTATGAGGGAGCAGCGCTACCTCTGTGCCTCCCTTTGTCTAAAGTATTATTGATATTATTTTGTCTCTATTATTAAATTAAATTACTGAAAAATGTGTAATGTTCTAATTCAGTCAGTCAGTCATTTTTCAACCCACTATATCCTAACACAAGGTCACGGAGGTCTGCTGGAGTCAATCCCAGCCAGCATAGAGTGCAAGGCAGGAACAAACCCTTGGCTGGGCGCCAACCATCAGCAGGGCACACACACACACACACACCAAGCAAACACTAGGGACAATTTAGGATTGCCAGTGCACCTAACCTGCATGTCGTTAGACTGTGGGAGGAAACCCATGCAGACACGGGGAGAACATGCAAATTCCACGCAGGGAGGACCCGGGAAGCAAACCCGGGTCTCCTAACTGAGAGGCAGCAGTGATGTCCACTGCACTACCGTGCTGCCCATATTCTAATTCATCTCATGTGTAATACTTCTTTTGTTTTTCTTTTGTTAAGGTTGGTGTGATTTTATTTTTAATATGTGAAATTTTATGTTCCTATTACTATTGTACTATTACTGTGTTCTGTGATTTTATTAATAAATTTATTTTATTCTCAAAATCATTTCATGGTTTCAAACTTCTTCCATTTCATAATTATTGCGGCCATTCCTGGGAATAGATAGATAGATAGATAGATAGATAGATAGATAGATAGATAGATAGATAGATAGATACTTTATTAATTCCATTAATCCAGCAGCAGTATACTGATACAAAAAACAAATACTAAATTAAAGAGTAATAAAAATGCATGTAAAAGCAGACAATAACTTTGAATAATGTTAGTGTTTATGGGGGTGGAATTGAAGAGTCGCATAGTGTGTTGTCTCCTCAGTCTGTCAGTGGAGCAGGATGGTGACAGCAGTCAGTCACTAAATCTGCTCATCTGTCTGGAGATGACACTTTTCAGTGGAAGCAGTGAATTCTCCATGACTGACAGGAGTTTGCTTAGCGCCTGTCGCTCTGCTGCAGATGTTAAACTGTCCAGCTTCATTGCAACAATAGAGCAATAAATACTCCAAGCTTTAGAAATGGTTTTATCCCCTTGCCCTGATCTACACCTTGTGACGGTGCGGGTCGGGTCCTTGATCTGCACCTCACCACAATTTAATCACTGAGGTCTACAGAAAACTCCTTGAACTTCATGGTTTTGTTTTTGTCCTGACATGCACTGTGACTTGCGGGACCTTCTATTCACAGGTACACATGTGCCTTTTTAAATGATGTAAAATTTATTCAGTTTGGTCACAATGGACTTTGAAGTTGCTTGTTTTCAGTTTTACTCCAGTTTGACAGCAGCTTTGCAACATTTTGGAAGATCCCTTTCAGTTTCACACTGCTGCTCCTGGCAACACTCCCAGCTTTATAAATGGTTTGAACCCCTTGCTCTGATCTTTGCCTCCCAAAGATTTAATCACAGAGGTCTACAGAGAGTTCCTTGGACTTCATGGCTTGGTTTTTGTCCTGACATTCAATGTGACTAATGGGACCCTCTATACACCGGTACCTTCTGTGGGACCTTCTATACACAGGAACACCTGGGGCCTCATGTATAACGGCGTGCGTAGAACTCGCACTACAGTATAACATGGCGTAAGCAAAAAGTTTAATGTGCTTACGCACAGAAAAATCCAGATGCAGGAATCTGTGCGTACGCCAACTTCCACGTCCTTCCGTTACATAAATCCCGATCGGCGTGAAAACTAACGCTCGTGCACGCGCATTATGTAACGCCCCAAATCCTCCCAGAATTACGCCAATTTGAATATGCAAATCAATATAAATCGCCCTTAACCGCAGCCTTCTGTGAAAAGACAATGGGAAAAGCACGGGGAAAATATAAGAATTTCAGCGAATACCAAGTGGAGGCAAAGGAAAAAATAATATTTGTTCAAATAAACCGTGGTATAATCAACAAAATGAAGTTGATTGAGTGGCATAGCGTGTTGGAGAAACTTGAAAGCTCACATTCACAAAATCGCACAGTGCCGGAAATAAAAAAGAAGTCACATATCAAAGTTGCCGTGAAAAGAAGAGTTGTAAGCCCACTGTCTGAGTGTCATATGAAAGTTTATTAGGGTACAGAGAAAAAAGGCACACGGTGGGGAAAAAGCACGAAATGTCAACTTTAATCTCGAATTTTCCACTTTAATCACGTAGTTTATTTATAACATTATAAACTTCATCTTAAAATCGTTTAATTAACCAGTTTCTCAAAATTACATCGTAATTAAAGTAGCACGTTAAATGCTTTGTTTTGTATTTGATCTTCTACTCGTATGTGATCTATGTGTGTGAATCACTACTTGCTTCTTAAACTGGCTCTCTTCCTCCAACTGGACACAGAGTCCATTACATTTGTGATATTACAGCTCTCTGAATAACTAAAATACTGAGATGTATACGTGATGTCATTTTCATGATGATAGGAGCTAAAGCACGTTATTAAACATGTGTTTCATGAGCCTGTGCTCATGACAAGCATTTATCTTTTGTCAAATTTGTCGCTGCTTTTAGCTGTGTTGTTATTTTCTTTCTGTTTTATATTCAATATATATTGGCGTGCGCCACTGCAGTCAGTGCTTTTCTTTCCCCAAGTAACCGATCGCCACACAATCAGCTCTGTAATAGACGTTAAGCCATCTGTAAGCTTAGCGCCGATTCTTCAAAACGCTTAAAGAACATTGAAATATCTTCGTAGTACATGTTTAATTATTCTATCCTTCACGACACTCCCAGTGAAGAATATAGATTATTTAAATGAAGTTAAAGTTTTATGTGTATAATTTAACAAACATATTTTGCTGCATTTCACCTTAAAATGATATCGCATCATATGTAAATACGCTTTATAAAGTGGCTCAGGTTGTGAGATATTATAACTGTAGTGCAAGTTTACAGTGTGGTGATTGTACTTATAAGTACAAACCGTTCTACAAGGAGCAATTGATTGAGTGCGTTTAAAGTTCTTGGGATGAAACTGTTTCTGAACCGCGAGGTCCGTACAGGAAAGGCTTTAAAACGTTTTGCCGTGGCTGAGACAGCATGTGCTTGAAGCTGTATACCGATAATTCTCTTTCCGATCAGCTGCTGCTGTGATTCACACTCAGATACAGTGATATAAATACTCCGAGTCGTGCAGTGAGAGAAATATGGAAAAAGATGATCCGCTGTGGCAACTCCTAACGGGAGGAGCTGAAAGAAGAAGAAGAAGAAAAAGAAGTGAGAGTAACAACGCTAAAGCAGTTCTGGTATTTGGAATACTATGGCTGTTCCTGACCATTATATTGTTACAAGTTAATTACAATCAGATGCATTACACTAATAAACAATATGCGGTTAGTTTCTGTGTATTTATAAAGCCGCATCATGAAAATAATGAGTAATCACACAAGAACAGTACCATTGCTTTGACGCTGGGTGCCGCCAGTTTGCAAAACCGAGCGGAGAACTTGCGTACAAGGCATGAGGTACCGTGGAAAAGTGCGTGGCTTTACGCCAAGTGTAGGTTTTATACATCGCGATTTGAACGTGGAAAAGTTCTTACACAACATTTCTGTGCGTACGCACCGTTTATACATGAGGCCCCTGGTCCTTACTGAACGATGTCCAGTCGATTCAGTTTGTCGCAGGATGACTCCAGTCAAGTTCTTGACGCATCTCAAAGAGAACAAAAGCCAACAGGATGCACACCAAACAGTCAGAATACTTAAACAAATGAAATATTTCAGTTTTGTATTTGTAAAAGATTTTGGAAAGCTTGTGTTCATGTTCTCGTTCATGGGGGCAGATTGATGGATGAGAATGTCAGATGTATCCATTTGAAATTAAATCTGCAACACAATAAAGCGTGCAGAACATGAAGGGGTCTGAAGACTTTCTGAACCCAGTTTTAAGCTTAAAGCCCGATTGTCCGTAATACAAAACAGTAGTGATATTAAAATGGAGGAACACTTTTAAGTCCTTGGCTTCTCTCACACTCCTCTGGACTGTGACAATCTTCTGAAGCAATTGTTTTTTTATGACCATTTTTTCTCATTTTCCAGTGTGTCAATATACTGTATGGAATTCAACATCCACCTCTTGTCTGTACAATTCCTTCCTTTCCAGACTCTCTCAGTACTTTTGTTTTCTTATAAGGCATTGCCACAGGCTTGCTTTCCCTCTGCCTCCGTTTATTCTCTTTGATTGGCTGCTGCACCTTTTATTATTATTATTATTATTATTATTTTGATTTCTTCTCCCCTTTCCTCCTGCACGTCTTTCTCCTTGCTGAAGGCGGCTCGCTTCTCCAACTTCTCCATTCCCTGTGCCCCCCCTGTTCCGTCCCCCGACTCCTTTCCTTTCATTGTGCCTCACTCTGAATGACAGTCCCCTCCCCTCTCCCCTGGCCCCGCGCCAGCTCTTTTCACAGCTCACTCTGTGTGCTTTCTGTCAAGCGACCCGAGGTTTCAAAGGGACCGGAGTCCCCAATGGAGGCACAGTTGAAATGAACAGCTCTATATGATGGGCCTTTTGTGTAATCCTGCGAAAAAGACAGCCCCTGGCACTCTAGGGTGCCGAGTGCAGCTGCTCGCTTGCCAGAATCCGTGCGACATGCACTCAAACGGTCCCACCGCTCACGTCAGACCAGGTGCATTGCATCTCTGCTGAGTCCTTAATAGTGGAATGGAAAAACGTAGCAATGTGAGATAATCGTCTGCACTTTTTTTTTCCCGCCTTGTTTCCTCCATGAGCATCCAACAACAGTCTGTAATTTTTATCTGGTGTGACAGATTGAAGTAGGCACACTGTAAATAATGGCCAGTAATTCTTCAGTGTAAAATTGTTTAATAGCAAAGGTAAACAACTGTAAAATGGAGAAGATGTTTCAATAACATTGAAGCACTGGAATGAAATGTACAGACCAATATAATATTTTTTACTTTGTTAACCCATAAAATATATTCTTTTTCTGTAAAAAATGGTAACCCAGGGACAAAAAGCAAGATAATGCTGTCAGAAAGGATATTGTATTATACTTATATTCATTTTAATGCACCAAGCTGTTTAAAGAAAAGCTGCTGTTTGTTGATCGTGTCCGATTTGTTTCAATACACTGTTACGTGGTGATCAAGAATGTCCGACACAAAACAAAAACTAAAGAGATTGGGCCTGTAACTCTTTTTATTTAACAATTTAACTATGATCACCTTCAAAATAGTTTCCTTCTGAGCAGACAATGCTGCCAACATTCAAAGTAATTCCGCAGATCATTTTCTGAAAAACTATTGATGATCTCCGGATCATCTACCGATAGAAAATGGGTAACTTTGAGCACCGACTTGTGCCATTCAAAAATACGCGCACGAGACACGGACTCGTCACCATGAGCCTCAGTCAAGAACTGAAAAGTTTCCATTCCCACTTGGACAGAGGCAGTGGTGCTGTAAGAATTATGTTTCTGGACTTCTCTAGCGCCTTCAACACCATCCAACCTCTGCTCCTTAGGGACAAGCTGACAGAGATGGAAGTAGATTCATACCTAGTGGCATGGATCATGGACTGTCTTACAGTCAGACCTCAGTATGGGAGGGAACTGCAGGTCTGACATTGTGGTCAGCAGCACAGGAGCGCCGCAGGAGACTGGACTTCCTCCACTCCAGTGGAGTCCTGCCACGTGCAGAAGTTCGCTGACGACACTGCTATTGTGGGCTGCATCAGGAGTGGGCAGGAGGAGGAGTATAGGAACCTAATCAAGGACTTTGTTAAATGGTGTGACTCAAACCACCTACAACTGAACACCAGCAAGACCAAGGAGCTGGTGGTGGATTTTAGGAGGCCCAGGCCCCTCGTGAAACCTGTGACCATCAGAGGTGACTGTGCCGAGGGTACAGACCTATAAATACCTGGGAGTGCAGCTGGATGATAAATTGCACTGGACTGCCAATACTGATGCTCAGTGCAAGAGAGGACAGAGCCAACTATACTTCCTTAGAAGGCTGGCGTCCTTCAAAATCTGTAATAAGATGCTGCAGATGTTCTATCAGACGGTTGTGATGAGCGCCCTCTTCTACGAGGTGGTGTGCTGGGGAGGCAGCATAAAGAAGAGGGACGCCTCATGCCTGGACAAACTGGTGCGGAAGGCAGGCTCTTTTGTAGGCACGGAGCTGGACAGTTTGACATTCGTGGCAAAGCAACGGGCGCTGAGCAGACTCCTGTCAATCATGGAGAATCCACTGCATCCACTGAACAGGATCATCTCCAGACAGAGGAGCAGCTTCAGTGACAGACTGCCATTACCGTCCTGCTTCACTCACAGACTGAGGAGATCTATCTATCTATCTATCTATCTATCTATCTATCTATCTATCTATCTATCTATCTATCTATCTATCTATCTATCTATCTAATAGTGTCTTTCACATATCTATCTATCTATTATATAGTGCCTTTCATATCTATCTATCTATCTATCTATCTATCTATCTATCTATCTATCTATCTATCTATCTATCTATCTATCTAATAGTGTCTTTCATATATCTATCTATCTATCTATTATATAGTGCCTTTCATATCTATCTATCTATCTATCTATCTATCTATCTATCTATCTATCTATCTATCTATCTATCTATCTATCTATCTATCTATCTATCCATCCATCCATTGTGGATATCTACAGCTTTTAGTTCTCTCTTCACTCTTGCACTCCGACATTTTCTGAACAAGAGGACATTTAAACAGTTGTCCACTCATACTGACTGAAGTGACTGAGTTCAGCCTTTTCTCACAGAGACAAGTTAGAAGTTCTAGAACCATCTGTTTGTTTCTCCCCTCCTACTCTTGGTTCAGGGCTATAGGGTTAGTCTTGTTTTTTTGTGTTGGACCTCGTATTCTTTAATTTTAAACAGCTACTTTACATGAATTTAATTCAAAATGATCATTTCTACTGCCTTTATGAAGCTGTTTGTCCAACATTACTTGAGATAAAATAACTTTGTATGGTTGTCATATGGAGTAGAGTAGGATGCTATTTCTTGGCACTGATTTCTAAATTTGTATGCAATTACTATATTTGCATAAGGAAATGCCCCCTTTCACCATATTATTTGTGGTGACCCATACACCTTTGTAGCATTAGCTACATAACACGTCAAGCGGGTTGATTTTCTTTGACTGGCCGTTCACTGTATAATGTGGCTGTGAGGGTGTCTAAGGAATATCCCTTCAGGCACTTTTTGTGGATGACCAAGTGCTGGGAGAACCCCACCCGGTAAGGATTCCAGCTGCCAGTTGCCAGCCTCATGTTGCTATAACATCTAAGCTGGGAAAGGATATTTCGGTGGGAAACTTTTCTTTTTAAGGGAAGTGGTGGATCAAGTAGGAGTAAAAAGAAGAAAAAAGAATAAGGCAAAGTATACTTCATGATCAGAATTCACCCAGGGGTGTCTACTATTTGTGGGTGGCCACCCTGAAGCTAAAACAGTGTGGCGAATCCCCGAGGGTTGAGGTTCTCCGGGTGCTCCCGTTTGGCGAGTCAGACTCGTGTCTAAGTTTCTTCAAGATAGCCAGCCGGGAAGCCATTTTTAACCTGAGGACTGTTTTTTTCCACTCCATCATACAGTAAGAACCGTACTGCAGGTTTCATCGCCATATCACGGACTACATTAAATCTTTCTTTTTTTGACATCTTTTTTCTTTATGTCTGTTTCAAACCGGGGATTAAGATTTGGCCACTAGGGGTAGGGAGGGAGGCTGGGGAAAAAGGGATCACAAATGAGCACTCAGTCACCGGTCATGTAAGTGTATCAGTTGGATTATAATATACGTAGCCAGTCCAACTTCCTTCTGATTTTTGCCAAGTATTGTGGGAGCGCGTATAGGGGAATAGAGGGGCCGAGGATCCAATATTTTAATGCTATTGTATCCTTCAAATATCGTCCACTTCCCTCTCGGGTGGTGAAGTGTAGTAATTGCGTCCAGTATTAGCCGATTGTTACACCTTTGCACTATGTGGAAAAAAACTTGAAACAGAGTTAGCAAACTTCTTTTTCCCTGAGCTGAAAGTTTTAAAACAATTTTATTTAACTTGACTCCTCAGTCTGTTTGTTTGACTGGATCAAATCTTGCAACTGAATTTAAACCCATTGTTGGCAAAGCAAATTTCAGTATCGATGACAATACAATAATCCATCAAAACTGATGCAATTACGTAACAAATTTCACTGTAATTAATGGTTATGTGATTGTAATTAACACAGACACAACAATGATGGAGAAAGAATACAGTGAGATATGGGAGCATACAAGTGAGAGACGCAGCGGATTGCCCCACTTGACTCTTCCAGTGAGTGGAGTCAGTAAATACGCGGGCCGACTTTACTTGTTTACTGTTGTGAAGGAGTAGCTGCGATGATCACGGTGAGGAAGTATTGGCGTAAGCTTGCCGTTCTGTCGCCGATATTTTTTTTCTGTAGCGACTGAGAGCTAATCTCACAAGAGCCTGAACAGAAAAATAGAGACAACAAAATATAATTCTTTTTAGTATTTAAATAATTCTGCATATACTTTTAAAGAAGCTTCCCGTTCATGAAAAATGATTAAAGAAAAATCATTTGCAAAATATTCAAAAACTAAAAAGTAAAAAATAAAACCTTTACATTTTTTTAAGTAAAATTATTGTATTTACTTTAGTTATAAATGCACTAAAAAGAAAAAAAAAAAATTCTTTAACCACAGTTTTTGTGGTTATATGTGACTAAATAAAATCGTGGGGAGAACATAAATTAATTCATTCAATCAAATAATACAGTGCATCCGGAAAGTATTCACAGCGCATCACTTTTTCCACATTTTGTTACGTCACAGCCTTATTCCAAAATGGATTAAATTCATTTGTTTTTCTCAGAATTCTACACACAACACCCCATCATAACAACGTGAAAAAAGATCACTTGAGGTTTTTGTAAATTTATTAAAAATAAAAAAACTGAGAAATCCCATGTACATAAGTATTCAAAGTCTTTGCTCAATACTTTGCCGATGCACCTTTGACAGCAATTACAGTCTCAAGTCTTTTTGAATATGATGCCACAAGCTTGGCACACCTATCCTTGGCCAGTTTCGCCCATTCCTCTTTGCAGCACCTCTCAAGCTCAATCAGGTTGGATGGGAAGCGTCGGTGCACAGCCATTTTAAGATCTCTCCAGAGATGTTCAATCAGATTCAAGTCTGGGCTCTGGCTGGGCCACTCAAGGACATTCACAGAGTTGTCCTGAAGCCACTCCTTTAATATCTTGGCTGTGTGCTTAGGGTCGTTGTCCTGCTGAAAGATGAACCGTCGCCCCAGTCTGAGGTCAAGAGCGCTCTGGAGCAGGTTTTCATTCAGGATGTCTCTGTACATTGCTGCAGTCATCTTTCCCTTTATCCTGACTAGTCTCCCAGTTACTGCTCCCCACAGCATGATGCTGCCACCACCATGCTTCACTGTAGGGATGGTATTGGCCTGGTGATGAGTGGTGCTTGGTTTCCTCCAAACGTGACGCCTGGCATTCACACCAAAGAGTTCAATCTTTGTCTCATCAGACCAGAGAACTTTGCTTCTCATGGTCTGAGAGTCCTTCAGGTGCCTTTTGGCAAACTCCAGGATTGCTGCCATGTGCCTTTTACTAAGGAGTGGCGTCCGTCTGGCCACTCTACCATACAGGCCTGATTGGTGGATTGCTGCAGAGATGGTTGTCCTTCTGGAAGGTTATCCTCTCTCCACAGAGGTCCTCTGGAGCTCTGACAGAGTGACCATCGGGTTCTTGGTCACCTCCCTGACTAAGGCCTTTCTCTCCCGATCGCTCAGTTTAGATGGCCGGCCAGCTCTAGGAAGAGTCCTGGTGGTTTCAAACTTCTTCCACTTACGGATGATGGAGGCCACTGTGCTCATTGGGACCTTCAAAGCAGCAGAAATTTTTCTGTAACCTTCCCCAGATTTGTGCCTCGAGACAATCCTGTCTCGGAGGTCTACAGACAATTCCTTTGACTTCATGCTTGGTTTGTGCTCTGACATGAACTGTCAACTGTGGGACCTTCTATAGACAGGTGTGTGCCTTTCCAAATCACGTCCACTCAACTGGATTTACCACAGGTGGACTCCAATGAAGCTGCAGAAACATCTCAAGGATCATCAGGGGAAACAGGATGCACCTGAGCTCAATTTGGAGCTTCATGGCAAAGGCTGTGAATACTTATGTACATGTGCTTTCTCAATTTTTTTATTTTTAATAAATTTGTAAAAACCTCAAGTAAACTTTTTTCACGTTGTCATTATGGGGTGTTGTGTGTAGAATTCTGAGGAGAAAAATTAATTTAATCCATTTTGGAATAAGGCTGTGACATAACAAAATGTGAAAAAAGTGATGCGCTGTGAATACCTTCTGGATGCACTATAGAAAAGCTACTTTCATCATAAAAAAAAAACAACATTGTAATTCCGCACCATGCTAAACAAGTTTCAAAAATTGTTTGAATCAATTAATTTATGTGCTCCCCACGATTTTATTTAGTCACATATAACCACGAAAATTGTGGTTTAAGAAATTTTAATTTATTTTCTTTTTAGTGCATTTATAACTAAAGTGAAATGAGGACATTAGAGAGTCAGCTCAGTTTGGATGGTTGGGAGACAAAGTCAGAGAGGCGAAATTTGCTTTGGTTTGGACATGTGCAGAGGAGAGATGCTGGGTATATTGGGAGAAGGATGTTAAAATAGAGCTGCCAGGGAAGAGGAAAAGAGGAAGGCCTAAGAGAAGGTTTATGGATGTGGTGAGAGAAGATATGGAGGTGATGGGTGTGACAGAACAAGTTGACGAGAACAGGAAGATATGGAACAAGATGATCTGCTGTGGCAACCCCACAATTTCCCCTTGGGATTAATAAAGTATCTATCTATCTATCTATCTATCTATCTATCTATCTATCTATCTATCTATCTATCTATCTATCTATCTATCTATCTATCAACCCCTAACAGGAGCAACCGAAAGAAGAAGAAGAAGTGCATTTATAACTAAATTAAATAAAATTGTTTTAGTTAAAAAAAAAAAAAATTGTTTTTTGAGGTTATGGACGCTGATTATATGACATGCACTTCAATAGAATTCATATGCCTGAAGCTAAGTATGTTCAGGCCCAGCCAGTACTTGGATGGGAGACCATTAAGGGAAAGCTTGAGCTGCTGCTGAAAGAGGTGCAGGTGAGACCAGCAGGGGGTGCTTACCCTGTGGTCCAAATGTGGATCCCAGTGCCATAGTGAGTGCTTTAAAAATGGCATCATCCTTTGGATGAGATGTAAAACTGAGATCCTGACTGTCTCGGGACACTAAACATCCCTGGATATCCTTCGTAAAGGGTAAGGTCCTGGCTAAATTGCCCACCATAGGTTAGTCATTCTGACCCCTAATCATCCCCTATCTCTAATTGGCTATCTCTCTCTCACCCCTTAACCACCTAATAGCTAATGTGTGGTGCGCATACAGGCACAAAAATGGCTGCCGTTGCATCGTCCAGATGGGTGGTGCTTGAAGTGGCTTCCCACTCACAACGCAGAGTGCTTTGAGTAGTGAGGAAAAGTGTTATATAAATGTTAAGAAATAATAATAATAATTATTATTATTATTGCGTTCGATTAACTGACAAACCTGTCACACACCATACACCACAAAAGTTTTTTAGAGCCATAACACCATTAAATATTGAATTCTTTTCAATGTATAAAGCTAAATGGCATAACATGTTTGTAACTGATTGCTGTTATTTTACAGATGCAAACCACATACTGGTCTGTACTTCTTTAATGGTTTAATGACTGGCAAATTATTTACAATATTCATTTCAACTTAAGGGTAAGAACCTCATTTCTATTTTAATGTGCTGCATACAAACACATTATTTACTGTATAATATTGTATACATCTTCAAAGCATTATACTGTATACCTAAAAATAGTGTCACTACATTTTTTATGGTAAAACCCAACCACTAGGTTCACACAAACCAGTGCGATCTTAGTGCCCATTACAAGCTGGGGAGTCCAAATTGGGGAGGGTTGCATTAAAGTGGGTATCCGGCATTAAACCTTTGCCAGATCATACATGTGGATGATAAATAGAACGTCCATACCAGATCAGTCGAGGCCCGGGTTACCAACGATCACCACCACTACTGCTCTCTAGCTATGGGCGGTATTTTCTGCAAAAATGAAAATGAAAAATAAAATGATAAAATGAAAACGCAATCTCTCTTTTGCAATTTCATTTTCAAAATCTGCACACAAAAAATGCTGCAGAAATTAAAATGAAAATTAATCAACCCCATTTGCAATTTAATTCTCAGCCTGAACCGCAATGAAGCTGCAAAAATAAAAAGCAAAAATTGGAAGTGGTCTCCCCTCGATTTTCTCGTATACTCAGATATGGGGATGGATATTTGAGGAGTAAAGCACAAGACAATGATTATATTTTTATATTATGTAAATTAAAGAACCATCAACAATAAATCAAATCAAATGAATAATATATTGAACTAGCTGTGTAAGCCCATGCTGTAAAAAGCCTGAGCTCCTAGAAACTATTGAAATCGTCAGAAAAAAATTGAAATGCAGAGTCAGTGGTTTCATTTTGCAGATGTGCTTGATCCCCCTGTCTATTAGTGGGTAAGGGAGGTTGTCTACGACTCGTTATCTTTGGACCACCTTGCTGAATCTTTCAGCTTAACTGCTGTTTCCTCACACTTCCAGGCCGGACAGACAGACAGACACACTTCCACACGTAGATGTTTATATATAAGACAAAGATTATAAAAGGAAAGTTGAATAAATCGGACTCTGCAGCTGAAAAAGCTCAAAAGTTGATAGAAATCTATGTTTTGTACTTAATACTTGTATGCAGATTTTGGTTCACCTAACTGAAAGCGTACTCAAGGTATCGTGTTTACATACAGTACACACACAGACACACGAAGACGCAGAGAGATAATTCCAAAAATTGTATTTTCGGATTCAGGGAGGTCTAAAATGTTGAGATTAATCAAAATCTCGAAATGGAATTGGTTTGGATTTTTGGTTTGGTTTAGGTTTATTTGTCATAGGTTAACACAGGGTCAACTTCCAATGAAATGTGTATGACGAGAAAAACAAGTCACTCAGCCTAGATCCAATAAAGCTAAAAAATAATTAAAAATTGTTGGATGATTCAGATATTTTCCCTATAAGAAAGTCAGGGAGGTATAAAACATCGAATGTTTGGACGATTCCAATACATCTCTATATATAATCTTCATTTGGATCTTGATCTTTGTTTGTCCGCGAATGAATTAGAAGCACTAGATGGCAGTAGAGAGACAGCTAAAACATAGGCATTGCATTAAGAATGTCCTCCAGGCTTATACTACTGAAGACTGTAGTACTCCAGTCACACCTCAAAACACAGACATTCAAACTAAATAAATTGTTGTGCTTTAAATTAACTAGAGATCTTCATTTAGATCTTGATCTTTGTTTGTCTGTGAATTCCACGCATGCGTAGACCACCTTCCAGTTTAGTACGTTGTTGTTACTCACGGATGTCAACAATGTGCCGGAATAACGAAAGGGGTGGTGGACAGGGTTACGCTGGTTAGCTCCTGAGGCCTGGTTAGAGAATGAGATTGCCGAAGATAAAAGGTACGTGCCTACGTAACATATGAATGAAAGAAAGACAGTGGGTAAAATGAATGACAACGTAACAGCACGTTCCGGTAATTATTATTGTTACGTTGTAGCCGGCGAGTGCTGCACGTCTCACAGTTGTACCGTGAGTTGCTCACATGTCAGTGACGTGATCCCTATTTATGCTTTAAAGAGCCTGGATACCTATGTGTCCCCCTTTTATAACCATTGCTCCGTGTATATTGCCTTACTCTTTGGATTGCCACAAAGCAACCTGCGAGATTGGAGAAAGGTTGAGAAGACATCGTGAGAGGAAATGACAGCATCGTGAAAACGAGACGGACTGTGAACGGACAGCAGCAGAAATGCTCCTACACCACCACATAATTACAATTCGGACAGTGATTTCGAGTAGGCCATTCCTATCGAATCAATATCCAAGGGTTTTCTTTTGTAATTTTGTTTCCCTTATAAAAAATCATAATTCTGTGCGATGAAGGGCCCAGTTCACGACTGGCAGCCACGTTTAAACAGGGAGCTCTTCACAGACAACTTTAACACGTGTAATGTAGTTGGGCGCACATGGCTTGTTCCCTATACTTTGTTTACGAGAAAGTAAAAAGTAAGCACTGGCGCCACCTGCTGCTCATTAAATTTTCATTTTCCACTTTGCATTTTCATTTTCAAGTTCTCATCATGCAAATAGCGGAGGTCAATGGGCAGGGCTTTGCACTTTGATTTCCCTCAATTCTTTGCCCTTCGTAGCTGTAGAGCAACTTTGATCGATAGAATACTTCGACTTTGTTTAATTCTCTCAGTTGTTGAAGATGTGAAGAATGTCATTTCCACTTCCTAAAGAAAAAAGGCCTGCTCTGCTCTTTCTTCTCTAGTTCCTCTGTGTTACGAGACCAGTCCAACCTGTCATTAATGTGGACCCCTAATTACTAGTTGGATTGGACAACCTGTACATTAACTCCATGACTAGTGACCAGACATAGAGACCATTTGGTGCAGTGAAAGTCAACAAGCAGTTTTTTGGCTTTGGTGATGCTACGTTGCAGATAATTCTCAAAGTTCTCCACCCATCTCTGTCTCACCCTCCTTATCGGTACACCCAATAATTTTCAGACAAGAAAGAAAGTTCTACTCCAACTCCTCTCCAGTGTCTCATCTTTCTTATCAATACACCCCATAAGTGCAGAATCATCTGAGCATGTTTGCCAGTGACCTGACCTGCTGCTATATTTCAAGTCGGAGGTGTACAGAGTGAAGATTAAAGCAGGCAGGCCTGTTCCTGGTGGTGTTCCAGTGTCACTCATGTAGTCCTTGAGTCTCACAAACTGTGATCTTCCCTGAGAGATAGTCCATTATCAGAAGAACACAGGCTCATCCACCCGTATGTCTCTGAGCTGACCCCTTAACAGAGATGGCTGGATAGTTTGAAGCCACTGGAGAAATCAAAAAAAACATCATCCTCACAACACTACCAGCTTTGCCCAGGTAACAATAAACCCTGTGGAGCAGACAGAGAATTCCATCCTTGGCTCCAGTCTTTGTCCTAAAGGCAAACTGCATTGGGTCCAGGTGGTCTACCCCATGAGGGCTCATACAGATCAGGACCAGCCTCTCAGATGCCTTCATGATGTGTAGCATTAGTGCTACTGGTCTGTAGTCATTAAGTGAAGATCTTCTTTGGAATAGTAACAATGCAGGTTGTTACCCACAGGGGTGGTGGCACTTTCTGGAGCCTTAGGGACAGGCGGGACAGGTGACATGACAGGCTGGATCGCTAGAACCCAAACCAATGTGAATCTATTTTAGTAAACATCCTATTAGGTGTTTGTTATTTCATGGAACACCTTTCTGTATCCTTTATTCTGAAGTGAAGTCTTATTCATCCTTAGTAAAGCCACTGTGTAGCATAAAGACTTTAAAAAAGGCTTTAACATTAATTACTGTGTTCTTTAACATGTTAGGCACTTCGGCACAGCTTTACAGCTTTGACTCCAAAGTGAAGGCTTGCTTATAATTATTAAGAATGAACTAGGACTCCATTAATGAAGGTTTTGACTCTAAGAAGTAGGCTGTTGGGAGTTAAGGACAATTTATACTATTATGCAGCCCACTTTCGGAACAAAACCCTTAAGGCTTAATTAGACACACTGCCGAAATAGATTGCTGCTTCGAAAGACTTAGGACCAAATGAAGTCCTTGTTAAGGTCAAGTTACACAGCAGTAAGTGACTAGTGGATGTACTTTAAACTTGGCTCACATTAGAGGATAATCAGTCCTATTTTAAGTCAGATTCAACCCTTGAAACAATCACACTTTCAGGATAAGTCTTATGTAGGTGAGATACATAATAGTTAATCTTAACCTCTCTCACATGCCCAATTTTGACAGGCCTGTATTCTGCGATATTGGTTGGTGTGTTGATGTCACATGTCAAAAACCAATAAACAATGATAGACGAGCGGTAGAACTTAAATGAAAATGGTGTTAAAGAAGGGAAGACTTAATGAGAAAGACTAAAGAAATGATGGCCGGCAGCTCAACCCGGCCAGGACGCCCAGAGACTGGAAGGATGGGGGAAGACAGCTACTTTGGGACGCTGCCTTCCCCAAGATGCTAGATGGCAGGTTCCCTGAAGTGTAGCAGTGCTCTGGATTCCCGCAGGGCACCATGGGCTATGGAGCTCGGCATCACAGCTCTGATGGGTACCGTGGGGATGCTGTAGGACATTGGGAGACAAGGTTCTCAGCTAGCCCGGAAGTACTAGTAGGTCACATGGACAGAAGAGCAGAAGCTCAATTCTCATCCAGCAGAACTTCCTGGTGAGGCGAAAGTGCTGCAGTCCAGGGTTTAGCAAATGACCAGGCGCCCCCTGGTGGTGGCTACAAGCCCTCACAAGGCTGAGCTCCCAAGCTCTGTTCTCATGGCTCTGACACCCACCAGGGTGGCTGCCATCTCGTGTTCCGGGGGAGATACTGCTCCTCTCCCAGCGCTCCCACTCTCCAAGCGTGCCATCTACTAAGTGTCCCAGCTGACCATTACATGGGACAGCTTAGCTAAAAAAACAGGCTTGATCGACTGAATGGCCTCTTCTTGTTTGTCAAATTTCTTATGATCTTCTGGTGAAATCTTTCATTTTTTTTTACCAGATTAAAGGGAACTAACTAAACTCTTTAGTCACAAAACAAGCCAATAGGTTATAAACAGAATGTCCTTATCTATCATTTTAGAGTTTGTCCATCAAGCTCTATACTTGTAACACAGATCTTCCCATTCTTGCATCAGGGATCGGCTCTGAGCCCTTTCTTATTTGCAATGGTGATGGACAGGTTGACAGACGAGATTAGACAGGAGTCCCAGTGGACTGTGATGTTTGCTGATGACATTGTGATCTGTAGTGATAGTAGAGAGCAGGTTGAGGAGACCCTGGAGAGGTGGAGATATGCTCTAGAGAGGAGAGGAATGAAGGTCGGTAGGAACAAGACAGAATACATGTGTGTGAATGAGAGGGAGGTCAGTGGAATGGTGAGGATGAGGGAGTAGAGTTTGGGAAGGTGGATGAGTTTAAATACATGGGATCAACAGTACAGAGTAATGGGGACTGTGGAAGAGAAGTGAAGAAGAGAGTGCAGGCAGGATGGAATGGGTGGAGAAGAGTGTCAGGAGTGATTTGTGACAGACGGGTATCAGAGTGAAAGGGAAGGTCTACAGGATGGTAGTGAGACCAGCTGTGTTATATGGGCTGGAGATGGTGGCACTGACCAGAAAGCATGGAGACAGAGCTGGAGGTGGCAGAGTTAAAGATGTTAAGATTTGCATTGGGTGTGACGAGGATGGACAGGATTAGAAATGAGAACATTAGAGGGTCAGCTCAAGTTGGACGGTCTGGAGACAAAGTCAGAGAGGCGAGATTGTGTTGGTTTGGACATGTGCAGAGGAGAGATGCTGGGTATATTGGGAGAAGAATGCTAAGGGTAGAGCTGCCGGGTAAGAGGAGGAGAAGAAGGCCTAAGAGAAGGTTTATGGATGTGGTGAGAGATGACATGCAGGTGATAAGTGTGACAGAACTAGATGGCGAGGACAAAAAGATATGGAGGAAGATGATCTGCTTTGGCAACCCCTAACAGGAGCAGCCAAAAGAAGAAGAAGAAGAAGGTGATGCTTGTCTTGTGTCATCTGTGGACTGATAGACAGAGAAAGCCTGCATACCCTTTTGAAACTTCTCCCTGGGCTGACCCAGCCTTGTGAGTCTTTCTATTGTAGCATGTGGCCAGGGTCCTTGCCCATCCGGGATGCCTCCACACTCGGAGGTTCAGGAGAATAGAGGTGGCCAGAGCATTACCTCTACCCGGAGCACTAGATGGCAGCCCTCCTGGGTTGCAGCGGTGCCTGGAATTCCCGGGATTTGGAGTTTGGTGCATCCTTGTTGGGATCCGCAGGTGCTGCAGCAGGATCTACTTAGTCCTTTAGTGCAGTCCTCCCGCCACACCATGAAGTGCTGCCAGAAACTAGGTTATCAACAGTGTTGTGCATGAACTAGTTTAAAAGAACATGCTCATTGAACCAGCTCATTTTTCTAAGAATGGTGAACGTAACGTAATGTGTTTGCAAGTGAAGAACTTGAACGTGAGCGAGTTCAGCTTTAGGTGACATTCTGGATCTGGTTTAGGTCCAGATTAAACGTAATGTAGGGGTGGAGCTAAATCTGAATACGGTATTCAGATAAGCACAAAGAGTGGATTTTTACAAATATTTATTTTGTACGAATTTTTTGCCATTTATTTTTTATTTGGAAAAAATAACGTAAAATCAAATAGGCACTGTCTGTATCTGCCTGCTTGTGCTTAAGCTGCACCTTCCCAACACGAGCACAAGGTGAAGCTCTGCTTTCGCTTTTAGGAAAAAGTTGTACTTGGTGAGGCCACTTTATATTTTTCCCCGTTGGACATACAATACGTGACGAAAATTTTGACCGGCAGCGTAATCAGTTAGTTCATCTACACGCTGGCTCCACAGTCACCATTTGTGTCACATGGTTGGAAATAGAGCGGTAATTTATATGTATACTTGCATCTATTTCATTTCTTTTTGGACCAAAAGGATATTAGCATATATGGCTATACGTGTTTGTTGCTGGGTATAACTCAATAAAGTGTGTTTAAATAAAAAAAAGTCTTTATAATTATTGTATTTTATTTAAGAACGCTGTAAAAGCCTAATATAAGGCATGCAAAACTGAAAAAATAAACTCATGTGTCACTTATTCTCACTCCTTAAAAAATACAAAATGAACTGAACATGAATGAGTTCAAAACTGAAATGGTGAACTATGAATGTGAATGTACTGTATTCATTTAAATCTGTGTGAACTGAACTTTGAGCGAGTTCTTGTGAGATGTGAACTTGCACAACACTGGTCATCACACACCTGGAGCCGTATCACGTGGAGTATAAAAGGAACCCGCGGCAACCACTACTCAGGGAGCCAGAGTCAGGAGGAGGAGGAGGAGGATGAAGGTTGACTGGAGGAGTGGAGGAGAAAAGAAAGAGAGAGGGAAGAGAAGGAAGAGTTGTGCGTGTGCTTTGGACTGTGCTGTGCTTGTGGCAAATGGGGGAAGGTGTTTCCCACAAGGTAAAAAAGAAAAATAGATAGATAGATAGATAGATAGATAGATAGATAGATAGATAGATAGATAGATATGTGAAAGGCACTATATAATAGATAGATAGATAGATAGATAGATAGATAGATAGATAGATAGATAGATAGATAGATAGATAGATATGAAAGGCACTATATAATAGATAGATAGATAGATAGATAGATAGATAGATAGATAGATAGATAGATAGATAGATAGATAGATAGATAGATAGATACTTTATTAATCCCAAGGGGGACTTCCCATACTCCAGCAGCAGCATACTGATAAAGAACAATATTAAATTAAAGAGTGATAACAATGCAGGTATAACAGACAATAACTTTGTATAACGTTAACGTTTACCCCCACGAGTGGAATTGAAGAGTCGCATAGTGTGGAGTCTCCTCAGTCTGTCACTGGAGCAGGATGGTGACAGCAGTCTGTCGCTGAAGCTGCTCCTCTGTCTGGAGATGATCCTGTTCAGTGGATTCTCCATGATTGACAGGAGTCTGCTCAGCGCCCGTCGCTCTCCCACAGATGTCAAACTGTCCAGCTCCGTGCCAACAATAGAGCCTGCCTTCCTCACCAGTTTGTCCAGGCGTGAGGTGTCCTTCTTCTTTATGCTGCCTCCCCAGCACACCACACAGAGAAGAGGGCGCTCGCCACAACCGCCTGGTAGAACATCTGCAGCATCTAATTGTAGATGTTGAAGGAAGTCAGCCTTCTAAGGAAGTATAGTCGGCTCTGTCCTCTCTTGCACAGAGCATCAGTATTGGCAGTCCAGTCCAGTTTATCATCCAGCTGCACTCCCAAGTATTTATAAGTCTGCACCATCTGCACAGTCACCTCTGATGATCATGGGGTCCGGGAGGGGCCTTGGTGTGTGTGCCTTGAGCTTGTGTCCCATGATTGTCTGTGTCGGGTTGAGGTGGCGGTGCCAGTCGGGTGGTCCACGCTATGTACCTTAATAAAAGGAAAGCTGTCTGTGTGACCATCGTTGTAGAAAACACTTTGTGAATTAAAAACGTCTTGGGTCACCACTATAGATGGAATTCAAAACACCAACTGGTGAGCAGCAGGGGTCTTCATAGCAAGTCTGATAAGTCTTAAGAAAGAAGCCCCTGTTATTACTTAGGCTTATTTACACGTAGTAGCTGGTTAGCATTCAGATAAATGGAGCATTCCAGTAAGACCACTGTGTGATTAATAACACCCAAAAGCCCCAAATTAGTTAATCATTAAATGTCTTGTCTAAACATTAGGTTTACAGAATAAGACTTCTCATACAGCGATGTGCAAAAGTATTCAACCCCCTTGAAAGACAGCCTAATTTTCTTCATGACATATTTATCCATTCGGCATTTTTTAATGTGAACTCTTATGCTGTCACAATACATTTCCAAAGTTCAAATAAAATGTTTTCTGTAGATATTTAAGTGAAGAAGAACAACTGCAAAGTGAGTGTTTGCCTGAGTATTTAAAGCTCTGTGCATCGGAAGCTCCAGTTTTACACAAATGAACCACAAATGACACAAAGGTGACAGTCACTTGACAGTCATAATTAAACATAAAGAGGTCCTACTTTTGAGTCCTTTGGATATGAAAAGCCCCTTTGTAAGGTCATAGTCTTTGACAATCACTGAAAAAATGAAGACAAAGGAGCATCTGTTGATGTGAGAAGCAAAGTCCTTGAATGACACAAGGCAGGGAATGGCAACAAAAAATATCAAAGAGTTTGAATGTCCTGTATGCGCACTGCTGGATTCGCCATCAGAAAGTGGAAGATTCATCACAGCACCCCGACTCTTACTAGAACAGGCCGTCCATCGACATTAAACATCAGAGCAGGACGTCGACTGGTCAGAGAGAGGTAACTAAAAATGCAACCGTCACGCTAACATGTCTGCAATGCCCTTTGGCTGAAACTGGAGTGAAGGTGCAGGGGGCCACAATTTCAAGAGTTCTCCATAAAACAGGGCTCTACGGGAGGACAGCAAGAAGGAGCCATTCCTTAAGAAGGTCCACATGAAAGCACACGTGGCATTTGCTACAAAGCCAGTTAAGATACGGGAGAAGGTTTTATGGGGAAATATGATAGGGGGATGCTTTTCATGTGCTGGGACTGGGAATCTTGTCAGAGTTGAGGGAACAATAGCTGGACACAAATGCCACAGAGCATTGAGAACTTGTTCCAGTCTACTATGGACCTAAGCCTTAGGAGCAGATTTATCTTTCAGCATGACAAGGACCTTCAGAACTGAGGCCAAAGTGACACTGGAATGGCTCAGAGACAGAAAGGTGAATATCTTGGAATGGCCAAGTCAAAGCTCTGGTCTTAACTCTATTGAGACACTATTTGAAAACTGCTGCCCAGAGGTGCCAGCCCACCAAACTAGAGGGTCTCTATCAATTCTGCCAAGAAGAATGGGGAAGAATCACTTGTGATCAAAACTGGGACATACTTACACACCCAAAAGAATAAAGGCTGTTATTGCAGCAAAAGGCTTCTGGACAAAGCATGAATGCGTAGGCCTTGAATTCTTATGCAGACACTAACTTTGGAGGTTTTTTTTCTTCAGTTAAATATCTACAGAAAGTGATTTATTTGGACTTTGGAAATGTATTGTTACAGCATAAGAGTTCACACTAAAAATACTGAATGGATAAATATGTGAACAAATCTTTTGTCATGCAAGACAATTATGATGACTTTCAAGGGCACTGAATACTTTTGGACACTACTGTATGTAAACTATTATCACAGAACAAAGCACAACGTTACAACGTGATATACAGTAGTATCTTATTTCCTAATATAAAGGATATTGTAAGGGAAGAGAAAAAGTGCTTGGAACTGCCTGTCTGTTAAGCTAAGACATCCATACTTCATTTGTTGCCAGCACACTTTATATTAGGAAATAAGATCTCCTGGCATTCCAACAGATGGCACATCACAAACATTAACACTGCTTTTACAAATCCCATACTCAATGACATATAACAAGCACATATGCATTTCATTTCACCTTTCAACAGATGTTGAATCACAAATATTTGTAGAAATAAAATGCATTGTATTTGTCATTCCAACAGATGGCACATCACAAACATTAACACTGCTTTTACAAATCCCATACTCAATGCCATATAACACACACATATGTATTTGATTTCTTTTTTCAACAGATGGTGCATCATAAACATTTGTGGTAATGCATTTTATTCCTACAAATGTTTGAGGTGCTTC